>NW_004567113.1:28043945-28143784 GCF_000260355.1 Condylura cristata | reverse complement strand
AAAGATTTATTTATTTATTCATATAGAACTGGAGTACAGGCCAGAGATGCGGAGAGTGAGAGGATTCACCAGAGACAGAGTGGGAGCAGAACAGGCAGATTGACGAAGTACACTGCAACAGGCAGGTCAGGAGAGGTCTGCCTCTCCATGTGGATTTTCTCCAGGGCAGGCGGGAATAGGCGGGAATCGAACTCATGCGGAAGTGGCTTAAGTTTCTTAAGTGTTGTGCCTTAACCCGCTGCGCCGCCAGGGAGGGCCCGGAAATTTTATTTTTTAATAGATCCAATATGATGCTTTGAGATACAGAACCTAAGACACATTTTGAACTGATTTAAGCAAAAAGGAATTTATTAAAGGAATATTAATATCATTTGATGAATCAAAGACAAGGCAAAGGTAGGTAACTACGTATCTCTGAGGATTATAATTGATCCAGTTCTTCTAAGACATGTGCTCCTTTTGCATGCCTTTCACATGCACTCTTCTATTTGGATAATGTCTCATTTGATGCAGAAAGTGACCTGGGAACATTTCCAGAGTTACAGTAGTTTATTTAATGACTCTGGAAGAAAACATTTTTTGGGGAAGATCCTAGTCTACCCTGACACACAAGCACTCCATTGACAAGAATAGCTTGGGGCACTGGGTTACATTAGTTGGATGCCCATGCTAAACCCATGATCAAGGGCTGGTCACTGGGTAGGTTACCAAAACATATAAAATACATTTTGCTGGGCAGAGGCAGCAAGAGCTACACAGCTTTTAAGAAGGTTTCTCTTAAAAGGAAAGTACTGGAAAACTATGGAGCAAAATATTCATAGATATTCTTGATAGCAACTTTCCCCCCATGAAGAAATTGACCTTGCAAGGAAAGTAGAAATAGGAAATAAAATACTACATTTTTGTATCTGAGTCATTGTTGGCTCTCATAGGGGGTTGGGTGACAAAGTTGGATCATGTAGCTAAAGACCAATAAGAAACTGGATTTTATTACAGTTGAAACTCATGGTCAAATTTCCACCAAAATTCTACAGCGTGAGGTCTGCCACATTCTTGCATGGTCTTCTGAAAGTCATAAACACAAAAGAGAAAAAAAACTTGAATGAGTACCAGAGCCATCAACCAGTTTCCTTATCTTAAAACATGAGACTTAACTAGAATAAAAATGGATCAAATGACTGAGCATGATTACTAGATAGAAGTGATGGTCCAATCACAATGAACTGTATTTCATCTTTTTATATTAACAAATGAATACATTATAGGGAGGAAAAGGAAGGGGCATCTCTTTGCTCTCCTGTGGAGCTTATTCAAACTGAAATTTATAAATCTAACATGCTCACTTAAGACTCCAGTTTGGAATTTTTATGTCTCTTCATATTGTGGACTTTATTCACATATATATATATATAAGATTTATATATATATATATATTTATATATATTTAAGATTTATTTATGAATACAGACCTGAGGTACAGGGTTGTTGAGCTAATTCACCAGAAAGAGTGGGAGCAGAGCAGGCAGATTGACAAAGTACACTACTGAGCGGAGCTGTGGGCAAGAGAGGAGGGGTGGGTCAAGTCCCTGAGTCAAACTCTTGCTGAGATGGCTGCCGCTGGCTTCATAGAAATGCCTGCAGCTAGCTTCATAGGACGTGCTTTAACCCGTTGCACCACCAAGAAGGGACCCCTTTTTTCACAGAATTTAATGCTGGAGATGAGTTTAGAAATTAAGTACAATTGTGTATGGTAATCTGAATAGAGAAAAACTTCTTTGAAATCAAGTTTCCTAGCACACTGTGGTGCGTGTTTTCCAATATTACATGACTGTCTTTCTTCAATTAAGGCTACTTCTACTTCATGAAAAATATCTACGTCCATCTATGTATATATACATCTATCTTTCATGTATTTATACAACTATCTTTCATGTATTTAATCCTCTGCCTGTGTACTTTTGAGATAACTTATTATTATAGTATATTTTGCATTAATTAATTTCAATTTCTAAAGTCATATTCAATAAAATTGTACCTGATATCTTCTTTTTATTAAAAATAGCTTAATTACTGAAGATTTTCCCCAATATATAGGTTATTTTCAAGGCTTTATTTTCTATGTTTAGCATGATTTTTTATGATAGTGTATCTGTTTGTTTTTAAACAGTTCACCCACTTTTCCCCCAATTTTCATACAATTTATGTACCATGAGCCCAAGACAGATATAGACACACAGAAATACATACACGTACACACGTGCAAACACACACACTTATAAACATTCTACAGGAGTCTTACAAGAATAAGAATGTAATAGTGTCATGTAATGTAACATTTCAGTTTAGAAAATGTAATCTATTTTAAGATGGGGGAATATATACTAGTTTTTTATAAGTTATTCTGAAATTTGCTTCAGAGTAACATATAATACCATGGTATAAGTTCCTCTTTCCTGTGATTGAAATGAGTAAGTTCGCAAAAACCCTACATTGTTTTTTAACAATTGCTTATCACTTTAATTCAATATCACAGAACACAGATAGTAAAATTTAATTATTGAACATGGCATTTCCTATGTATATTTTTGTGGAATCTGATAGTTGAATGTGTGATGGAGAAAGAATTAAATATTGAACTGTTGCAATCTATATAACGTAACATTTCAACTTAGTCACCTTTTTTTTTTTGGCACACATATAACTTTGAAATTAGTTTTCTATGTAATTTATGGTTTAAAGAGTTTTTGTAATATTTATTTTAGGTGCCATGGAAATTGTAGAATAAAATTTTGTGCAGATTTTAATGAAATCAATAAGTGAATACTCTATATCACACCACTGTTTTATTTTTTTTTTATTAAAAATGCTTATGGAGGCCCCTTTCTGATGGCACAACAAGTTAAAGCACGGCACTACAAGCTAGTCACAGCTACTGTAGCATGAGTTCGGTCCCAGGACAGGGAGGTAACCCACATGGCACAGCAGACCTCTCCAGGCTCATCAGCTGCTCCCCTCACCATTATACTTCATCACTCTGCTTCTTCTGCTCCCCACTCTGTCTCTGGTGAATCCTCTCACAGCCCCTGCACCTCTAGCCTGTACCCCAGCTCTGTATGTATAAGTAAATAAATCTTTAAAAAAATGCTTATGGAAAATTTAAAAGACATGTTATTTAATATTTTAATTTTAAAATACTTTAGTGAGAAGTACATTTTTAAACTAGCTGTTCCTTCCTTCTATATTGAGGTAAATATCAGAATTAAATTTTGAATTATTGCACTTTACAAAGCAGAGAAAGACAGAAATATTAAAGCCTAATACACCATATTTCTAAAAAAAGAAAAAAACATGCTTGATATGTAAGGGAAATTGGATGACATGTAACTAATAATGATTTATGTAAGAAAATTTACATATGCAAAAGAAAGGATTTAGAAGTAAATATTTGCCTTAGTAATATAATGCTAACTAAACTTCATAGGGAATATTAGAGAAAAATGCAGTTTTAATTTTAATATGCACATGAGATCAATTAATATATTACATATGCAAATATGAAGGCAATGACCCTGATTCCAAATGCTTGTTATTTCTGGAGTTGGCATATGGCTCTTTCTAACAGCAGACATAATGATTTCAATAAATTAGCTGCTAATGCCATGTAATGATCTCTGATTTGTGTTAATTCGGGCATTACTTAGCAATTTCATGTTAATTTTTGAATCAGTTTTAAAGGCAGTATTAGAATTTTGTTTTGCATCTAAAGCTTTAAAATTGGTAAGAATAAGGAGAACATTTTGATTCATATGTTTTCATAAGACAAAAGCAGTTTCAGAAGGTTGGAATTTTGAATGAGACACAGTTTAAATAAAAGTATTTCTGATACTCCAAATTTTTAAAACATATTGTTTCTATTGGGCAATAGTCATACTAAAGGGTCAAAGCATTATTATATTCATATTTAAAAGAGATAGTGCCGAATAACCTTGATGTCCTTTCCTCTCTACTATGTTTATGTTCTGCAGAACATTATATGCTTTGTTATTAGTGGTGGTAGATATTACAATGATGCAACAATATTCATAAATATACATGCATATATGTATATATGAGATATATAGAACTTAAACACACATGAGGTTAAATATTTCAATGAACTTGTTAGAATATGCTGAAAGAAAAAAAATTACCTATATAACATAAATTCAAGAAGATTTCTTTGTAATTGTGGTCTTGCACAGATTACTTACAGACAACACTTAAAGAAAGCACTAAACATGAATGCTTTCTATATGACTGTTTGGGCAGTCTAAAATAGCTCATGTAACAATTTATACCTCAGTTTCCTTATGTTGGATTGGGATAATGGTAATTAACTCATGTAACCCTTATGGGGATTTAATGAATTAATCTATGCAAAGTTCTTATCTAGCAAATGGTAAGAAAAAAGTAAATATTGGTAAAAAGAAGGATAAGTGCCATTTGATCAAGATGATACATATGGATCGTATCATATAATCAAGAACAGGTGTATCCTACATAATTCTCCTGGCCACTTTCTTGGCAGTGTGAAACACAAATCTGATTTACATTATGACTCCTTCACTTAATATTCTTCAATGGATATACCCAACTAAAAACAGAATCCTTCACTTTCTGCCTTCTCTAATTTGTATTGTCTTCTGTCAATTTTTGTAAATCATCTTTGCTACTCAAATCACAATGAATCCTTATGTTTACTTGAATATTTCACAACATTGAATGCCCCCATGCCTTTGTAAACAATTTTCTTTCTGCTTGAAATATTTGTTCTAACTATTTTGCTGCAAATTCCTTCTGGTTCTTCTGAGGAGTGATCAGAGATGAAAATCTCAGTCTCAGTGCTCAATACCTATACTTAAGCATGTTACAATATACAATATTTATTTATTTGTATGTCTCCCTAGCTCATGTACATTCTTAGCATCATAAAGAATAGTGTTTGGTTCAATATGTTTTTTTCTTAAACACATATTGCTTAATACATTACCTATAATATAGTACATTTTCAATGCATATTTCTTGAAATTTATGTTGAAGATTGCAGGAGTTGTACTCATATGTTATAAAATGAGAAACTGGGACCGAGTATTTAATTGGATCTGGGATATTTCAAATAAATCCTGTATCTGTGAAATACCATCCCTATTTCTCAGCAGCTGTATTTTCATGTTTAATTCTATAAAATGTTAACTTCATCTGCTTTTAATTATAAATACTGGAAATATTGCTGTATTTTCACATAATATAATCTTTGCTTATTCCTACAGCATTCTCCATGTCTCTTTGGCGCTGGTAAGCTTTCTCACTTCACAAAAAGAACAGAAGGTATGGCGAATTCATTCAGTGCTAATCATGAGTTGAGCATTTTGATGTTTCATTCACTCCTCCAAGACAAAGTTAGAGGTGCCAGGAATATTGAGCTGTGACTCGTGAATCTTCTCATTAATGCAAACATACAGAAGAGACAAAAATATAGAGCCAGTGATATCACTGAAGTGCAGTATATCCAGGAATGGAATGGTTAAACTTTGTTTTCTTTGTTTATAGTTAGGAGCTCAGGATGGTCTGTCCATATGGGGTATTTGACAGGAATCACACAATAGTGGCTATACAAGAAAAATGCTGCATTTCTCAAGATTTGCACTCCTGTTCTCATTACTAACAATTTCATCAGGTTGGCTATATTCCTGATAAGCTTCTACTCTTATTATGAATTCAGGGAGGTATTAAAGTTTTTGTTCTCACTTGCTTTGACGTTTGGAGTCAGACAAAGGACCTTGTATATAATACGGGTTTCTTAACATTCCAGGTAAAAGTGGTCAAGAGGCCATTTTAGTATGTTTTATAGTCAGGGTGTCATCTTAAGAATGTATTGGGCCGGGCCCTCCCTGGTGGCACAACGGGTTAGGACGCAGCACTGCAAGCTAGCCTCAGCCACTTCATGCGAGTTGGATCCCTGCCCAGGAGGTGAGCCACATGGCATGGCAGACCTCTCCTGACCTGCCCGCTGCTCCCCTCAGCAGTGTACTTTATTAGTCAGCCTATTCTAATCCCCAGTCTGTCTCTGGTGAATACCCTCACCACCCCTGCACCTCTGGCTTGCACCCAGGTTCTGTATGTATAAGTAAATAAATATTTTTAAAAAATGTCTTGGGCCACTGGGAGATCCATTTTGAATGTTTTGAGATACACAGTGCTTTCCTGAATGGTTGAAGCCATTTGGGCTTAGTAGGGTTCCCTGTGTTCACATCGTTGCCAACATTTGTTATTTCTGGTCTTGTGTGTTGGGCTGTTCTCACAGGTGTGAGGAGGTATTTCACTGTGATCTCCATCTGCATTTCTCTAATGAGTGATGGTATTTCCATGTGCCTGTTTTCAGTCTGGAATGTCTTCTTTAGAAAAGTGTCCATTGAGTTCTTCTCTCCCTGTTTCTATTGAGTTGTTGGCTTTGTTTTCATAGAGTTTTATCTGTTCTTGTATATCTTTAATATTACTTCTTTGTCAGATGTATGGTGTCCAAATATTTCTCTATTCAGTGGGGTCTCTTTTGGTTTTAGTTGTTTTCCTTTGGGGCACAGAAGCTTTTTAGTTTGATGTAGTTACAGTTGTATAAGTTCTTTTTCTGTTTTCCTTGCTGTTGGTGATGAAATGCAAAAGGCATCACTAAAGCTCATGTCATGAAATATTTTGCCTATGCTTTCTCCTATGTATTGTATGTTTTTAGGTTTTAAATACAAATACTTGCTACATTTTGAATTGATTTTTCAGTATGGTTTGAAATAGTGACCTAGTGTCTTTTGTTTTTATTAGTGGCGGGGTGTTTTGATTATTATGATTTGATACTATAATTTTGAGGTCTATCAGTGTGATACCTCATTTTTTTCCTTTCTTTTTTTTTTTTTTGTCAAGATTGATCATGCTTCTCAGGATCTTTTATGATTCCATATGAATTTCAGTGTATCTGTTTATTATTTATAAAATGTCATTGATACTTTTATAGGGTTGCAATGAATCTACATTGTTTTGGGAAGGGTGGTCATTTTGACAGCTCTGATAGTTCTAATCTATGAGCAGAGAATATTTTTCATTTCTTTGTGTTTTTTAATAATATGTTACAGTTTTCTTTGTGTAGATCTGTACTTTTAGCAGTGATCTTATGTATTACAACATATACACATGCAGATTTTCAACAATGAACTGCTGAAATATATATAATGCAAAGTTACTTTAGTGAAAAACAGTTAAAAAGAAACTAAACTGAACATATTTATTATGCTTAACATTTTCACTATACTTATAAACTTTAAGTTTACCAGTTCAGATGAGATAGGAATTTGGAAGAAGAAACATTTATTTATATTTCTTTGAAAATTAACTTGGAAGCTTAATAGAGACTTGAAAATTATAGGAAAAGAAATTTTGCTTAATAATGTATAGAGAGAAAATTGAAAAAAAAAATGAGAGGATATCAGAAAAACCTGGAGGTATTCTCCATAACATTACTTAACATCAGTCTTGAATTCTAGAACTCTTTGAAAAAATTCAAACAGAAATTCACATACTACATTACAACATGAAAGGAAATAGTACACAACTTTAAATATTTAAATATAATACTTTCATCTTTTAGTAAAAATAGTTGGTGGCTAGATGTGCCTTATACTTTATGTTAAAATAAAATGTTTAAGGTCAGTGTAATTTTCCATAATTCCCTATATTTTGGTTTTTATAACATTTATTTTTTTGTCAAATGATCGACTAAATTTTTATAGTAATATTTATGATTTTGAGACACTCATTCTGATCAAATCAGTTTTCTTTAATTATAGATAATACACATTAAATATAAATTAATTTGTCATTGTTCATCACTTTCTACACATTCTAATAATATTTTATTGCATAAAAATACAGGAACTCTTACTTTTTAAGAAAATGTGTTGCAGAAGCAGTTTTTACTTATATGTGGTATAAAGAAAAAATAGACAACTAATTAAAACAAAAATATACATTTTGACTGTAACCAACTATTTTTTGCCAGAGGGAAGTGGTAAGAGAGACAGAGGGAAGTGATAAATTGGAACAAAGGGGAGAATATGAAGAATGGAATTTATTTTTAGCAAAAATTTAATGTAGTATATGTATTCTATCAACACATTCTGATTTGTACCTGAAATTTAATGTATAATACAGTTTTTGTTAAGAGAGAAAGAGAAATAAAGAAAAAGTCTTTGGAGAGAAGATGGGACTTGAGTGGGAACAAGGAAAATAAATGCTTTGATTGAGTGAGGGAGTAGAGGCCAAAGTCAATTCAAGAGAAGATTAAGGGATTAATAAAACCCAAGCTGCTATAATGAGCAAAGCAGCCCCTACCTATCTGCTAGATCCAGGGAGTCTCCCTAAAGAGTAATATGTGATTCATCTGCAGAATTGAGACAGGAGGTGTCAGCTTTCAATGCCATGCCAAAGTATTTGTGATTTATTTCTTTGTGTGGAGTTCTTAAATAATTCTGAATAGCAGTAATAGCTAAGAGAGATAACATAATTAAAGCCATATTTTATGTGGAATCAATTCATTAGATAGAAGGGGCTGGAAGATGGAAGATGTGGATATCATTAAGAAGATTGTTATAAGCAATTTTTTGAATTATTTGACTCCAACAACCTAACCCTTCAAAATTATTTACTGATATAAAAGAAAATTAAAATTTCTCCCTAATTTGAATAACTATCCTTTTACTGTTATTAGTTTTTGCGATCACTATGAAATTTTTAGCTTCTTAATTGAAATATTTTTTACTTAATTTAATACTGTACATTATAAGTTATATGTTACAGGTGATCTACAACAAATTATAAACATGCATAGTTTATGATTTTTATAAACCAAAAGCAGTAATATATTTCACATAGTTTATGCTGACCTATCACTACTGTAGCCTCTGGAATATTCTGACAGTTATAGATCAGCTGTCTTGATTCACTCAATTCCACAATATGAGTTGCTTGACCTTGATATATTTTCTAATGCTATTTCTATCTACCCCTCAATTTCTCTGACTTATATGCCTCCATGTAACTTCAGTTTTATCTCTCCTTGGCTGATTTCATAAATCCTTCTCTTCTAGTCACCTGTCTAATACTATCTCAATATACCATCTACTGGAGGATGTCCATTAATAGCAGTAGTAAACTCTAAACTGCATTAAATTATATGACTGGGATTTTTATCTAGGCCTTTTTCCTTATAAAATATGTGGGTTTCCCCCCCCCAGGTTTCTCCTGAATAGGCTTTGTCAAATGTGAACAGCATATAAACATTTGATTTATTACATTCTTATCCTCTGCACCAAAATTGAAATGCCGCACCTAAAACACCATTTGTCATCAGAGTGGTAAATGCTCAACCAGTCTGTTTGAATTCTTCTTCATTGGCACAAGAAGGACTAAGATTTATACAAACAAAACTAAAAAAAAAAAACAAAAAACAAAAAACAAAACGCATATAAACACTTAATAGTATATAGTCTGAATTAATACTTTCCATTCACATTATTAAAATAAATGTGAGAAAATCATTTAGAGAAATATCAACATTCTTACTTAGACAAATTTTGCCATTTTTATAATTATCACCATTTAACAGAACGAGTTTCATACTTTCTTTCTTCCCTTGTCAGTCTTAAGAATTTATGTATGATGGTGACTTCTTGTATTTATTTGAGCTCTGTGAAAGGCTTATATGGACCTTTTAATTGTATTGTGTGTATTTTTGTGATTAAGGAGTGCATAGTAGAAGTGTGGGCAGCACCATTCTATCATAATTGGAGAGAGCAGACTGTCCATGAACCATAAAATAGCCAATGGTTAAAAAAGAGAAGTACTCATTTAATTATTGAGCACTTAATCTGGACTGGAACTTATTTCGTCCTAAAGTGATAAATCCGGTTAAGACACTTGTAATTTTGGCCTCCCTCTTATTTTACTGAACAACCCTCAGATATTCTTGCAAGCTTCTTTGCTTCTCCTTGTATTAATGTTGGAGAGTCCAAATATTCAGTATTCAGTTTTCTTGCCTTACTGTCTCCGCGCCCATCCTTGGTGACCTCATCCAGTGTCATGACGTAGTACTATTTTAAAAGACTGACTGCCAGATTTACATTTTCAGCTGTTTTCCTAAATTCTAGATTGATATATTCAATAATGTACTAAATATTTAATTCAGAAGAAGCTCACTACCATGTAACAACACACACAAAACTGAATTTCTGATGTCTTAAAACACCCTTTACTTCTCGAGTTCTCATTTCATTCCACTTCAGGGCAACACATTCCTCTTGTTACACAGGGTGAAAACTAGCAACATTCCATGACTCTTTACTTTTTCTCATAACTCTGTACACAATCTGTAAGAAAACCCTGACTTTACTTTCAGAATATATCTGGAGAGAGGGTGGAGTGGGGAATGTAATAAAAAATGGGGTGGGGAGGGAGTGCACTGGACTGTGGTGATGGCACAGGGTGATTTGGTGGTGGGAAGCCCACGCGGATTGCAACTGAGATGGAAAAAAGCACAAAATGATGTAAAAATAAACTATTATATTATTTAAAAATACATATATCTGGAGTCAAACTCAACATTATTCATCTCTACATAGCAAAATCTTACTCTAATTTTCGTCAAGGATTATTTCATTGGAACTTAAGTCAGATCATGTGATTCCATTCAAAACACTATAAAGGAGCTCCATTTTGCTCAATATACGTTAAATTAATATTTTCATGTAATGTGGCCAAATCATATTAATTCATTCCCTTTTACTTTCTTTTGCTAACACATCTCTGGTCACCCTACTTTTAGTCAGAAATGCAGATTCCTGCCTCAGGAAATGGGCACTGGCTCTTTTTTCTGCCTGTAATGGTCAATCAAAAACTAGCCACAGAGGCCCTCCCTGGTGGCGCAACAGGTTAAAGCACAGCACTGAGAAACTAAAGCCACTTCCACATGAGTTCGATCCCCGCCTGCCCCGGAGGTGACCACATGGTGTGGCAGACCTCTCCTGGCCCATCTGCTGCTCCCCTCAGCATTGTACTTTGACGATCTGCCTGTTCTGCTCCCCACTCTGTCTCTGGTGAAGCCTCTCACCGCCCCTGAGCCTCTGGCCTGTACCCCAGTTCTGTATGCACAAATAAATACATCTTTAAAAAAAAAAAAACTAGCCACAGAGAAAAGTCACTCAATTATTTTCATCTTTGTTCAGATATCATCATCTGAGTGATCCTATGCTATTTAAAAGTCCAAGTAAACATCATAACACACTTTTTCTACTTTTATGGTTTTATATAAATATCTATTATACCATTTACTCCTATATCTGTATTGGTTATTACTTTTATTTTGATTTCTGAAAATATACTCCTTGTGAGGACAGGGAACTTAATCTGTTTTGTTTCCACTTATAGGTAAGAGACACCTAAAATAATTGTGTATGTATATTAATGTCATCTGTTCAGAAGAGTACAGTTAGAGATGTTTCAATTATACTTATAAAGATTATGTACTTTACTATTGATAGGAGATCATAAATAAATTGAAAAGGCTTACCTTTTCTACTTATATATAAAATATTATAGTGCCCATAGCTAACTTTATAACATGCGGTATTAATATATAAACTAATAGAGTGCCATGCTAACTTTAATAACATACAGCAGGGGGCATTCAATGAATATTTGTCAAGTGAAAAATAAAAGACCAGGGGAGAGTAAAACTTCTTTTTACTTTAAAGCATTTACAAACCAGTTGGGTACAGAAATTTGAAAAGATAAATAAATATATAAAATAATACACTACACTAGTGATAATATTTGTAATATTTGCATAAAAAGAGGGAGTTTACACTTATTTAATTGCATTGATGAGGAGATAGCAACTAAGAAGACTCTGATTTCATACTTTTTGAATGATAGATTTTTCCTTACTTATTTTCTTGAATATTATTTTGGCAAATTCTACCTATATTGTGCTATATATATATATAGGAAATTTGAACAATTTATATTTACATGTATGTGTACTTTCTTGAAGGAAAATCTTTTAATTTAATGTCTGGGATTTGTGATTTCTCTGCTTTTGAGAATAATTTGAAAACAAGCAATAAAAATATACACTCAAATACTCTATATGATACCCATATTGTATGAAACACAATTATTTTTTCTGTTTTTTTTTTTAAGATATATTTATTTGCGCATACAGAACTGGGGTACAGGCCAGAAGCTCAGGGGCGGTGAGAGGCTTCACCAGAGACAGAGTGGGGAGCAGAACAGGCAGATCAATGAAGTACATTGCTAAGGGGAGCAGCAGGCGGGTCAGGAGAGGTCTGCCGCGCTATGTGGTCACCTCCGGGGCAGGCGGGGATCGAACTCATGTAGAAGTGGCTTTAGTTTCTCAGTGCTGTGCTTTAACCCGCTGCGCCACCAGGGAGGGCCTGGTTTGGTTTTGATTGCAAGTTAGAAGCGCCCTGGAGGGCCCTCCTTGGTGGTGCAACAGGTTAAAGTGCAGCATTATGAATCTCCCTGCAGCCGCCTCAGCACAAATTCCATCCCACTCACCTATCTCGCCTGCTGCTCCCCTCATTAATGTATTTCAGTCTGTCTGCCTGTTCTGTGACCCACTCTGTATCTGGTGAATCTTCTTAACTCCCCTGCACCTCTGGCCTGTACCCCAGGTCTGTATGCTTAAATAAATAAATCTATACAAAAGTCTTCACCTTAAAAGAAAAAAAATAAACACCCTTAATATCATTTATATGTTTTCTTGTGTTTCTGGATTTCATAAACAGCCCCTCCCTACAGGTATCAAAGAAATTCTAAAAAAAATGTAAAATAGGGGTGATAAGGTAAACTCACGTAACAGAATTGCAATCTCAAAGTGGGGGCTACACGTGGCATGAAGCGGACCATAAACTGTCTTGTTATAATATGCTCATGTGAGTGTCATTTGTGAGAAGGAGCCATATGAAAAAAGACCAGAGAAAAGAGATGCAGAGAAAAACGAACCCTAGTGCATTGTGTTTGGGATAGGAATGTAGACTGGTGCACCCCCTATGGAAAACAAGATGAAGGTTACTCAAAATATTAATAACAGATCTACAATATCTATTAAAAGATGATACGATCCAGAAATTTCACTCCTAGCAAACAATGCATACCTGTGTTCATTGTGATGCTATTTGAAATAACCAAATTATGGAAACCACCTAAAAACCCGATGGCAGATGAGTAAAGTAAAAAGATATGGATTATACACACAACAGAATTCCATTCAGTTATTAAAAAACAAGGATGAGGCCCTCCCTGGTGGTTCAATGGGCTGGAGCACTGCACTATAAAGCTAAGCCAAGGTGTGGCTGCTTCAGTGTGAGTTTGATCCCCACCCTAGAGGTGATCCGCATGGCAAGGCAGACCTCTCCAGTCTAGCCTGCTGCTCCCCTCAGCAGTGTACTTACTCAATCTGCCTGTTCTGCTCCCCACTCACTCTGAATCCTCTCACTGGCCCTGTATCTCTAACCTGTACCCGATTTCTATATGCATAAATAAATAAAATCTTAAAAAAAAAAAAAGGATGAACTGTTGCTTTTTATGATAACATGAATGGAACTGGAGAAGATTGAGCTAAGCAAAATCAAAGTGAAAAAGACAAGTATCAGATTTTACTCATATGGGGATATACAGAAACAGAGTAAAATGAAACTGATAAAAAGAAAATAAAACAAACTATTGATGTTTGACCACAAAACTGAGGCCGCTATTAGGGGAGAAAGGTTGAGCTGAGAACCGAGTAGGGAGGAAGGCCAATGTTTAAGGGTAGGGGACTCTGGGAGTTTTAATGGTGGGCATGATGTGATAGCTATTTCTGAGGAGGTATAAGCTCTTCCCATAAATTCCATACAGTGCTGTGAATCAATGTTACCTCAATAAAGAAAAAAGAAAGGTACTAGTAAAACTGTTGTTTAAAAGTATGTTTCAGCCATCTCACAATTATTTTCTTGTTGAATTGTGTTCTCTCAAAATTCATATATTGAAGTGCTTGAATATCCTTTTATTTCAGAATGTTACTGTTGGCTGATTGGCTCTTTAATGAAATAACTGTTGTTAAATGAGTCAGAAGAGTGGACCCTAAAGCAATGTGTTAGATTGTCTTCTTTATAAGAGGAGTGCAGCATATTTCCGGTATAGAGAGTAACCCATGTAAAGAGAAGGGAGAAGGAGCCACCTACATGCCAAGGAAAATGACCTTGGAAAAAACAAGCCTGCTGGCACCTTGATCCTGAATTAGAATTTTGAATGTGAGACAATATGTATTTTTTTCTGTTTTCTAAGACATGCAGTCTATGGTACTTTTTTGTAACCCTAAAAGTAGGTAGATTCATCTTTTAGCTTTGTAAGATATAAAGTAAATGATTTTGAAAACCAAAGATGCATCTTTATAGGATACTCTAGTAACACACTAACTAAATTGTTAATGCTTTCCTGAAAATTATGTAGTTCTACAGTTTAGATCTGGGTGATCTAAATTATATAGCAAGTGCAAATTATTTTATTTATCTCTTATTAGACACTTTGTTCTGCACATGTTAGTCTGAGTTTAAAAAAAATAATAAGGGTTATTTTGAAATCTTATCAGAGCAAATCTAATACATGGCATCAGTATGGAAATATTAATTATACTGCAATATTAGATTGTATTACAAAATCCAAGCAGTCAGAAAAATCAAAGTATTACAGATGTACTTCATTCAAATCTTATAAGAAAGCGTAAATAGTTTTTAAATCCTGACTTGTAAAGCACACTTGGCAGGCCCTCTCTGACAAATATGCTCACCTCTTCAGAGAATGTGAGAGTTAGCAAGGGTTTTGAATAGCCTGCATTTTGTGAGCAAATATGCTCACCTCTTCAGAGAATGTGAGAGTTAGGAAGGGTTTTGAATAGCCTGCATTTTGTGAGCAAGTAAGTTTTTTCATGAACCTTATAGCCTTAGAGTAAACCATGCACATATTATCCACCTCTTCCTCAAATTTCTTTGGTTAACTTCAAAAAAAAAAACGCAAAGATTTGTGAGAGGGATGTGTTACTGAGTTGGTTCTTTATGTTATTTTCAGAATATAAAAATGACACCGACTGATTGCAGAAGGGATGACAAGGCAGAAGTCCATTCAAAACCATTATGGGGTACACATGCAGATTCTTGCAACTTGCTCTTTCAGCAGGTTTACACTCATCAGAAAGAGACCTATTCTGTTTTCACTTGCCTTTGCTATTAACATGCTCTGTAAAGGGAACATTTTCACCTGCAATGGTTCTTCCCTCTAAAATAACCTAGAATAATGTCAGCAGGAGAAAGCTTTGAGTCTGAGTTGGTAGAGATCATTCTTGATACCAATTATTTTTATTGCTAATGTGTCTAAAAATGATCATGATAATAGTATCTGTCACTTATTGAGATGTCCTTTTAATTCTGCAGGTTAATTTACATTTATTATCTCACTGAATGTTCAAAACAGTGTTCAGAATTAAAATTTACAATCCTCTTACTACAGGGATGAAGATATACAGAGAAGCCCATAATTTGACCAAAATCACTCAGCTAAAGAGTGGATGTAGGATTCAAACCCAACAGCTTGACTCCAAAATTTGCTCATTTAGCTCCTAAACTAAATAACTTAAACAACCTAGAAGGAATACATGCTTAAGACACTTAAGTATCCTTGTCATCTTTAAAAATGAAAGACAGAAATGACATATCTCACATGCTGGTTCTAAAGAAATGGATACATGTCATAATATTTGAAAGATGACTTTCTACTCTGATATATGTGCTCATGTCTTCCTCCACCTCCTTCTCCTCATTCTTCTCACTTGCACCATGTTCTAGGACTTAGACTAGGTGGATTACAGTAGTGGATTCCTTCCAGTAGCTTAGCCATTGGGAAACTGGAGAACTATGGGGACTACGATGACATAAGAAAATATAAATAAATTAATAATAATAATAATAATAATGATAATGAATTAACTTAAAAAACAACCAACAATATCTACTTAGACTTCTCCCCTCAAAGTAATGTTTTGTAATTTTTTTTTAAAGATTTATTTATTTATTCGTACAGAACTGGGGTACAAGCCAGAGATGCAGAGGGTGAGAGGATTCACCAGAGACAGAACCGAAAGCAGAACAGGCAGATCGATGAAGTACACTGCTGAGGGGAGCAGAGGGTGGGTCAGGAGAGGTCTGCCACACCATGTGGTCACCTCCGGGGCAGGCGGGGATCGAATTCATGCGGAAGTGGCTTTAGCTTCTTTGTGCTGTGCTTTAACCCGCTGCGCCACCAAGGAGGGCCTGTTTTGTAATTTTTAAGTTAATAACAGGAAGAATACCAATTCCCTATTTTGCACCTCCCAGGCAATGGTGTCCTTGTAGGTAAAACAGAAAGCTAGAACATTTTTTTTTGTACTTTTTTTCTTTATAAAGATTTATTTATAGGGTACTAAGTAGAGTTTTTAATTCTTTGAGCAGAATCTTAAGGGAAATGTATAGCATATCCATTTTCAATCTGCTCACATTTTTGATGTTTTTGTTTTGGATGTGATTTATTTAACATAGGTGATTCTAAACGAAAATCAATGTACAGTCAAAAAAAAAATCTTTTGACCCTATGTGTAAAGTTGAGCAAATAGAAAGAAACTAAATTAAATTAATATTTAAATTCCTTTAAAGCAGAATATTTAGACATTTTTAATTAAATTAAATTAAACAAAATGTTAGAATTAATATGTCAATTTGTTCATACCTTAAAATTGATTTAATTCATTTATAAATTCTTATCTTCTTTTGAACTGGAAAAGTGTTTTTTTCCCCTTCTAATGCTTAAAGTAGAAATGGTAAATTTGTGATTAGCTATCTTAATAAAATTTTATAATGCTATTTCTTGTGGATTATTTGGTAATTTTGTGTACATAGGGAAACCATGGGAAAGCAAAATGCATTATATTCTGATGATAAGAATTCAAAGCAATACTTAATAATATGTTAAAGTTAGCTACATGTGGTCTGTTTGTCTTCTTGCAAAGAGTAAATTACTATTATTTTAAATAAAGAATACAGACTCTGTATGGTGTTTCTGCTTATTTTACTTACATCTGCATTTATATTTCACCTTTTACTAAAAGGTTTTTTAGTGGCTTATAGTAAAAACACAATTTTCTGAGAGTGAATCATTAACTGAGAATTGTTCTTATCAAGGATTTATTGCATTCCAGTTCTACATTGTATTGAAATTGTTCTTGCATTTAAAACTGTGAGCTTATAAACAATTTGAAAAAAGCAAAAATCAGTTCCAAGAGACTAGATATATATTCCCTTTTTTTCTCTCCACCTAGCTACTTCATATATAAGTATTCAAAAATAAAACATTAAAAAATAGGACGCTTCAAAAGTTTAAAATTTACATATATCTACATCAAGAAGAACATGAACGATAATTTTAAACACATGGTCTGATTTTTATTTTGTTTAGGGAGTAACATATATAGGTGGTTCTGAAGAAAAAGATGGTTGATTTTGAAGATCACTGTGTAATAGAGATTTTGTTTTTTATGTGTTGCTAGACGATCCATAAAAATCAATTCACAACTTGCCTACTTATTGATTTTATAATTTCAATCTGAAAACTTCATCACTATTTTTTTCACTCTATATGAAAGACGACCCCAGTCTATAATAGCTATAAATCTTTCTGTTCCATTTTTTGCAAAAATTCCCCGGCTATAAAAATTCTACCATGTTGCTTATGGGTCGAATTTACTGACTCTATAAATCTGCACCATTGCTTGATTGACAGATGTGAATTCACTAATTTTAAGCAGACATTTTATACAAAAGGGTCAAATTGGAGCTCTGAGCACAATGATACCCTTATTAATGTTTCCACCTGGGATCCACTGATGGTGATCACATCGTATCACTTGTCTAGTAAAACAAAGGGAGATTGTCATGGTAGTTATAATTATTACAAGTACAAGCTCTGTTGTGAAGAAAGAAAAGCAGTGAAATCTTGAAATTATTTTAGTTTTGAATTCTGTTTGCAGGGTCCTCAACAATGTATTTGAATTTGACTGGCTCAAAAATATATTTACATCTGGTGAATCAAAACAGAGCTACTTTTTAGTGGTTGATAATCAATATGAGTGATAGGTTCTTATTATAATAGGTTCAGATAGAGAAGCAAAGTTCCATTTTACCTAATACAATGTTCATTAAAAAAAGTTTATTGCAGTTCTGATCTGTTCTTCCCATTAAAAAATTTATTAAAGATTGCTTCAGGATGTGGCCAAAGAAATGAGATGCTTACAGTAATGTCTTAATAAAAGTCATTCCTATAAGTATGATCTTAGAGTAGCCATTTGAAATATTAAACTATTTAAATTTATTTTTTTATATTTATGACTTGGGGAAAGAATATTATTGTGTATCCTCTCACACATTCACATGGATGCATGTTCATACATCTGTGTGTGGGTACAGAACACTTAAACTGGAGTGGTGCTCATATTGACTCTAATTTCTTTAATGTATATTTGAATTTGGAGTGAATGAATGCCACTAAAATGTGCCCAGCCTCACACTTCTAGCAGCTTTCTTTTACATTTCATTTAATTCTCTCCAGGTCTCAGCAAAAAAGAAGGCAACTTCCAAATTAGTCATTTATAAACTTCATAAAGGCAGTGACTCAAGAGTCTTTTGCAATGTTTTGTATTCCCTCAATTCCAACGGGGTGCCTGAGATTTAATGTAAGAATTAAATTCAATTGTGGGCTTGAATAAAGGGAGAGGGACTCATGCTTTAATATTGATAGAAAAAAAATATCTTATTTTCTGGTTTAAAAAATAAAGTTTATTTTCTGGATCTTTTTATTTCACAATAGTCTTCATTTTCCTGCTACTAGACTATTTCTCAGAGTGTGTCTAAATTTAGTGCTCAGGCATGAAAAGATTAACTATGCAAAGAGATAAAGGAAAAAGGAACAAATGAGTATGTAATTTCACCGGTATAAGACACAGTCTCCTGACTAAAGTGAAACTACTGGTCATAGCTTGCTAGCTGCTGTGGAGTCCTGGGGACAAGGCAACATTATTTACAGAGCTAGGATACAGGCCAGAGGCCCAGGGGCGGTGAGAGGCTTCACCAGAGACAGAGTGGGGAGCAGAACAGGCAGATGGAGGAAAACACTGCTGAGGGGGGAGTGGGCAGGTCAGGAGAGGTCTGCTGTGCCATGTGGTCACCTCTGGGGCTGGGGATCGAACTCACACTGAAGCAGCACTGCAAGGGAGCAATGCTGCTCTTTAGGCAGTTGCTCCAGAAGGGAGGGTCCACATTAAGGGTCTTAAATGTTGTTTGGGGCCACCTTTTATCTATCCTCTTGGCAAGACAGCTTTTCTCCATTTCAGCATTCTCTTTCAGTTCTTCTGAGAATGAGGAGTCTAAAACAGATGTTACCATATAACTTTCCTGCTTAAAACTTCCTTTTTAGTCACCACTAATCAAATAAATAACATCATCCTTAACTTGGTTTTTGTGTTCTTTTTTTTTATGTCCTATTTGCTTTTCCAATTTAACCTCTCAACAATCTTTTTCAAATACAGTCGCTATTTGAAATCTATTCCTCCCCACTGATGATCTTTTTACAGACCAACAAAACTCATTGTTCTTTTATGTCTGCATGTAGATCCAGATGCCTCTGATGCCTGTTCCATTTCTGATTCTAAAATCCTTTTCATCTCACAAGATTCAGCTGAATTATTCCTTCTCATTTTAAGACTTCTAGCACTCTCGCAGAATTAGTCACCCTTTCCTTGGCATCCATAAAGCCTGTTTTGCTTATTGCTATTTGTACCACATTGTGTTTCAATATTTGATTTTATATACAGTAGGTCCAGCACTGTTTGCACATCTGTCTCTCTCTAGCCAGTGACTGAGTTCTCAGAATCATAGGCAATAGTTTGTTATTCCTTTTCATCTTCCCCAGAATCTAGCACAATACTTCAGATTTAGTTGGTTCTTAATGAATGTTGCCTGTATGAATAAATAAGTAAAATTGTACCCTTAGAAATACCCTAAGATTACTCTTAGAGAAGCTTTCAGTTTATCAAATGGGAGAATGTGGTCAACATTGGATTATAGGATCCTAGCAAGTTTCAGATTTTGAAAAAGAACACTTTTATAAATAATAGGTATTTTAACTTGAAGGTTTGAATTTTAACAAATAGTGTTTTATGCACTTTCTTAGTCTATAGGGATATGTGGGATTTTGTAGGAAAAGTGTTTCATCATTTTGGTTTATAGTTTTCACTGGGCTTGAGGCATACAATAAATATCAATTGTTATTCTTGACATTTTTTGCTTGCCCTTGTTGCAGAATGGTAATGGGAAGTTAAGTAAATTACACAAATTGCATTTTATCTGCTTTTTCCTTTTAAAATCATGCCCTGAGATAGAGTTCCCAAATTTCTTGTTTCCTGACATCTCAGCGACCATAAGGTTGGACATCACTCTTTAGCTAAATGATTAAATTGTCTTTAGCAGAAAGAGTAGGGCTTAGTTTTCTTTCACAAATTGCCATGGGATCATGAGTGCTGCAAAGCTATTATACCTCTCATTTGAAGCATTTGAAATAATTTGGAATATCAAACAATGACATTCAAAATCTCCCAACCATGATCATCTGGAGTATTAAAGTTAGAAGACCAGGCTATTTTATAATTTAGTTCTTTTCAAATATTCCAGTGGAACCAATCAAATAAATCATAACTTCACCTGTAATAGTGGTGGAATTTCTAAAAGTCTAATTAGCAGAATATGTATGGTTAAATTTAGCAAGCCCAAACAAAATTCTTGAAAAAGAATATAAATTATAGAAAAATACAAGAAATGAAATTGGCCACATGGTTTTTCATATGATCATATAAGCATTGAAAACGTTTTTTGGAAAGGAAGAACACTGAAAATAAGATTTTAGAGTAATTGAAATGTTAATCTTTGACATATTACTAACTTGTAATGCATCTGCATAATCAGCAAGAGAATTGAGCTACAATTGTTTTTTCCTACTTCAGTATTAACCACAATTTAAAAAATATTTATTTATTGATGCATTCAGAACTGGGGCACAGGCCAGAGGTGCAGGGGCGGTGAGAGGATTTACCAGAGACAGAGTAGGGAGCAGAACAGGCAAATTGACTAGATAAACTGCTGAGGGGACCAGCTGGTGAGACAGGAGAGGTTTGCTGCACCATGTGGGTCACCTTAGGGGCCACAGATTGAACTCACATTGAAGCAGCTGAGGCCAGCTCGCAGTGCTGCCTCCTAACCTGTTGTGCCCCCGGGAGGGCCCTGAAGCACAGATTTTTATATTTACCCAAGCTTATTGCTATAGCTAACATGATAAAATTTCCTATAAGCAAGTTTCTTTTGGAATTGAGATATATTTATTCTTCATTTTAAACTGCTAGAATAATTTCATTAAAAGTGGAAAGACAACTTCAAATAACAAGTAATAATTCTTTTGAAAAAAACTTTTTCTTTCCACATTAGAAAAAAAAATCTTTTAGAATATAATACAAAGGGGGCCTCCCTGGTGGTGCAACAGGTTGAAGCTCAGCACTATGAAGCTATTAGAAGCCACTGAAACAAGAATTCCACCACTGGTTAGGGAGGTGACCCACATGGCCAGCAGACTTCTGTCTCACCTGCTGCTCTCCTCAGCAGTGTACTTTGTTGATCTGCCTGTCTGCTTTGTTGATCACTCTGTCTCTGGTGAATCCTCATACTCCCCCACCTCTGGTCTGTACCCTAGTTCCCATAAGCACACATAAATAAATCTTTTTTTTAAAAAGAGTATAATTCAAAGATCATGAGACAGTCTTTCACCAAGGAAATTTGTGTGTGTGTGTGTGTGTGTGCTTAACAAATTATATTCATTTTCTTCCCCTGTTATTTTGTGAATATTTAAAATGGCCTTATTTGAAATGATCCATTATAAACTATACTTTGGGTTTCTAAGTTCACAGGTAACATGAATCTTCCTACACAGTATAACAAAGCATGCATATTTTCTATACAATTTTAACATATGCTCTGACTCATTAGAAAAAGTACCATTTCTTCCTGTGGGAAGAAAGTATATTAGCTATTTCTTAAATCTTTCACATTTTCTACATAGTGCAGGGACATATTTATTATGTTGTAAGTAAACACATGTAAACTTGCAATTATTCATGTATCCACACTGCTATTGTTCTTATTGTGTAATATCTTCCAAATATGTATAAACTGGAGTTGTTTATACCGCTGGAAGTAGACTGGAGGAGGAAAATCGATCAGAAAAATCATGATTTAAAATGTAGGAGTGTGGATTTATTCCATTTTGCCTTTAAACAGGGAATAAATGTGTGAAGATAATTGAAATAGCAGCAATTAATAAAGGTTAAATGAAAATAAATTTTTATGTAATGGGAAATGCTTTCAAATAGATTTCCCATTTTGATAACATAACCTGTTTCTGAGTTTTTTATTTTAGCCTCATTCATGTTAAAGACAAAGTTCAAAACCTTTTTAGTATTTTTCTTTGTTCAATACCTGCAACAAAGAAAAATTTATGGATGTACTTTAGTTTTATTGCTACTGAGTCTTTCCTAAAAATGAGCTGGCAGATACCATTAGTAGGTTAATTGATTTAATAATATGCCCATGAATAAGTTAACATTTCTAACCTGAATTGTTTTCTTAATTGATTGGTACTCTATAATAGAATTCTATACATGTATGGGAAGAGCAAGAATTTCAGCTTCAGATTTTTTGGTTCATTCATTAACATTAAGAAGTCAAAGTTATTACTGCATTCCCTTTTGTAAATATGTAACATTTGTTACTAATAATCAGGATTCTGCATCACTGTTACATGAGATCTTTAAAATGCAGCCTTTAAAAATGACACTAGCAAAAATTGTGTTAGTACCCTGGTGGTATGTTCATTTTTCAACTACTAGCAAGTAGCACCTTCCAGAGATTTGCAAGATGCAGGAATCAGTGTCATTTAAGATAACCTGATCAGGAGAGGTCTGCTGTGCCATGTGGGTTACCTCCACGTTCGGGGATCAAACCCACACTAAAAGCATCCAAGGCTCGCGTGCAGTGCTGCACTTTTACCAGCTGTGCCACCAGGCAGGGTCCTGTTCTTGAATTCTAATCATAGATATCATGCCTACCTTGAAAGAGAACATCGAACTATAAATAGATATCTAAATGATATTCTTGTTTGAAGATAATGCTGAACTGATTTTATGATAACAAGGGGTTACTTGATAAGTAACTGGGACCCTAGGAGACATTACAAGAGAGAAAAGCCAGTAACAAGAAAAAAGCCCGTGACCCGATCGTGGTCGTCCCATCTACGTTGGGACACTGGCCAAGATTGACCAATCAAACAACTAACTGCACAATCACCACAGCTCAACCTCAGGCCCACACATAAGCATAACTTAGAAAAATAGTGAAGCTGTTTTCACTACTTGGCAACTAGTTCAGGACCCCACCCATGCGCATGCGCAGGAGCTGCCTTTGCGTCTTGCCTGTCCTTCCATAAATCTCAGGATTGCTCTCTGCTGGCAGTAGTTTGCCTGTTTGTTTGTTTTTTTTTTTTTTTTTTTTTTTTTTTTTAACAGTGCCCCCATTTAATTAGAAATTTTCTTTTGTGATCAGATCATATCACTCCCTAATTTAAAAAATCAACATTTACTCTAATCAGAAAAATAATCATCTTAAAATTCTTTTATTTAATATGTCCTACATATTAACCCTGTTTTTTTTTTGTTTTTTTTTTTTTTTTTTTTGGTCATTGTAAAGTTAATGCAGTAATGCATAAAGCCTGCTTATAACTTTTTTTTGTTTATAAATTTTTTTTATAGAAATTTGACTCCAGTAGATTTAATGATTTAATGTGCTTTGGCATTTCTTACCTCTCAGTCATTCAGGACCAGGATCAAGATGAAAGAGGCCCTGACCACAAAATTTAAGGAAGCTCCAAAAACAAAGAAATAAATATTTTAATGTAATATCTTAAATAATCAACAGTATAAGTTATTGACAAGTGACTAAAGTAAAATCCAAAACAAAGAAGAGCTATCTGGAGGTATATTAGAACCTACGGCAAATGGAAGAATTAATAGTCACTTCTTCCTCAAAGAGTGGTGTAGCCAATAAAGCAAGAAAGAGATAAATGGCATGCAGCTTGGAGACTACCTACTACACTGCACTGTAGCAAAAATAATTCTTATTCTTGCCTCAAAAGATTGCATTCTTTTAGCATGCAAAACCACTCATCTGTTCCACTCAAAAAGATCCATCAAATTGCTCCATTAAGTCCAAGGGCATTTTATCCTGTAAATTAAACTTCTAAAAGACAAGTTGTCTCCCCCATTCATAACTAGCATGGGCTTAGCTACAATTTAGATTCAATTTCCTATTAACTGAAAGCATTTTTAGGGGACAGCTTAGATTTTCCTTGAGTAAAACTTGACCTCCATGCACTAGAGAATCTAGCAATTTCTTTGTATTTAACAAAGCTGTTTTTCGTTTCCCCAGCAGTGAGTGGACTCTGCTTCAGATACTTGATGCAAGTCTTGTCTTTTTTTTTTTTTTTTCATGGAGATATTTTGTTTGATTGTTTGCATGTTGTTTCTTCTGCCCCACAACCTGCCTTCTGAGCACTAGAGAATATTCATTTGTCTCATTATGGGCCTGTTGCCTTGGGGTGATACTCCAATGTACTCTGTGAAGATTTTCAGCAGCTAAGGGGACTTTATTAGCTTCCTTAACTCACACAGAACCTTCAAAGGCTACTAATTTGCCCTGAGAGAAAACTTGATGTGCATTCAGCAATGACAAAGAACCAAAGGGTCATTGGTAACCATTTTAAACACTGCCTACAACAATTTAAGTTTCTTAGTGAGGGTAGAATACAAAGCAAAGGAAAACAAGCAAAGAAAAAACACTGCGACCTATACCACCACCAAAAATAAAAATCCCTGAAGATTTTGTGACTGATCTATATTGCTTCTGCTGTTTATGGCAGATATGATGGTCTCTCATAAATGAAATCTGTGTATCTTAAATAGCAGAAGCCTAGACTAATTAATTTTATTGTAAGATGTGTGCATTGTAATAGAAACATTTTTTACTTAAATATATGAAATCACTCAATTTATGTATATGTAAAATTATATATAATTATTTTTTGTTAGAGTTCATAAATATATATCATGGTTAGTTATAATTTCAATTAGAAAAAGACTACAAATTGCATAATTATAGATCTGAATCTGTACCTCTTTAGTATTTAAAAAACAATTTTAATAGTTTTGGTTAATTGAATAGTGTCTACAATGTAGAATTATTAATAAATATATGAAATATATTTGAAATCACTGCAAATAGTGTATTGAAATCCACAGACTGAAATGATGTCAAAAGCCAAAAACAGCAGCACATAGCTTCCCAAGAAGCAGATGCAAAGATTACTTGCTGAAAGTAATTTTAGGATTTCTTTGCTGAATTGATTTGGTAGATGTCCCAGTAAATCTGCCAACAAACCAGCCACTTCTCTTGATATTTACTTATATTTCCTAGGAATTTGGTTATGCTCAGAAAGCTTGGAGCCAATTCTTCATGTAGAGGCGCCAGTTCTTGGCATCCTAAAATGTGACAGGGCTTCATAGAGTCATTATTTATGGCTTTCAGTAGTGTCTTTTTTAAAATGCCTGGATACTGCTTAAATGCCCTTCTGTGGCTTGACAATATCAATGTTTCCACAAATTCTCAGGCTGTTAACTCTTCTGTTTTTCAGCATAAGGAAAAGTAATTTCTTTCCTTGTTACTTTAACTACCAATCCTTTTTTAAAAATGAACTTTATTTTTTAAAAAAGATTTATATATATATAAAAGTTATATATATATATATCTTTATTTTTTAAAAAAGTATATATATTAAACACATACATACATACATACATACCTATGTGTGTGTGTGTATTGTGTGTAGAACTGGGATGTAGGTCAGAGATGCAGGGTCAGGGGTCAGGGGTTGGTAGTGAAAGGATTCACCAGAGACAGAGTGGGGAGCAAAGTAGGTGGATTTACTGCAATACACAGCTGCTAAGGGGAGTAGCAAGGGAGACAGGAGAGATCTGCTGCACCACTTGTGTGTTAAGTCCCTTGCCAGGGATCAAACTCAGGCCATGGTGGTGATAGCATTGAGACTTAACCCCTAGGCCACCAGAGTGGTCCCTAACTACCGATCTTTAAACATGGCACCATAAAAGAAATATTGATAGGAATGGTGTTATAGGAAATACTAATTTGGGGGTTTTAGTTTCATATGTCAATGACATACTTACTAAGTAAATATCCTATATTGATACTAAGAAGATTTTACTTTTTTTTGTGTTAAGCAACATGAATTGATTCTCTCATTCTTCTGTAGGATGGAGTCCAATATTAAGACCATCAGGATGGTTTCTGGAGAGGCCTCTTGCTGGCCTGTGGTAGGTCATCATCTCAGCTATCTGTACATGGCCTTTCCTCTTTGCCCAGAGGGGAGAGCTCTGGTGTGTCTTTTTCCTCAATCAGGCTCAATTTTATTGTATCAGAGTTCAGTTCTATAATAATAGGGTCTCACTGATTTCATTTTGAAATGTTCTAAAAATAGTGTCTTGTTTAGATAAGTTTGTGTGGATCAGTATTCAGATTGAAGGAGAAAACTCTGCCTAAAAACAGAAGAAATACTCCTTAAAAAGATAAGCAGGAAGTAGTAAACTAATAGTTAGTTACTCCCTGGGCAAAGTATTTTTACCCTCTTAGCATTTCTTAACATTTTTAAGTAAAGAAGCCAAAACTATTTTTTTTTATCCAAATAGGTCCTGGTAACTACAGAGGAACAAGTCTTAGTTAATTTTTATTTAAAACACTATTTTATAAAATTCTTATCAGCATGTACTAAGTCAGTTCCCATGTTAAGCATGATAATATTGTTAGGATAAAATGTTTATAATCCCTGTCTTCATTGAAGTTGCATTCTCAAATGACAAATATCATCTAAACAATATTAATTCAATTAAAATCAGCAAATAGTCTAAAAGGAACTATTTTAGAGGTTCTGACAATGTTTTAAAGCAGCACTATTTAAACTATGGACTGTGTTAGTTTACTATTGCTATAAATTTAGTTACAGAAACAATACCCATTTGTTATCTTACAGTTCTGGAAATTAGTTGCTGGGCTAAAATCAACATGGTTCACAGTACTTTATTTCTAATGGGAGTATGGTTCCTTGTCTTTTCCAACTCACAGAGTTTACACAGGCTTCTTGCTTATGCTCATTTACAAGGCCAGCAAAACATGTTGTCACACTATTCTCATGTATGATTCTTCCTTTCCTACTTTTAAAGAGTTTTGTAATTACATTGAACCCATTTGGGTACAGTATAAGATGTCCCCTGTAAAGCTACTGGTTGTGAACTTTATTTTCACCAGCAAATTTCATTCTTATTTGTCAAATAATCTAATATAGCAACAAGTTCTAGGAGTAGGAATTTCGCATGTGGGGTAAGAGTGGAGATGGGGGTTTATTATTCTCTTTACCATAAGTAGCAGCTTAAATGAGTAGGATGGTCCAGAAAAGATGGGCAAAGAAGGAGAGCACTTCAATAACAATAAATGGTTATGAAAGAAAACTCTAATTAAGGAGCAGAAAGTTAGAGCAAGGACTGAAATTGCTGTACCTCTGTAGCACGGGCTAAGTGTAGGCATGAGACACTATCAGACTTAAAGTATCAATGGCTTAGGATCTATTGACTTTGTTGCATAATATGAAAATCATTCTTTTGGCTAAAAAATGTGACCACTCACGTTATCTAGAAGCCTCTAATTCATGAAATTCCAAATGGAACTTAAGGTAACATATGTGTTCCCTGTTCTTAACACAGAGGCTGATGAACTTCATCTTTTATGTGACCGATGTGAGAAATATTCTAGAGTTTCATTAGGTGGTGGATCAGAAAGAATTGCTTTGAGGGATTGGTCACAACTAGAAACTTTAGCAGAGCATCTTACAATAATATAAAATTCATATGTGCTCTTTATTTTCTTTCTGTTTTGCTTAATTAAAATATATGTTTTCTATACAAATTGAACTACATCTCATGTTTTACAGTTGATATTATTGTTTCATGGGCTATCATGTTTTGTTAGTGACAGATTAAGTTTAAATGAGGTCCATAATTGTGGGTCCCTGCTCCACCAGAATGTGTGTCATTCTAAAAAGATATATGAGAGTTCATTCTCTCTCTTATCAGACATTGAGATAAAAGACCACATAAAGAGAGAGCCTGAAGATGGCTTAAAAGTTAGGAATGGAGTCCTTATCAGAGACTAATTGAACAGTACTTTGACCTTGAACTTATGTTCTTTAAGACGTAAGAAAACAAATTTGATTCTTTAAGTCAGCAATATAGGGTATTTTATTATGTTATACTGAGCCAATCAGTGGAGACCAAGAAAAGAAAATGTGGCCCAGTAAAAAGAGGTGAGATTTTATGTTTGTGTGAATATATATATATATATACATGTGTTTGTGTGTGTATCCCAGTTAATACACACACACACACACACACACACTTTGTATTTCTTTAGACAACTATAAACAAATCCCCTATGTATTATCTTGTCTTTAGTGAGAAATTTCAAAGTTATCAATAAACATATTTTATACATCCAGAGTTTGCAGGAGTGTAAGGTTCATTACAAACAAAAATTTTCTTACATAATCTTAGAACAAGTCTTGCAGAAAAATTTTATGACACCTGTCAGATATTTAAAGGAAATGAGAGTCTGTAATTAGACCTTAAGTAAACGATAAGTGAATAGAATATATTTTTTATTTGAGAATGAAAGCTGAGTGACTAAAGAGACGAAACATACGTCACCTAGATGACTGAATTTCAGCAAAATTTCACAACAGTCTAAGTCTAGGATTCTGAGCACTTCCATCAATTTAAATGAATTTAGATTTTAGAAATTATTAATCCCAGTTAACTACAAACATTTCTTCTGAATCCTAGTTAGAAAATTGCTTGCTTTCTATTTCTAAGTCCATTAAAAAGTTCTTAATAATTGTATGAAACACAATTTCTGCTAATAAAAATGAATTATGAACCTTGAAAAGAATGTCACCTGTTCAATTTATATGACTGTTTCATTTTTAATCAGAACTTCCACTCAATGGTTCATTTTTTCCCCCCATAATCGAAGAATGAAGGAATTGTTAGAAATTGACCTTGGTAATTAGGTTCTAAAGATGAAAAATTTTAGTGGTGACAAGATGACAGAATTGAATGATTAAGAAAGGAAAATCAAAGATTCTAGGAACTTACCATATTTGAAATTTTCTCATTCATAAGCATGTCACTTTGCCACTAAATAAGAATTATCGTTGAGCAAAAGAGCATGCTCTATGATTTTTCTTCATGTAAATGTCGTTATAGATAACCATCTATCCTGCATGCAGGGAGTCCTTTGTACATTCAAAACTGGGTCAAGGAGAAGAAAAAAGATAGGGGTACTAATAAACAGGAGAAAGGCAGCAAAGAATTGTCAAAATGTAAATGAAAGTGGGGAGAAATTACATTTGCAAATTAATTTAACTGAATAGCAGTTATCGAATATGTGGAATTATTTATCTTTAAAACATAGTAGACAAATTTTGTTATAAGGTCTATAACCTACTAAATACTCAAAATATATACACTACCTTAAAGAAGACTGTCTGTTTCTTTGAGGATAAATAATTTTTAGTCACTAAAACTCATGTTTTAAACAACTCTAGGAACTCCTTGCAAGGAAGGTCTAAAGTTGCATCCGTGGAATTCTCAGGGGGTGTAAGAATGGGCAAACCTACTCTTATTTTAGATGCAAAAACACTATAGGGGCCACTTACGTATAGCAATGTGACTGCTTCTTCTTATAGCTGCTTCATACATAAAATACACCTCTCTCCTAAAAGTTTATAGCCACAATGATATTCCTTAAAGAAGTTCTAATATTTAGCTGATAATCATTTAGCAAATGTAAATTTCATTCTCACCTTCTCTGAATCAACAAGCTCTCTCCAATTTAAGGGAGTTAGTTCAGACCCTGACTTTTTATTCAATAATAAATTCTTTTTACAAAAGGCTGAGCAAATACAGATGGTTACATACAAAGTTATTTACATATATGGGTACATATAACACTAATTTTCTGCTAGCTGACATCCGCTAAAAGCAACAACACCCCAAGAGCTATGAGTACACTGAGGACCCAGAATTATTGCTTCTACTATTCTCTAATTAATGGAACTACCATTTCTTGGAGAAGTGACTATTCTAAATCCTGGTCAAGGAGTATACTGGATGAGCCTGGAACATCTCTTAATGCCTAAAAGCAAGGTACCACTGAAAAAAAAATTAAGAAAACAAAATGTGTAAACATAATGGGTAGATGTCAAAGAGAAAGAGATACAGGGTTCATGTAAAAAAGGTTTTAATTGTCAGGTATGGAGTGATTTTATAATAATAGATAAAAGAGCATTGAATTGTAACCCAATCAAAAAAGTATATTTCTACAAGTTAATATTTTTATGAATAAATGTCTGGAAAAATAAATAAATGGAGAAAAATAAACACATCTCCCATGAAGTATTTTAAATAATTTAAGTAGATCATCTCAAAGAGGTTAAATATAACTCTCCCCTCATTAGGGTGGACTACATTCTATCTCAATGCTTGTAACTAAGTTTAACATAATGATGAAGTCATGTTGGCAGTTTGTATCTTTGAGATGATGTAATGTATATGCCATTTTTTCTTAGTGGTCTTTCCCAAACCTGTAACATCAGGCCTCATCATGAGAAAAATATACAAAATATCCTAATTGAGGGTCATTCTGTAAAAGGCATGAGCAGTAATCCTTATCAATGTTAAAGTAATCTACAGGAAAGCAATTACTTGAGACTTTAAGTCAAAAGGAATCCCAGGGGACCTGATGGATGACAAAATGCAATGTGACTTCCTGTGTTGGATCTTGGAACAGAAAAATAATATTAGCTTTAAATTAAGGATGTATGTGTAACATTTAGACTTTATCTCTTTATAATGCATACATATTGGTTCATTAATTTTGACCAACAACTCATGCTAATGTAAGATGTTGACAAGATGGGTAACTGGGTATGGAAAAGATGGAAATTTTGTATGCTGCTTTTGCCATTTCTGTGAATCTAAAGCTATTCTAAATAGATTATATTAAATGTTTGGTCCTCCAAATAGAAAATTACATTTCTTGTAGTATAATTCTGTATACAGAGATTTGTAAACTATATACACATATATACCTTTATACGTGCACATGTATGTATGTATGTACGTAAACATGCACACATGTGCACACGTTACTTATATACATATATAATCAAGTCACACACACTTATATATATTTTTTTCCCAAGGGGGAGCTGAGTAAAATACTTTTTTATTAGCAGAAGAGCTGACTATAACAGATCATGTAATTAAAAGATGAATGTGGGCAAGTTTTACATTTCTGACTGTACTTCATAAAGATAAGATGAAGTCATTTTGCTAACAATATATTCTGCTCATTCCTGTATAGTACCAGCATTGAAGAGGAAATCTTATTATCTAGTACCCATTAATCAGCTTGGTAGGAAATATGCACGACAAACCATTAGAGTTATAAAGACTTTTTAAAGTATTTTAGAAGTCATCAAGGTAAAATTAGTATTTGGTTGCACTGCTTGAAGGAAATAACATTTAGCTTCCATTGTCATTATCATCAATAGAAAGTCTTGCTTGATTTTGTTGACAATTTATTTTGTTGGAATATTAGTTGTTATTAGTCCCCTAAAGAGAAATATCTAGCTTTAGGGAGAAACCATTTAAGATAGAAATGCATGTGACAGCAGAGATGTATAATCTCAGGTGGGAAACATGGAAATTTAAAAATATGCCATAAACCACAATCATTTCAGAGACAATAATCATTAATTCCTATTTATTCTATGTTTTATGTTTTCTTTTTCAATCAAATTTAGATTATTCACTATGAAATATGCATTTAAGTAATTTAACATCTGAATACTTACTGGTAACTTTATTACTAGCTAGGTTCCTGTGTTTTTGATAAGTTACTATGTTTTAAAAAGAATGTATATAATGTAAAGTAGTGAATTTCTCATTTCAGCAAATTGGAATAATAGTGTACTTTTCTAAACACCTACACCCACCCAACAGGCTAGGAGATGACATGATTTTATGACTGACATTTGTGAGATTTCTGGCTACCGATCATGGTAAGAATAATGTTCATAGAAGAAGATAGTCTGGTGGAAAATAAAGTAGCTATGTAAAAAAACTACATTTTTAAATAGCATCTCTGGGAGAAAAATCCTCATTTACTGAATGTCTGTATTTTATTGCTGTTTTCACATCAACATCAATGTGTAAATATATATAATTTTAATGATCTAAAATGATACGACTTTCTTAAACATTGTGTTTATTTCTGTGATTACATCATGGAAACTCAATATATAAAAACACATCTGTTGTTTCTAATTATACCTGTTCCTGAACATTTCCATCATACTAATTTCAGCTGCTGAGTGGAAATAATTGAATTTGCCTTTCCTTTCATTTCATATTTGTTTAAACAAACACCTGGGGATTTCTGCCTATAGGGAGAAATATAATGAGATGATTCAAAGATACAACTTGAACAAACTATTGTTTTCATGTTTTACTCTTTTATCATTATTTATATAAAGTTCATATTTCATATTTCCTTCCCCAGCATTAAAACTGTTTTATACTCTCTAGCTAGATACTATTAGTGAAAGAAAAATAATAATAGTAATAATAAAATAATAATTGGCTAATAATAATTAGTGAGAAATAATTAAACACTGCAACTTGAATAATTACTTGGAAATGATTAAATATTATATTAAATAGAAGTAGAAAAAGTAAAAGTTATAACAAGGCATTTCTTCCTATCAGTTCTTGGAATTCATTTATTTCTAGCTAAACAACTTGGTTCGATCATTTAGTGAATCATATTATTAATTAGCTAGTTATAGAATTTACTTATTCACCTTTCCTTATCCTAGGCATTATGTATGGCAAGCCTTTTACTGTTATAGAATCTATAATCTAGTTGAGGAGACAAATCCTACCATACAGTTACTTAAAAAGTGCCATTATTTGAAAAACAACAACAACAACATATATTATTGATTTGTAAAGGTTAAGGAGATTAAAGTCATGATATAAAGGTATAAGAAGTATACAAAGTAATTTATGGATTTTACGTTTTGGATAAAGTTAATATGGTTTCTGAGGCAACAATAATGTATTTTTTTTTATTTCCCTCCCTTCATGAAAAGAGATGTAAAACAAAGGGAGAATGGCTAAATATAATGGAGAAGCTGGTCTAAATTCTACTTTGATTTGAAACTCTAAATCAATGATATTCATTGGGATGTTAAAACTTTTCATAGGTATGTACAAGGATGTCTCCTGGTGGCCTAGGGGTTAAATCTCTATGCTATCACTTCTACGTCCTGGGTTCTACTCCAGACAGGGAACTAACCCACAGATGGCACAGCGTATCTCTCCTGTCTCACCTGCTACTCTCTTTAGTAGTATATTTCAGTGGACCTGACAGTTCTGCTTCCCACTCTGTGTCTGGTGAATCCTCTCACCCCCTGCACCTCTGGTCTATGCCCCAGTTCTTCTATGCAAAAATAAAATAAAATAAAATAAGAATTTAAATGATATGTACTAGGGCACTGGAGCATTGTCAGGTGGCTATAATTGTAAAAATATTAAGCAATTAATGTCTATGCCTGGTAAAATATTTAACTGTACCTAAGCCTGGAGAGAGGAAAGATACTTATCTAATATAAGAAAGAGTATCTTCTTGATCCATTCTACATATTTCCTCTTTAAAAGTGTCCAATTCCTTTTACTTCATGACTAATTATCAGCGTGACTAAGAAGCTCTTTTCTGAGTAGTATAAATGTATTCTCTTTATTTAGATACTGACTTCTCTTGAAACACATGGCTCCTCTTTTTAGAAGCAGCAAAGCTGATTCTAATATTGTATTTTACAAACAGAATAATAAACTAACTTTCAAGAGAATAAGGTCACTTTTACTGAGAACATATTTCTCAAGATATACATGGCAAATGGTATTTTGTTGTATGAATTGGCTTAGTGAAATATTGATAGCATGTATAGGTAATGTACGTACTACTTAAAATAATCCTTGAATATGAAAGCAAAAACTTCATTTATTTGAGTAAATTATAAGCTAATTTAAGTCTAACTCCATAAGTAATTTACATAAGACAATTATGCACTTCATGTATTACCATAGGTTCAGATCTCCTGTCAGGAATAAAGGATTTCCCCCCTAAGCTATTGGAAATGCAGTTAGACATGCTTTCAAATGTCTTCCCACTTTACAGATTCTATTATAGGAAGAATAGCCTGGATACGGCCAGACCTCCAATACAGAGTTGCTCCATCTTGAGTAACTCTGAAGGAGCATCCCAGCTCTGAAGTCCTCACTAGGATCAGCAAGAATCATCACAGGGGTGGAATTTCTGAGCTCCCTTCTTGCTGACTAATTCTGCTTTCTTTTTTATCCTCTTAAAAGTGATCATGCTCAGTGAAATAAGTCAGAAGGAAAAAGAAAATTATCAAATAGTTTCATTTATGGGAGGTATTTAAGAGGACCAAATAAGACATGGGGGATGTGTAATGTTACTACAATACACAACACAACAAAACAAAAACAAATAGACAATTATAAACCAGAGAGCCTTCAGTAGAGGGAGACAGAGATCAGAAGGAGGGAGGAATGTAGGAGACTTTGGTGATGGTGGGAGAGGGAAAGTAAACATTGTTGTAAATGTAACAATAATGTAAATAGATATATAAATTATTAAAATAAAAAAATGACACACAAAGTGATCATGCAAAGTAAATGTTCTTAAAAAAATTGTCAGAGTCAGGTTTCCATGGAATCCAACCTGAAAATATTTTCAAATATCCTTATTTATATTTGACATTTCTTAATGAAATATCAAATCCATATTTTCGGCTTTTGACAGGTCATTATTTGAAAGTCCAATATTTATTTCAAATTTTTCATAATCAAACATTCTCACTTCTTCAACATGTTTATGCTGTTCATTACTAATTATTTTATTCCATTTGAAGTTAATTTTCCTTCTTAAACATGCATGTAAATGTGCTACAACTAACAGAATGAGACATCTGAAATGGAAGCAGAGACAATTTTGTCAATAAACCTATGAAATATGTTCAGAATATGGATGCCTATATCTCTTTATCCACATAATGATTGAACTACAACATTTTGACAATTGTTGGAAGATATACAGCAAAAATGTATTTCAAGGAATTACCTAGTTAAAGATTTATATTCAATTTGCTTTGCAACTGATACTGCATGTCAAGATGGGATTTTCCGACCTACATCATACTAGTTTTTGCAGAAACTATCTACTAGAGAAATCCTCATTCAATGTTTATCAAAAATATTCTCACTGAATTATAATATTCTGATAAACATTATAATCTCCAAAACAGTAAGCTAAAGTCAAACCTCTTTATTATTACTAGGCAATACAAAAAGTAATTAATAAAGATGTAACTAGGTCAGACTCAGGTAGTAAATTTTCAATAAAAAAAATGCCATTGAGCTAAGATCTGAACCATCAAAGGGAAAAGCCATACAAAGAACTGGTGAAGTATATTGGAGGGAGAAGAAAGATTATATGTAATGTTTCTAAATGCGGCTATGACATTGATGTGTTGGAAGGATAAAAAGGAAAAAAAAAATGTGGCCAGAGTGTTTAAACAGGGTATCTATAGTTCTCTTTCCCTAGATACAGAACTTGACAAGATAATTAATGATCAGATTATTATGGAAATTCTCCAAGGGCACAGGAATGTTAAAAGGGATCTGAGGGTCCCTCTCTGTTAGTACAATGGGTTAGGATGCAGCACTGCAAATTAGCCCCAAGAACTTCAGTGTAAGTTCAATCCCTGGCCCAGTAGGTGACCCACATGGCACAGCAGACCTCTCCAGTCTCGCTCGCCCTCATTGATCTACCTGTTCTGCTCCCCACTCTGTCTTTGGTGAATCCTTTCAGCACATTTGCACCTCTGGCCAGTACCCTAGCTCTGTATGCATAAATAAATAAATCTTAAAAGGGGATCTAGGAGGTGCTAGGTGAAATAGTACTGTTACTTTCTACAGAGGAAGTAGGATATGAGTTGAAGGCAGAGTGTAAGATCTTAAGTAGATTATACTTTGTTGATGGGATACTTCTTTTGGAGGTTTTTAAATCAGAAGAGTGACATAAGCAGAATTGTCCTTTAATATGATCACTGGGGAGACTGATGAGATACACACACAGAGATAGAGAGAAAATCAGTTGTGATAGTTGAAGATCAATTGTGATAGCAGAGAAGCTGGTTGTAAAGAATTAAAGCAACCTAAAGTGTTGATGGTAGTTCACTAACTATATATATGAAGAGATATAGGCACCCATTCTGAACATATTTCATAAGTTTATTTAATTCATCTTGCTGAAGATTAGAGGTGAGACTTATGAAAAAGAAAAAAAAACTGAAAAGAATTTTGGGCTGAAAAGTTAGATTTTTCTATTTCATAAGGTGGGTAGCCTTAGTAAAGGAATAAGTTAAGTGAAAGAAAATCAAGAATTCTGATTTGGAAAAGGTTTGGGCTAGCAACTATATATTTTGAAGTCAGTCATCACTGGAAAACAATATATTTTTATAATAATTATTTTTACTTTTTTTGTGCATTTTTCCATCTCAGTTGCAATCCCTTTGCGTTGAGAATAGTATATTAATGATACTAAATGAGTTTACATAGACACATCAAAATTCAGAGGTCTAATAGGGGACCAGTACAATAGAAAGAAAAAATTAAGTTATAAAGAAGCTAAGAAGAAGAAGGTTGGAACTTAATAATGAATAATTTGGCTTATCCTTAATGATTCCTTTTAAAGTGTTATTTATGTATGCATTCAAGAACTGGGGTACAGGCTGAGGTGTGGGGGGAAGACAGGTGAGCAGATTCACCAGAGACAGATTGGAGAGCAGAATAAGCAGATCCACTGAAATACACTGCGGAGAGGAGCAGCAGGTGAGACAGGAGAGGTCTGCCGAGTCATGAGGGTCACCTCGTTGGCTGGAGATTGAACCTGTGCTGCAGTGGCTCTGGTGAGCTTCATAGTGATGTGTTTTAACCCATTAACCAGGGAGGGCCCTCAACATTGGCGATCTTTAGTAAGAAAGTATATTCTAGTGGATACAAGTCATTGCAAAGGTGTTTATTCACTATGCCCTTAAGTTTAATACAATGATAGATCTATGCGTATAGCACCCTAAATATTCCTATATTTTGTTACCTATATTCACATTTCCTTTTTAAAAGGATAGTGTGGTATAGGAGCTAAGAGCATAATGTTTAGAGAACTGCAATTCTAACTCTTTATTTCAAGTTATATGATAGGTGCCTTCTTCTCTGCTCAATTTCTTTATTACAAAATGAGGAACACCACAGTGTGTATTCCACAAGTTGTTGTGAGAATGAGTAGAATTAATATATGTAAAGCTCTCATGATATTGTCTGACTTATAGTATTTGTTCTTTTGTTATTAAATTTCCTACTGATTGTTCCCTAGATTCTTGCCTATGAGTACTTTTTGGAGAGAATTAATCATTCTTGCCTCTTTGTTGCCATTGTTTACCTCTTTCTTGCTGATCTATTTCTTACAGACTTGGTCATCTTTACCACTACAGATGAACTTCTTAAAATAAGATTATCCTGCATTTCCTGTATCCCTGCAACAAAGGGATGTACCAGACACACATGGCACCACTGATAGCATTTCTGGCAGCCAGAAAATTCCATTGAGGGGAGTGTGCAAAGTATTTATGTACTTAATTTAGGATTCAATACAAATTTTTGTTTTTTTATTGAGATTCTCTTCAGTAGATACATAATACATAGGTAAGTAAATGACAAACCTATACTCCTTATTTGTTTGCTATTTACAAATGGAAATGCTCATATTTTTCATTCCTTCTGAACAACTAGTAGAAAAAAATGCATTGATTAATGCACGATCTTATTTCTACAATAATACTTTATAACTGAATTCATGACATATTTCTCTGGTAAAGTCTAAATAATCACATATTTGCATTTGGAGTTATGATTTATAACCTTACCAAAATGTTAATCAGTTAAAGTAAAACTTCAAATATGCAGGGAAATTATTCCCAAGCTTAGAAAGTATTCTTGTTTTCAGGAGTTGTTCATCTGAATGTGATAATCTGTGTTTATGTAAATGAATCCATTCACCAAATTAGTTAATATTTGTTAAAAGTAATATTTTTGCCATCATCTCTAGGTTTCCAAAAAAGAGAAAGAATAATTCTAGTTGATATGAAAGAAATTCATTGGAAAATAGTAATTAAAAATAAATAGAAAATGAAAATAGGACCAAGTCTTTTATTGAAAACAACTCTCATTGTATGTCATGAACTACAGCACTCATGACCATGGGTTTGACTTATTGTTGAAAAGAAGAATGAATTTTGATAGAAATATTTGGCTATTATTATTTGTCTATTAATACTTATTAATGTTATCAATAACTAGCTTTCTTATTACATCTAGATCCATATATCTTTGTTTAATTTACTGGCCGAATTTAACTTTCATTACAGTTTTCCAAAAGCTTTAGAACAGAAATACTTTGTTTCCTTAATTTGCAAACAGAGTAGGAGGTGATAATTAGCAAAATGTCATTTGGTTATCAGGTTAAAGTAAGTCGACTTCCACTTGTGTACTGGCCTTGACCTGGAAGATAAAGTGAACCCATGTGTCTTCTTGTAGTCTTAGAACAAGTGTGTTTTATCAAAAGACAGATGGCTGTTTACTAATATCCCCTACACAAAGAGTATGAATGAACCATTACCTCTGGACTGAATTGCAGTCATTTTTTTTTTCTTTTTTACCCCCTAAGATTTATTGATTTATTTATGCATACAGAACTGGGGTACAGGCCAGAGGTGTGTGTGTGGGGAGGGGGTTGAGAGGCTTCACCAGACACAGAGAGGGCTGCAGAACAGGCAGATGGACTGAAATACACTACTGAGGGGAGCTGCAGGTGGGACAGGAAAGGTCTGCGGTGCCTTGTGGGTCACCTCACTGCCCGGAGATCAAACTCATGCTGCAGTAGTTCATAGTACTGTGCTTTAACCCTTTGCACCACCAGTAGAGCCCTCATTATTTTTTTCTTTAATTGAAATTTACAGGTATTTGTTGGCTGACTTTACTGGGATACTTAGTTCCCTCTCGGTGATGCACCTGCCACCAGATCACTCCTATTTTGCCATCATGGTCCATTTCCCTTTTTTTTTTTCTCTCACCCCACTCCCTCTGGATGCTTCAGTTCTATGGTCAAATTTCAAAGATTATTTTTAAAAGATTTATTTAGTTATGCATACAGAACTGTGGTACAAACCAGAGGTGCAGGGGAGATGAGAGAATTCACCAGAGACAGAGTGAGGAACAGAACAGGCAGATCAACAAAGTACACTACTGAGGGGAGCAGCGCAAGAGACAGGAGAGGTCTGCTGCACCATGTGGGTCACCTCCGGGCAGGGCTGGGGATTTAACTCGCACTGAAGCGGCTGCAGCTAGCTTGCCCTGCTGCGTCCTAACCCGTTGCGCCACCAGGGAGGATCTCAAGGGTTGTTTTTTAATCTTGAACTTATCTGCCCCTTTGTTTTCTCTGTATTCCATGTTTGGGAATTTAAATTTTAATTCATTTATGCATACAGAGCTGGGGTACAAGACAGAGGTTCAGGGGCAGTGAGAGAATTCACCAGAGACAGAGTGGGGAGCAGAACAGGCAGACTGATGAAGTACACTGCTGAGAGGAGCAGCGCGAGAGACAGGAGAGGTCTGCTGTGCCATGTGGGTCACCTCCGGGTGGGGCTCAAACTCAAACTCTTACTGAAGCTGCTGCAGCTGCAAACAGCTTCATACTGCTGTGCTTTAACCGGTTGTGCCACCAGGGAAGGCCCACATTTGGGAATTTAAATGACACATTATTTTATGTTGCATAATTCAAATATCTCTGGTATTTTAAAATAATAGATATTTATATTTTACCCCAAGTATATATATTAATGTATATTATAATATATTTTATTACATAATATATTATAATGTATAATATATAGTAATATATAATATAAATTATATATTAATACAATATATGATATATATTAATATAATTAATATACAATATATGATATATTAATATAATATACATTAATTAATATAATATAATTAATATACAATATATGATATATTAATATAATATACATTAATTAATATAATATAATTAATATACAATATATGATATATTAATATAATATACATTGATGTATATTGTTTTATTTATTTATGCATACAAGAACTGGGGTACAGGCCAGAAGTGTAGGGGGTGAGAGGATTCAGAGTAGGGAACAGAATTGGCAAATTGACAGAAATATACTTTTGAGAGGAGCAGTGGCTGAGTGGAAAGGTCTGCTGTGCCATGTGGGTCACCTCCTTGGCCTGGGATCCAACTTGTGCTGCAGTGGCTGCAGATAGTTTCATAGTGCTGCACTTTAACCCCCTGTGCCACCAGGGAGGCCCAAAAATATATTTTTTGAAATAAATATACCTAAATAGACATTATCTCATTTGAAAGTCTCTTGCTTTTTTATATTTGAATATTCAACAAAACTAACAAGCTGAAGAATACAAAAACTATGGAACTTTTGAGTCATTCATGTTGATCTTCCTCATATACTATAAAAAATTTCCAAAGCACTTGTTATCAAAAGTTCTTTATACACATTGATACATTTATTCTTAACTTTTTAGTAAGTTCCAGTAGGTAAAGAAATTACTTGAGGTTGAGGCCACAATAAAATTGGGACCTTTGAGTTTTATTCACATTTTCACCATAATAGTATTCCAACCCTCATTTTATAAAGCTAAAAGTAAGTATATTCCTTAAGAATTCTTTGAAATCTTGATCTAACAGAAAAATTCTAAATAATCTACAGTTGTAAGCATTAAACCTCTTAGTCAGTGTTTATGTTGATTTTGTTGTTATTGAAGGCTTAGTTTCATCCAACAGATTTTCTAATGATTTGCATGCAATGAAAATATTGCAGATGTTTTATTTTTATGAGTCTGACATATTAATCAAATTTGTATCTAATCTAGTTTCTCAGTTTCCAAAAATGTTTCTAAAAATGTTCTATGAACATTTTCTGGTCCTTTCCAACACATTGAATATATGTATCATTCTCTGAAAAACATGTTGATACACATTACTAATCTTTGTACATCTAATATGGGTATAATTAAAATTTTATTTTGCTTATTTTATAGAATGACTTGATGTGGTTGTAACAAAGAGACCACATAATATTTCAGTGTAGTATCTTAGAGCCTATGAAACCATTGAGTTTGGACTGAGGTATATTCTGTCAATTTGCCTATTCTGTTACCTACTCTGTCTCTAGTGAATCCTCTCACCCCCTACACTTCTGGCCTGAATCCCAATTCTTGTATGTATAAATAAAACAATATATATCAATGTATATTATATATATATATATATATATATATATATATATATACAAGACTGATATTCATGGTAAAATGACATTCTCCTTTAAGTATCTTTCTCAGTTGGAAATTGCAATGAAACAATACACATCATACTGCTGTTATTTCCTGCATATTCTAAAAAAATTTAAGTCATTTATGCATAATGGACACCACTTATTGGTTGTCTAAAATAAGGATGGAAATAGCTGTGTTACACAAGTTCATAAATAAACTTATCATACAAGTCTCACCCAATTTTAAAGAGTTACAGTGTAATTGCATACATATTTTAATATAGCCTACATTTGAATTTTGTTCCTGATAGGAAGTAAGATAGCAATAGTGAATTAATTTTCTTCCTGCTGTATATTATGATTGTTACAAATTAGTGAACTATTTTGGGGAAATATAATGAAGGAACATGCAATTTTATATTAAATAATTGATATTCTTAATTCATATAACTATAAGGGCTGATATCTATTTTCTTCAATGCCTGCAAATTACTTAGATGTCCTTGGAAGAAAGGGAACTAAATAAGAAACAAAAGTAAAATCCTAAAGTAGTTTTACAGTTACTCAGAAAAGAATAGGGAAAAAATCCTGTGTTATTTTAATTCTTATGGTAGGGACCAATCAACTAGATTCCAGTGTTTTTTATGAACTAGATTTTAAAATACACCATCCTTGTTTTCCCTCTTATGCCATTCCTTATGTTTGAGTTATGCATCATTTGTAGTGTTTTAAACCATAGGGTCTATAACTGGTCTTATTGTATGCTTTATTGCATACTTGACTGGCAGTTTTCAAAGCCTGGAGGTTTTCATATTTCCTTTAGTGAGATTAATGCAATAGAATTTGTAGAGTCAGAAAATGGATTCAAGAAAAGAGAGTTGATGAGTCTATTTAGTGTAACCTTTGATTGCCACAGGCTAACTCAGACCTAAGGAAAAAAAAAAAATCAACTACTCAACTTAAATCAATGAAGCTTTAAAATCTTTTTTTTTTTTTTTAGATTCTTTATTGAAGTTCCAATTTTACCAGACTTCACAAGTGGCTGCTTATGATTTCAAAATGCCTTCTAGTCTCTTTTTCTCTGTCACTATCAAGGGCAGCTTATTTAAGGAAATATGTCTATCATCATTATAGGATAGCCCCAAAAGTGTTTATTGAATAAAAGGACAAAATAAAGACATTTAAGTAGTTCTCAGGTTGTAAGTTTCCTTTCAGAAACAGGAAGACGCTCCCCATTATCCAAGGCCATTGATAAATTAGGTTTGCTTCAACTAAAAAAATTATACATTTCATGGGCATTATGTAAAACACACAGACAAAACCAGACAAGAATAGATTTTTAATCCCATCTCTGTGTGAATATGTACAAATATCTTAGCCTATTAAGATTAAGTTTTCTTATCTAGAAAAAAAAAACAACACTATAACCTTATAAACCTGAAAATATAAGATACAAAAGCACTTAGTATATCATAGGTATTCAATAACATAATAATACAATTATTATACCCCAAGTGGCAAGAACTGTCATGTTTTTAGTTGCTATGGAATAAACTGATTTTTATTCTTTTGATCTCAAAAGGTAACCTTGCAGTTTCAGCTTTACTCTCTTTCTGTGAACAGTTTGTGTCATGCAACTAGGACAGAGGTTATTTTTCTGTCAAAAATTCATGCTGCATTCAGACCTCTCCTCCACTGACCTCCCCTGGTTTTCCTGAACTAAAATTTTGTATTTTAGGTCTGTGATTAATCACGGCTTAAGGAGCTGAAATATACTACTGAGTAATTTACGGTCCCTGCCCCAGTATCTTCTGATCTCTCATTCTCTGGATCATTTTTTAATTGTTCGAGCTTAAGATTTAGGGGTCCTGTCAAGAGTACCCCCAATAACCTGACTTGCACAAATTGAAATGCTATGAACATATATTATGAATGTCATTGCTTCTGAGGCTTATTATATATATATATATATATATATATATATATATATATATATATATATTTAGACTAAAGCATCTGAGGCTAATTACATTTTTTTTTTAGACTAAAACTCCATTCTCATCCAAATTATTGATCAAAACTGGAAACATTGACTTTTTCTTCTTTCAATACTACCACTTTACATGGTTGTTGCAAATGACTGATAAAATACTTATACAAATGTTTACTGGGAAGATACTGGAGTTCCGGGGTTGGGGTAGTGACTAAAATAAGCTATTCCTTGTCTATTTTTTCATTGGAATTGATTTTTGGTTTTTGATATTTCAATAATTTTCTAAGTGGGCATCACTGAAATACATCTATTTATACAAAGAAAAGATCTCTTTCTCAAGATACAGATAAAACCCAAAGTCCTATTTATGTCATAATGATCATCTCAGGTTAGAATTTCATCCATGACATTTATTATTCTTTTAATTTGAGCTAGAAAACTAGAATGAAACTCATTTTAACAAACTGGGCTTTTATTTTGTTCCTGAAAAGAGACTATCAATTGCTTTTCTGCTTCCAGCATTTTGTTTGTTACACTTAATAGTTAACTCCTCCAGAATAACAAAAAAGCAAAGAAAATTCAAAGCATTTAAGGGTAAAACTACTTTACTCAGATAGTTAATAATTTGCCAGTAGAAATGGAATCCACCTTAGAGTTACAGTTATTAAGGCAGTTTTACATAATGGAAGCAGAATTTCACAATGACCCCAATATGAGTTAACGTCTTAACTTTGCCATCTTACTGCTGTGTAGCTTCAGTACATTTCATATCTGCTGAAATTTTCACATCTCAAAGAGCAAATAATATTGCCTAGCATACAGATGGTTTGGTACAGAGAAATGCCATAAGCAAACACATACTGTGACTAGAACGTGTTTTATAGTGATGGTTCATCATATTGCCTCATAAACATTTTACCAATAAGACAATCAATATTTGGAAAAAAATTAAAATCAGAAGTCTTTTGGGAATTTAAAAGAAGTACCAATTTTAATTTACCTGAACAACTGGATCTTGAAGCAAGTTTCAAGATTTCTCTGATAATAAGAAATTTTTGTCTTCCAACATGACAAAAAATGTTGAGGAAATCTTGGTTAAAAATAGCATAATAGAAGACCCGACTTTTAGGTAAATTTAACGCACATGATTTGACTAACCATTGTTCATCTGGCAAAATTGGTTTACAGAAAAAAAAAAACACTAGAAATATAAAGTTAAAGAAAATAGTATTTACATAATTTTGCTTTCTTGTGTATAAATTCTGTAACTTATTTGCAAAATGTCATAATATTTTAAAATGAACTGATGGACACATTTAGAAATAACATCAAGTTTTATTATTGCATAAAAATAAACTAATATGGACTAGAGTCCTTGTTTAAAGATGAAAAATAATAGAATTTTGTCAAGACATGGAATGCCTTCAGGGCAACCCTCTTTGTATCACATTGCAAATTAAGCTTCAAAGCATCCATTAATGACACCACATGACACTTGCAAATCTAACACATGGTAGGTGGATTAAACACACACACACACACCATTAGTATTCTTTCACAGTAATTCCTCCATGATGAAAAGTCAATGAAAGTCCCTCAAACAGTGACCAGAAGTTGAACTGTTAAATAACTGTACTTACCACTGCTCTCCCTACTTTGACATCACTCATGTGGGACAAGCTTTACTTTTTCCCTGGCATTTTACTTCTATCATTGCCATTTAGCCTTTCAAATACTTTATAACTCATAAAGATGAGTTTGCAGAGGCTAAGGATGACTTTTTTTTTTTTTTTTTGCTAAAATAATCTTATTTTTTCCCTATTCAATAGAAAGCTAAATGTTGCCTTACCTTTAGGCAACTGGAGTTTATACTAAGCCTCTGGAACTTAACATGTTTTGTTGAGTTTTTATCTGTGCAAATACTAATAACTGTAAATAGTAAAGCCAGAGGACTGAAAATGTTTCAATGAAATTCTGGTGGAAGAGAGAGCCTGCAATCAGAAGAATCTCACGTTTCTTAACTCCAATCCAACCTGAATTCAGGTACATAAAAGCTGTGTACCTAACAGACCTACACAAGTATTAAAAAAAAATACATTTGCCTTGTAACAACTCCACAAAGTCAGTATTACCCCAGCTTTGTTGTTATGGAATTGGAGACCTAAAAAACTGGTCAAGATGCTCTCTGGTCAACATACTCCTTGACCAAAATTTTCTCAGGATTCTCTAACCTCTCTTCTCTTCTCAACTAGATGTTAGCCAGCGCCTCCTGTCCTGCTGAATTTACATAGTACAGTTTTTTCAATTATCCTCTCAAGTTAGAGGTAATTTCCCACTCGCTCTTCATATGAGATCAAATTGTTGAGACCCTGTCTTTGATGTGTAAGCCTTTGGCTTGCCTTAGCAATAACCCTAAATCTGTTCACCAAGAATTCCCCCATGCTTGAAGTCTCCTCTTTGCAAGTTCTAATCAATTCACTACTTTCCTCTCAATCTACAATTGGTGCTATATTACTATTTCCTTGACATATTTGGAGTTATATTTGAACCTTCTTTTTATTGCTGTTATCTTGAAACCTAGTACAATAATGTGGAATAAAGTAAGTCCTCCTTATCATTTAATAAGCATCAGGATAGTTTTATATTTAGCAGTGGTAAAAAAGCCTGGAATTGAGTCTGCTGATCTAAAAAATCTTTGTTCTTAAATAATTACATCTTAATATTTGATACTTTCATTCACTAATGTTAAATTTCTGTTTTGTGTACTAGATATATTAAAATATATGTATTTTAAAAGCAGTAGATATACAATTTTGTATTTGGTTAGTAGAGACCAGGAGACAGTTAAGCTTTTTGAAAACTGTTAAAAGTCACAAATATATAGTTACTAAGGTCTATTTTTCTTTTAAAATTCTTTTGCAGGCCTATGGTTTGTAGGTCTAGTATCTTCCCTTTAATCAAAAAATGAAATTTCTTGAAATATGCTTACTATTAACAGATTATATCTCAATTCATTTTGTCTTTATAACTGTTCAACTAAGCCTCTAATAATATTAGCTGTAAGTATATTTGCATAAAATTAACATACAATATAATGTTGATTAAATGGACATGTCAAATTAAACTTCCAAAGAATAGGGCTTTTTATTTAATTCATGTATTTATTAATTTACTACATGGTAAAATTTTTTATCATTGTTATTGTTAAGAGAAAAGTTAATAAAATTTTAATTAGTAAACTCTTTTTTGAGGTAGCTATGATATCTTCTATCATAAACAGGTATAAAACAATTAAATGCAAATAATTTTGAAAATGTATGGACCTATACTTTAAATGTAGTTTGTGATGTCAAAAAATTGTTTTTGTAAATAGTTTTAAAAATAGTTTGTAATGTCAAAATTTGTTTTTGTTTTGTTTTTGTAAATAAGAATCCTTTCCTTCATTGTGGATACTTTCCTTCCATTTCATAAAAAATATTCCATTGCCCTAATATTATTATTGGTCTGTTTATCTGCTGCTTTTCAAATCATCATTGCCTGTAAAAGATTATGCCAAAATTGTATTTATTGCTGTCACACAAATGATAGAATTGTAAAGCTGTCCCTATTAAATGCACTCTATTATTTGTCTAAATTAAGAAAGAAATTAGATAAACACTCCAATCTCAAATGTTATGTTTACATTAATTTTATAGGACAACATTCATAATCCTTTGAATAAAATAATCATTTAGTGATTTAAGCGATGATTGGAGATACTATCATTTTCACAGTTACTATACATGATAATTATTACAATGTTCAGTTTCAGTTGGGAGAATTTAATTTACCTCTCTGAATTCCCATAGTATTAAGTAATGAAGCTTAGCTCCGAAACCTGGTCTTTTAGCTGCAAATTCAGAGCATCTTAACAAATGTAGAGGATGAGAAGTAAGTATTTATTGTTGTTGCCTAATTAGTATTGTTTGCATCTATGAATCTGTTCTATGACTTTTATTCTAAATTTCAGGAGGAAAATAATGCTCTCTGTGCCTTGAAAAGTATTGAAAGTAAAGCTCAGCATTTCTATGGGAAATGGTAAAGACATCTGAGTTTTAAGGGGACCTACTCCCCTAAGGAAAAAGAACATATTTTGTTTTATTGTTAAATAACACCCAACAAATCAGAAATCCATGGCATATGTGTAATCTGCTAAAGGGTATTGCTTATTTCATGTTGAATATTTATACTCTTAGGTTAATAATATTGTCAAAAACGTTATAAACAGCAGTTTTAAAGTCAGTCTCAAAGCTGTGTCTACATTATGTGCACTTGGTCTCCTAAAATTTCATTCATTCCATCCCTGTTTATCAATAGCTCTTCTTAATCCATATCTCCTACTGTCACTTGTTCCAATAAGCTAAGACAACACTAGCATCTGCCTGCAGCAAATATGCTCAGAACCCACTAACACATTCTGATGAAAACCAAACAAATAGTGCATAGAATGTAGATTTAGAAGTGATCTGAGTTCCTTTTGAACTTGCTATTTTATTCTTTTAGGGCCTGTGACTCCCATCACACCAGGTAAGTTTCATTGAAGCTTTTTATTTTGTACAAATTTTATTTGTCCTCATAACAGATAAAGGTACAATTAATATGACTATACTCACTTTTACACCTTTACTATTAATTCCAACTTGAAGTCAAATCTTATACAACATGAAAAATGTAAAGGAATATAACCTCAACTTAATTTAGCACTTTGGATAGTCATCTTTAGAATGAACTGTCCTCCACTGGATAAGAGCTGATTTTAGACTTACTATGCTTTATTAAGGCATTCAGCATATACTGGACCAAGGTACCAAGCAGTCTTGAATTTGAATGTGAGGCTGAAATAGACATTTCAGTCTATAGTCAATTCTACTGGTGTTTATTTATTTATTTTTTTAACTTCTAACAATCATCCTGAAATTGTAAAGGTTGATGTTTCTGAAAAAATTCAAAACGATTTCATCAGGAAATATTTTTTTTTTCTTACACTAGGATGCACCTCACACAATGCTTTTCAGATAAATAAGAAGGACTCATTCCAAGAATAAGCCGATTAGATTAGTCTAGCTGTATACCATTTACACCGGTGCACTAGGAGTCATCAGACAACTGATTTCTTTCTCATTTGCTCTTTATATTAATAGTTCATGAGTGGTAGGCAAAGCACTTATGTGCCTATGGGCTAGAGGGCACAGAAATAGAAAATATTGAATGCTTAATATATAAAGGAATATAATCTTTAAAAGGCAAGAACATAATGAAGCTCTCATGCACTAAGACTTCCTATTCACATCAGAATTATCAAATATTTTCTCATGACAGTTCTTACATATGCAACTACAGTTGTTTGACTTTCTGTAATCTTAGGAAATTTTTGGGATATAGTAAAAAATATGACATTTGTAACAAAATTTGGGCTAATTGTATAATAATATTGAAGGACATAAAAATATGATTGGCTGGCAAATAAAAATTAAAATGTTATAAAATAATAGAAATAATCTTTGAGTTTTAGAACTAATAAAGTTTGGATTGTGAATGAATTTACTGCACAAGATTACCAATGTTGAGCAATGCCATTGAAAATAATTTGTTGTTCTAGCTTTATTTTGACTTGTATTTTCAGACACATTTGGAAAATTTAATGATGATTGCTAGAGATAATGGTGTTTAAATATCTACAAAAACTTAAAAAATTTCCCCTTCTAAATTTTTGTTTTCTCCCTCCCTACCTCCCTACTTCCCTTTCTCTCTTCCTTCGTTTTCTTCTAATTCTTAAAAAAATATGAATAAAATGAACATATATTCTCTTAATATTCAATTATTTCATGTAATATAAGTTGCATTGTCAAAGGGAAGCTCAAATATTTATTGTTTTTCATTTATTGCACTTTCATAGTTCATCTTTTTAATAATATAAAAAGAGTGTAGATGTGTGTTTTAAAATTATACCAGCACAAAATAATATGAATTATTTTAAAAGTGGAACTATGTATGATTTTATAATCTAGTAGATATTTGCAGATAAGGCTTGAAAAAAAAACATGAACTAAATAATGTTTTCATTCTGAAGTTACCATATTCTGTCTATGCAGCATTTCAGTTTTCATACTGTGTCCTATGACTGAAGGTCTCACATCTTGTCTCAAATGCAGTGTTACTGCTCTTGGGTTGAACTTCAGTTGTCACCTAGTCCCTTCCTTCCTATGCAACACATATGAACTAATTCAAAGCTAATATGTCACTGGGTTAGGACAGAAAAACAAGTCAATGAAATGGATAGAAAAGATCACTTGAAATTCCTCCCATTTTTTGGTAACTGGATGTCTTACGACCCTGTAGAGATAACCATTGTTTTCTTCTTAAAGATATCCAGAGACACCATTTCTATCACTTGCTTCCTGGATTTTTCCATTATTTAGTAGTTTTAAAATAAAGATAGTTTCCAGTTCTTCTTTACTTATTTTATTTAAATCCATTGCTTCAATATGGTTGTGAAAAACAATCTGAATTAGTGATTTTCTTAAAATTGGAAAAGGTGTTTTAGAAAATTCAAAAAATTATACAAATTTCCTTAGAAGAGCAAATTTGGGTCACCAACACAGAAATAAGTGTCTTCAAATGGAAGATTCCCAAACATTAAAAGGTAAATGAGATTTTAGCATACACATGTCTTTTCTTACACAAAATCAGACATTGCAGGTTTGAGCAGCTTATTATATAGTCATTGCTGCCTCTTCAATAACTCATTTTGATATTTTGTAATTTGCCAAAATGTGCCTTTGTGATCCCACAGGCTCTTAACTACTTTGTAATGAGTGTGTATGAACAGATGGAAAATGTTTTCAATTTCAGAGAAAACCACTAATGGATGTCACCAGCTATTAGAAAAGCTCAGGTGGCTCCATTTTCCAAGGAAAGTTATTGTCATAAAACTCTTCATTTTTTAATGAAATGTTTGCTCATTTATACCTAGATGGTAATTTAAGACTTCACAATTCTAAACAGATTAGAACTATAGTTGGAAATTATTCAGTGCTAAATAGCCTGGAAATCCAATCTTAAGAATCTCACCTGAAAATAGTATTATCAGTCCAGGTCATTTGGTTAGAACAACATGATTTACTATATAAACAATTACCCCCAAAAAGTAGACAAGGAGTTTTACTAAAAGTCAAATGCATGCCTGAGCTTGGGTGGTGATTTCTATTTTCAAGTAAAACAAGTGCACCTTATGTCTTCAATCTGCCTCCCAACCAAATACATATCAAAGAAAAACACATCATAAGAATTATCATAATAAAGATTTTTCCTAGAATTTAGTGTATTTCATATTCAAAGATACTTATTAGTTCTCCAAAATGTAGAGCTATCTAGTTAAACTCATACCAGCTTCTCTTATAAGATTCAGTCTAACATCCTGTGTAAGGAACATGATGACTTCTAGTCTAATTAGTTTATTTTGGACCATTGCTACACTCCATTTACTTTGTAAAATTTTGGTCAAAAATAAATGCAATACCATCTGTGCTATGATTGATCTAGCATATGTTAATTTATTTAGAGTTTCACTGACAGAAATTATTCATATGTAAGTTGGGAAAGAGTGGAACTAGCAATTACTTCTTAGCAAAGTAAAATCCTCTTATCTTATGTAAGGTTCCATGGTTCCAGAGCTTTACTACCTGAATGTGAAGTTTTCAATACGTATCTTGGGTAAATTCTTCCTTTTGTCAAGAAAAATAGATTGTCAGTAACCATCCACAATGTTGACACAATCTATCTATTATCTCCCTCTCCCTCTCTCTCTCTCTCTCTCTATCTATATTTGTTAATCTCACTCTCCAACTTTTATATTTTATATTTTGAAATTGGTATTCAAACTGATATTGGTCACATGATGTCTAGTATTGTATTTTTAAATTTGCACTTATTTATGAATTTTTTCAGTGTAGGATTTCTCCCTCCAGCACATTCACCATAGTTCTCCCACCACAAAGTGCCCAACTGTCTTCCACGTCACTCCACCACACTTTCCTCACTGCATGTTCTCTACTCTCCCACACTCACCCTACCCCCATTTCCCTTCTCAGTGAAAACCTGTGAGAACAATTTCCAAATGCCTAGTAAAAGTATAATTGGGGTCCCTGTAAAAACAAAACAAAAAAATTGAAATAACAATGGCTGATTTTACCCAATTTTTATGAAAATAATAAATTTACAGAGTTAAGATCACAGAAAATCTAAAAAAAGAGATATGAATGAAAATATCAATAGTATATTTATATTTCTCTGAAAATTATGTGTAGTTACAAACATAGCAGTAATAGATTTCTCATAATATATAAGAAGATAATAACAATGTTCTTCAAATTCATTTTAATTTTCATCCATACACATCAAGAGGAATTTTATTTTTTAATCACTACTTACTGAAATCTCAATATCACTGGTGCACTCTGTGTCTATTTAATATATGTACATATAATTATACATATGACCTATTACTCTTTTGGTTATGTTTTTTGTTCCTCACTCCCAGAATCAATATTTACTCTCTTGAGGAAAATCTTGTTCAAATAAAAAGAAACATCTTGAAAATATTGGGAGAGACTTTCAGTCTAGACTTCCACACCAAATAAAATTCTCTCTCCAAAAATGTAATAATATTTTGTGATAGAAAAGTACAAAATGATTCATTACTAGGAGACTTACACTGTAACAAATATTAATAGAAGGTCAGAGAAAGAGTAATACAAGTCAAAATATGGACCCGTGCAAAGGAACTAAGCATATTTGAAAATACAAAGATTTTTAACTTGTTTCTCATCTCTATAAAAGTTAATTCAGTGAAGAAAACAGGGAACTATGTTTTGTGAGGTTTGCAATTTTACTATAGTAGAGAGAAATAGAAAATATATATTAAAAATACTCCAAACAATAGTGATCAATACTTGGTATGCAGAAAATAAAAATGATGTTATATAATTGGCCATAAAAAATAAAGGCAGGCACTTGGGTTGAAATGAATAGTTGAGAGAAGCAACCATAGACAATTTTAGAGTCACGATGTTCAAGGCAAAAGGAAAAGCTAGTACACAGACTATTAAAAAAAAGTATACAAAGAGATTTGTCACATCACAGTAATTAGTGTAAGAGTGGTCGGATATGGATCTCAAAATTAAGCAAAAATGAGTGACTCCTTGCAGGGAATTTGCTAATTGCTTTAGCTAACTGCAGTGATGGGTCAATAGAGAACTCACGTCAGATATACTATATGATCTCATTTGCTTATTAGAATTTGATTAAAAATTCATTTATTAGATTTGCATAACAGGAAAAAACAAACAGTGAAATGAATTGAGGTTTCTCTTGCATAGTGTCTAAACCTTTGTAAGGCCTTAATCTAGGAAGAGAGAAAAACATGGTTAAATATTGCATTTCCTAACATTGTATGAGAAAAGTGTTAAAAAGATCTGAACTCTCCCTTGGGAAGAGTTTCCAGAAATAGTAATTCAAACTGAAATCAAAACGATGACTAAATATCACGTCTACAAAATATAAAGATTGTGAAGAATGTTCAAGAAACTGTAACAGTATTCATGAAGCCTCTTGGATTTTGGACAGGAGAGAAAGTAGGAAATGAGAAAAGGTAGGTGGGGATTAGATGTTAAGAGAATATTATTTTGACACATTCATGATGGAATTTGACATACGAAGGTATCATAAGAAATGGATATATCCAAGTGTACTGATTAGACTATCTAAAATGCATATTTTCCTGCTGATTATCATACATGCTCATCACTTGAGAAGGTTATCATTAATCTTTCATTACTGTGACTCCATGACTAATAGCTTTTATCTCAAAATCCTTCATTGAACTCTATGCCAGAGGCTTATGACATGATCAAAACTAACCTCTCTTATTTTATCTAAACAACCTATTAAATAAGCATAATTTGTTATAGAACACGAAGATACAATGATATCAATTACATATAACCATAGAGCAAGTAATCTAAATTGCCTGTATTTTTGCCCACATTAATAATTGAATTAAAATAGACATACAGTCAAATCACATCTTTTCTTCTATTTGCCCTATCTTCTTGTTTCTCTCAGTTCACTCCTAGAAACTGTACTTGGTAATTTTCCCATTTCTCTGAATTTTGACTCATAAAGTCATCATGTTTCTTAGATTTCAATGCTAATTTTTCTTTTGAGTAAAAAAGTCAAAAGCTCTACATCACTGCTGTATGACTGTATGACTGTGCCTGCCCCCAAACATTAAATCGTTCAGTCATTAAATGTAACCTGCTAAGGAGTGGACATTAACACTCATGAGTATACATATATTTCCCCTTCAGAATCTTAACCTTTCAAACACTGACTACTGTGTTTAATTTCTGATGTCTTCCAAGCAATGTTATTTACCCAGTACTTATAATTGTTATCATTAAGATATAGTCTGATTACAATTTTTTCATCTTTGCCAAAGCAGAAATCACTTCAATTTTTTATAAAATATATGCATATTGCTATTTAATACTCATTTGTTTAAATTTAACATACATATACTATATATTATGCATATCCAGTGTAAGTGAATATGCATATATATATTATATATACATGTTATATATATATGTATATATATAAAATGTTCAGTTTTTTTTCCCACTAATCTATACTTAACTCTTAAAAACATTAAAAGTAAAGAAGTTGGATATACCCACAGTTCTCAACAATATATTTGGAACAAGAAAACAAATACTGGCGGGAGAGACAATTGTGATATAATCTGTTTAGAGAGAGAAGACATTTTTCTTTCTGATAGCGGATAATTAGTTCCTGTGATACCTGCCATATTAGCTGACCTCAAGTCTAATTCTGCTGAATCAATGTAATAAGGTCACAAAATACCAGATTAAATTCTGTTTTCTTCAAGAAGAGATTACATGGATTTACCAAAACCTAGAGAGAAAATGTATTTTGTTGAGATAGATGAATAACATCTATTGAATGTAAAAAGTTGAAGTTATATCTACATTTGTGAATACTTTCACCAAGAGAACTTATACTTGTATTTCTAGATTCTTGCTTTGAACTTTACACGATTACCTCAAAAATCTCCTTGGATAATGACACTTTCTGTTATATCTTAGCCTATTTTTATTTATTTATTAAAAATTTATTTATTTGGCCCTCCTTGGTGGTGCAGCAGGTTAAAGCACAGCACTGAGAAGCTGAAGCCGCTTCCGCATGAGTTCGATCCCCGCCTGCCCTAGAGGTGACCACATGGCTGACAGACCTCTCCTGACCCGCCCGCTGCTCCCCCCAGCAGTGTACTTGGACGATCTGCCTGTTCTGCTCCCCACTCTGTCTCTGGTGAATCCTCTCACGACCCATGCACCTCTGCTTGTACCCAGTTCTTATGCATAGGGGTGCAAGCAGAGGTGCAGGGGCCGTGAGAGGATTCACCAGAGACAGAGTGGGGAGCAGAATGTGCCGACTGTCCAGGGGAGCAGCCAGCATATCAGGAGAGGTCTGCTGCGCCATGTGGGTCTGCTCCAGGGCAGAGGAGCTAACTCTCCCTGAAGAGGCTGCGGCTACTTGCAGTGCTTGTAGTAACCTCTTGTGCCTTCAAGGAGGGCCCCTAGCCTAATTTTATATTTGGTCTGGCTTTTTTTTTTTAAGACTTATTTATTTATGCACACAGAACTGGGGTACAGGCCAGAGGGACAGTGAGAGGCTTCACCAGAAACAGAGTGGGGACCAGGACAGACTAAGTACACTGCTGAAGGGAGCAGCAGGTGAGACAGGAGAGGTCTGCTGCGCCATGTGTGTCACCTCCGGGGCTAGGGATCCAACTCTTTGTTTTTACCCCTCTTCCACACCCCTCACTTCGTCCCCCAGCCCTTGATGCTTCAGATCCATAGTCAGCATTCAAAGGTTAGTTTTTAAGCTTTTCTTTATCTGACCCTTATTTTGGTTTCTCTATATTCCACATAATAGTCACACCATCCAGTATTCCTTCTTCTCCTGACTTATTTCACTTTAAAACTTCAATTTCTGATAGTCTATTGAACCATTTAGATTACTAACTCACTTAATAACTTGATTTGCAAAACTGCAAGTACCAACACGAAACTAAATTCCAGTCCCTTTTTCATAACATTGAATGGATCTAAATTGGTTAACTTGTTTACAAAGCCATATGATAGGAGGTTTCTTCCTTTACTTTTTTTTTTTTTTCTCTTTTCTCCTTCACCAGGAGGCCATTTTCTTAGCAATGATTTTAATTTTTGATTCAGTGAGGCTATGATAGCATATAACTTCATAAAACCTTTCATACACAGGTGTAGTATATATAAATGTATTCTTTATTTTGGTCTAGTTACACTAATTGAAAGCTTTTGCCCCTGCTCCCTATTATCATTACTATATCATTGATATATATGATAGCTTCAAGAAATCTTTAAAGATGATCAAAATTGATAATATCTATGTATATGCACATATATATAGTGGAATAAATTCTCTTTATTCAAGGAACTGAAGGCTGGGCTGAAATGAAGTAAAAAAAAAATCATTCACATAAAAACACCAATTTTAGGGCCCTCCCTGGTGGCGCAACAGGTTAAAATAAAGCACAGCACTAAGAAACTAAAGCCACTTCCGAATGAGTTCGATCTCTGCCTGCCTTGGAGGTGACCACATGGTGTGGCAGACCTCTCCTGACCCTCCCGCTGCTCCCCACAGCAGTGTACTTCGTCGTCGATCTGCCTGTTCTGCTCCCCACTCTATCGCAGTGAAGCCTCTCACTGCCCCTGCACCTCTGGCCTGTAACCCAGTTCTTTATGCACAAATAAATAAATCTTAAAAAAAAATACCAATTTTATAATCCATTGCAACCAATCTGCTGCAATTGACATTTATATATCCACCTTTAAAGTAGACAAATATGGGTACCATAGTCTAACAAAGAATAGATATTGTAAAGAGAAAAAATATCATTTATAGCAAGAAGGAAAATTTAGAAGCTTATCTTCTTAAGTGGGAAATAAAGTCTCATTATGGAAAGAAAGAAAAAGAAGTATATTTGCCTTGATAGCTGGAGCCTCTTCTTTTCTCTCTTTTTCTCCTCAAAAGATACTTTCATTCATTCAATAGACACTTTAAGTGCCAATTTGTAGCAGGCACTCTTCTAGAATCTAGAGATATATAACAATAATTATCAAACAAAGACAAGTCCTTGTCTTTAGAGAGCGTGCTTTCTAGTGAGGAGAGACAGAAATAAAACAAATTTTAAAAATACATATTATTCCAAATAAAATTGGGGACATTCATTCAAAACATTTATTTCATATTTATTTCATACGAGCAAGGTCAAGTTCATATCTTAGGGAAAAGAAAAACAAAGAAAGAAGACAGAATGTTTAATCTTTGGCATCTCACAGTAGGAAACACATAATGAACAGGTAAGATTAAAATAATAGAAATTTTGTAGAAGAGAATATGGAAAAACAGAATATATTAAGATCACATTCTACTGCCTTTTCCTTCCCAGGTTTATGTAATTGGATAGATGTCATCTTCAAGACTGTAGAAAATTGGCTTTTTGATGCTATAACCTGACATTGCTGAACTTAGGTATATTTCCACAATGTCATGGGAACTGGTAAGTGGAGAAACTATAAGAATCATGTATATATGACCCACAAATTAAAGGCAACTATATGAGTTTTAATTTTCTAGTTGCTTGATAAAAGCAAAACAAATTTTAATGTATTATACTTAATGTATCCAAGTAATTATTTTCGATTCATTTCAATATATGATTGCTATGGGATGTTTAAGAATATTTACACATTCTTTTTTCCTTACTCATTTTCCAAAATGAGTATTTCCACTGAGGCACAACTCATTTCAGATGAGTTAATATTTCAGTTGCTCAGTAGCTCACAGCCACCATTTTGCACAGAAAGTCTATAGACCTCCTAAAATACCTTGCTTATATGCTGAGATTTATTTTATATAAAAGGATAAATACATATTAGAATATAGATATAGTTAATCATGGTTTTCAAATTTGTTTTTATGTCTTCATTTGACAATTTAAAGGATGCTTTTCTGCATGCTAGGTTAAATATTTTGCTAATTTCTCCAATAAGCCCCAAGAGTATAGATGTATATGTGGAGAAAGATGGAGCTTAACTGAATTAAAACAAGCTGATTTCTGAGTCTTTTATTGCTGTGAAATTATTATAAATTTCTTATTTTAAATTAACCCCAAAGGAGCTTTCTTCATTTTTCTTGTTTTTATACCATTGAAAGTCTGAAAGGGAGGTTCAAGTGTTTCAAGATTTTCTGAAATTGTGAAACACAACGTACGAGTCAAGAAATTGCATTTCTTTTGGTTCTTCATTTGACTTACATAGTCATAAAGAACTGCCAACTTGCTGACTATATATATTTTTAAGTCCAAAAGGCAAAAGGTGAGTTTTTACCATTGACCTGCTTGTCAAAAACTCTGAAAAAATTTTTAGATGCTGACAGTTGATATGATTTTCCCCCTATTTTGTCCTTCTATCTTTCTTGCTCAGGTGTTTTTTATCTGTGCCTTTTCAAAACATTTATCTGGGTGAAGTCTGGATTTATAAGCTCACTACAGTATGATAAGATTAAATTTAGTCAATTCAGAACTAAAAATCTGTAATCTGGAAAGTTAAAATGTAGGTGTCATACTACAATACAAAGAAAATACAACATATAAAATATCCAATTTTGACCTTTTAATAGATTGTTGGTAAGTATAATCATGAATATCAATGCAAAAATACTGGTCATGAAATTTCCAATTCCAATTACATTTCATATTGTAGGATTCAAATGAAAAAGTTATTCTTCTATGTATATATTTGCCAGAAAATGAAAGGTGATACATTCTTCATTACTAATTTGTGCTCACTTTAGTTTTAGTTCTTTTAATTGAATATCTAGTTGATAGTGATATAAAGAATATTTCTTAAAAAAAGATTCACTTATTTATGCATACAAGAACTAGGGTACAGGTCAGAGCTGTGAGGGTGAGAGGATTCACCAGAGACAGAGTGAGGAGCAGAACAGGCAGATCTACTGCAATACACTGCTGAGGGGAGCAGTGGGCGGGTCAGGAGACATCTGCCAGTGCCATGTGGGTCACCTCCCTGGCTGAGGATCAAACTTGTGCTGCAGTGGCTGTGGAGAGCTTCACAGTGATGTACTTTAACTCCTTGAATCACGGGGGAGTTGGGGGGAACCCACATTACAAAGAAATTTTCATGCCACCATACTGTAACTCTGCCTTTGATACTGTGTCACCTAATATCAAAAATGTATCTTTTTTTTTTAAGATTTATTTATTTGTGCATATAGAACTGGGGTACAGGCCAGAGGCTCAGGGGTGGTGAGAGGCTTCACCAGAGACAGAGTGGGGAACAGAACAGGCTGAGGGGAGCAGTGGGCAGGCCAGGAGAGGTCTGCCACGCCATGTGGTCACCTCTGGGGCAGGCGGGAATGAAACTCATGCGGAAGCGGCTTTAGATTCTCAGTGCTGTGCTTTAACCCACTGTGCCACCAAGGAGGGCCCAAAAATGTATCTTTTTAATGTTGTGACTTTCTCTTTGTTAATCCAATTTGCAGAAAAAAAGTTGTATTTACTCAATAAATAAGGTGAAAGCAGTCACAGAATATACATGAGAGGGAGAGGATACATCTGTAAAACTTTAGTTTTTCTTTATGGCAACTTAAGGAAGGTGTGTTAATATCTTTCCAAGGATTCTAACATTCCCTTAACATATTTTCTTTATTTTGGTGTTACTATATATTAGATGTTAACAGGAAAAAGAAGACCTGTCAAGTCACTGTATATTTCCTCATCAGCATAAAATATGAAGTGATAAAGATTTTTATTTTAAACAAACATTTTTAGACATCTAAAGGTAGGATTTAACTGACTGAGTTTATTAGCTGGACATTTTTGGATTAATTATAAAGTTGCTTAAAGACGTCTATGAACATTACTTTGTTTTTTTCTCCCTGGAACTACAGATGTGGTATATATATATAATACATGAATGAACTAAATTAAAAAATAAATATTTGGACTATAATACCAACTAATGTTTGCCAGGAAAGAAGAAAGGGGAGTTAAGGCAGCAAAAAGGGACAGTGGTATGATGAAGAAAAGGGTTACTTTTAGTGAACGTAATATAGTATATATGTATGCTGACTCCCAGCAATGCACCATGGAAACCTATATCATGTTTAAATGTGATTTTAGTCCAATAAAATATTTAGTGGAAAGTTATTAGATATTTTACCACTTATTTCTCACACAATTTTTATAAGGCAAGTAAAGCATTGCTGTTTTGTAGCTACAAAAGAAAGTAATAGTCAATTCTTGAAATCCCAAATGATCTATTCAGTAGTAGAGGCTATTGCAGTGAATCATGTTGAGTCATTAGAGACACAATGTCCCACTTACCTGGTTGTACAGGTAGGCTCAGACATTTGCATTGGCTTGCTTGGCTTTTTTTTTTTTTTAATATATGTTTATTATAATCCCTCACTAAGGGATTAGAAGAAAAACACAGATTTAGATATGAGATGAAAATAGTAAAAGCAGAGTAAGTTAGTGTCAGTAGTGTAAAGACTTAAAAGACTTCAATGTGATTTTCATATAGATGACTATGTATTATTGACTAGATTTGTTGTAAGTATTCACTGAAATGAACTCAAGAATATTTTTATAGGATAAAAAAGTTGGTAAGAATAGAGATTCTATATATTATGGATGAAGCTTTTCTTCCTTTATTACAATTTAAAACTAAAGCTAAAAATAAGAAGAAAATTCTTCCTGACCACCCATAAAATTTATTTTAAGTTCATCATTTCCTTTCCAACATTAGATATTTCTGTATTAACACTGAAACTATACATAAATGAAGGCTTTCAACCACCAGAAAGATAAAGGGTGAGAAAATGAATACATTATGTACAACTTTTCAGTAGTTTTATATTTTCAAAATAGGCTTTTATATAAAAAAAATGAAATGACCTACATGTTGCTATAGCTATAAAGTAAAAAGTGTTGTATAAAATATATACATTAAATATGCGATAGAACTTCCATCTGTGGCAAAAATTGTCCCTATTTATTTCTTAATTTTAGTTTAATTGAATGAGATGGCTTCTCATTCCCTACAACAAAAATAATTACATTGAATCAATTAAAAATAATGCATATACTAAAATTAATTATGGGTGAATATTTGGATTGTGGTAAAATGACTTAAATTCCGAAAGATAGAGTTGTATTGAAATATCATCATCCAAATATGCAGGAAGACGTGTGTGTGTGTGTGTGTGTGTGTGTGTGTATAGAAATGGATCAAGCCATGCACTCCTAGATTATATATGAAATGTGAGAAGAAATTAGATAGTAGTTTAAATGTTTAAATTAAATGATAGTGAAATTTATTATGTCAGCATTTGTTTGAATCAACTAAAGCAACACTGGGAAATGTATAGCTTTAAATGTATATATGAGGAAGAAAAATAAAGCAAAATAAATTTTTCATATCTAGTAAACCCAAAGTAAGTGGAAGTAAGGAAATAATTGAAAACAAAAAACAGGTATCAATAAATAAAAAAAAAAAACAGGCAACACAGATAATTTAAAAACTAAATGATAAGTTCAGTGCAATCCACAAATTTGTAGATGGACTAAGAAAAAACAAACAAAAATCAACAGTATTCAGGGTGCTGCAATTACAAATACTGTCAAAACAAAAGTCAATACCAAGAACAACTTTATGCTAAAATTTGATAATTTAGACTAATGGACATATATATATATATATATATATATCTGAATAATACAACTTATGAAATTTGACAACCACCTTATTTATATAGTACTATTTGTATTGTATAATTAAATTTATCATCAAAATATCCCCACAAATAAATTTGTAGTTCCAAATGTTTTGCTGATGAATTTTGTTAAGCATTTGGGGAAGAATAACAAATTCAACACAAATATTTTCAGAAACTAGAGGAGGATAAAATGACTTTTTTTTTGTGAAGTTCTTATGACCCTGATATAAAAATCTGACAAAGAAATTGGGAAAAGAAAGTAAGAAAGGACAAGAGAAAGAAAGAAAAGGAGGGAGAAAGGAAGGGGTAAAGAAAGAGAAGAAAGAAAGGAAGGAAGAAGATGGAGGGGAGCAGAAAGGGTGGGAGGGAAGAAAGAAATGAACTTCTGACCACAAGGCAGAAGACCTCTCCTGACTCACCCGCTGCTCCTCAGCAGTGTACTTCGTCGATCTGCCTGTTCTGCTCCCCACTCTGTCTCTGGTGAATCCTCTTACCACCCTGAAACTCTGGCTTGTACCCCAGTTCTGTATGTATAAATAAATATATCTTAAATATATCTTTAAAAAAAAAAAGATGGAGTACCAAAGTCAGAAGCTTTATAAAACATTATATTCAAATCATATAGCTATCGGATATTATTTGTTCTACTTTACATGTGTTTAAACATCTGGGAGTATGCTCATTATTAGTCTATGCTAAAGGTGGCAAAGATAATTGATTTAAAATATGGATTTTGGAATATAACTTCCAATTAGAAGTTAGTACTAGGCTTTGTTCTGTGAATGACAGATGGTATTAGCTTATATCTAGATTTTGGAGAAATAGAGCTACAATGGTTAATTTTATGTGTTGACTGCCTTGGACTAAGTCATTATTTCCTCAAAGCTAGTGAAACATATGTCTGCAAAGATGTTTGTATAAGTAAGCATTTGAATCTATAGATTGAGTAAAAATGATACGCCTCACCAGTGTAGGCAGGCATCATCGAGTCCACTGAGGATCTGAATAGAACAGACTGGTAGAGGAGAGTGTTAGGATAGTGTTGGCCTGCCTTACACTGGCTCTCCTAATTCTCTGAACTTTGAACTCAGACAGAGACTTTCACTACTATCCTCCACCTCTCTACATCCCTCATTAGGGTCAAACTGGAATCTGAGCACTTCAGTCATAGTTGGTTTTCAGGTTTCAGACTTGAATTATGCCACATCTTTTCCTGGTGCTCCAGCTCACAGACAACCTCATAATGAGATAACACATATTATAGAAGCTCACTTTTGAGAACTGAGATGCTCTTTTGAAATATTATTCTTTGAATTTTGAATTGATTATGTGTTTCCAACTTAATTGCTGACATGCTAATATGTTTAAAAGCATTTGTTTTTATTTTCATTATGTATTATAGTTGCATTCCTGAGACAGACTGAAACTTGTCAAAATGTAGAATTATTTTATAAATGTTACTGTATTTGTTTTGTCCATATTTTATAGACAATATGCTCATTTATGATCATTTGTGAAATTAGATGGTGATATCACTTTTTCATAGGATTCATGACTGGCTTTGGCATCAATTATGTCTTTTCCTTAACAAATGGAAAAACCTTTTGTTTTTCTCGATTATTTCAATGTTTTATGCAATTAGTGATATCTACTCTTTGAAAGCTTTGTTAAAACTTCCTAATAAAATAAATCAGGATCTGAAGTCTCTAGTGTTTACATTAGCCTTCTAAGTTATTTTTCTAGAAAGATGTACATTTGCTTATTGTCAAACTTACAGAAGTTTTTATTTTAATAGCATATTATAATAATGGTTTTTAAAAGTTAATTTTTAATATTATTTTCCATGCCTTTTGTTTGTACCTTTACCTGTTTTGCCAGAAATGTGACATTTGTATTAGCTTCTTATGAAAACACACTTTTAGGATTCATTTAATACTTTAATAAACATTTTAATTTTGTTTTATCTATATTTATTGTTCATCTAGCTTCTGAACTGAACACTTACTCATTTTATAAAAAAACTCTAAGAATGCATTTAATGTTATAATTTTCTCCCTACATATTTATTTATTTATAGCCTACAATTTTGAAATGTACTAATAATATTCATTCCAAATAATATACAAATTAATTTTGTGTTACTTATTTCACCATCAGCTGTTAAGAAGGGTACCTATTTATTATGGGGGTTTTAAATACCATATATTTTTAAAATCCATCTAGAAAATATTAATATTTTTCATCTTAAAATGTATGTCATTAAAGCATTTTTCATAAAATAATTGAAACATTCATGAGAAAATGACTAAAATGAAACGCTTTCTGAAACCGGTAGCACAAATGATCTAGTTCTTTACATTTTATTGTCCTTAATTCTTATATTCCTTTTCATATTTCATCTCTTTTTCTCTTAACTCTACTCCCTATAGATCACTAAAATCATTCTTCTTCTAGTAAATCTCATTCACTGTCATTAAACTTAAATGACAATATCCATTCTATTCCCAGAATTTCTGACTATTTCTATTTTATCCTTTCTTTATTATTTGATCTTTATCATTTTGTATGACTTTGGTTTCTTCCTTTATGCTTTACTCTCTTTTTCCCTCTCTGGAAATAGTTTATTGAATTTTAAAATCGAACTGAAAAATTTCCTTTTAGCTGGTTCTATAATAGATACATCTTCCTGGACACTCTTAACCAGCATCCAGACATAAACCATAGAATTTTGGTTGCTTTGCTCTTTCCCCCCATGTTTTCCCCATCACCACCCACTGGACCTCTTTACCCTTGTTCCTTGCCTAACCTCAAACATCTCAGTATCTTTGCTAGTAGCTGTTAGTTTTGATAGTATGTTGTATTGTTGAATCATCTGCAAATGCCTAATAATTGTCACTTTGATATGCTTTACTACACATAATTCTCTTAACTTATTTGCTATAAATGGCAATATTTCATTTTTCAAATGAATGAATAGTGTCCCCATAAGAGATGTCATATCTTCTTAATTGACATCCTGGCTACTTTACTATAAATATATTGCAATAAAAATTGTAGAGTATATAATTTTTTGAGCTGATGGTTTCATGATATGTCTTTAATCTTTTTAAACATATTTACTAAAAGCTCCAATGAACTTCTTGTATTGTTGAATCTTTACTGGTAATACTCCTGAAAGAATTACTTGTCTATTATCAGACATATACATGTATATGTCTGATAATAGACAAGTTATATATATATATATGTATGTATGTGTGTATGTATACCTATATATATATGTGTGTGTGTGTGTGTGTGTGTGTGTGTGTGTGTGTGTGTATGTATACCAATTTGAGAATATAGAATAATAAATTACACCCCACAAAACAAATTTCAACCATGTGAACAGTACAAAATGGATGAGAATTTGGGGTAAGTTTGATAATAATTTCATATTGTAAAGTAGGAGAAAGAATAGAAGAACAATGAAATAGGGTAACTAAAAAGGTAATATAATGAGGAATAGGAGGTGGAAAAGACATACCATAATCCAGAAAAATTGTTAATATAATCATATTCAAGAGTTTTATGTTGTTTTTCAAGTTGATGTATGAGGGTTGTAGCTGGTTTAAGCAGAAAAATGACCTTTCCACAACATGTTAATCTTTAGTGACAAATTATCAGTAGTGACATTTGTGATTATTAACAAATTTTATACTGATTACGATTATTAGCAAATTTTGTACTGAGCTTTAAATCAAATAATGTTTTCCCTCCCTTTTTTCCCCCTCCTTTATCAATATGCCTTTCTTATATATACTCTTTGTTTTCCTTACCACTTTACTGCTCTTTTATAGTTTTTTTTTATAAACCATTCTACTTCGAATATATTTTTTCTTTCTCTTTCTTTTAGTCATTACTTTCAGAAGATTATATATCTTGTCACCAAAAAATAGTTTCTTTTGTCTTTATATTTTATGTCTAGCCTTATACTGCATCAAAAAATTTTGTCTGGTTGCCATAACAACAACAAAAAATGTAATGAACAAACTTCTCATTATTTTTGTCCTAATTAATAGTACCCTAGAATCTTCAATGTTCATCTTATTTCACCCATTTCATTAAAATTTTCTGCCTTTCCTATAGAAAAGATTTTTTTGTTTAGTTCAGATAAAAATAAGGAATTGTATTGTATTATGAGGTCATTGGCATAGTGCATCATTTGTAACATGCGTACATGTTTTAAAGCATGGGTGGTAAAGCAGCATTTGAATAGAAATTAATTAATGTATCTCTTATGTACTATTGCCTTTTTCTGGGAATAAAAGCAAATTAAGCTCTTTAAATCTAAATGTTCTCTGTTAAATCTCTGTTTTAGATATTGAGTTTTCTGATCTAATAAATCACATGAATATTCCCTCATTTTCACTTTCTCTTCATCCTGTATCTTTTATCTAATACTAAAACACACAAAGCCATCATAACATGAATTAACTTCACCAATATAGGAGATGATGATAGACCGACACAAATAAAATGTTGAGAGACAGTCAAGCTCAATAGTCAAGGAGAGCAGTTATATGCTGCTTCCATCAACCACAGCGTATTGGTCAGACTTAAAAGTCCTATTTCTTAGATCTCATTAGAACTTTTTAAATGCCTTTTGGCTACTTTTAAACCAACACCATGCTGATAAAGTGTGAAGCCCTACTCTCCTATTGTCTTACATGTCTTTCCTATAACATGTGTCTTCTTCTGATTCCATATTAGAAATCACCAGGAATAAAATCAATACTGACATTTGTCTGCAAATGATGTGAACTGTCTGACAAGTCATGCAATTCACTTTACAAAGCGAAAATCCGGACATTTTGATAAGTGAAATGATTACCTCCCAGTCTGCTCTGCTATCAAAGTTGTTAGTTGCCAGCCTTCATCTTAAGGATGGAACTCAACTGTTCATAAAAACCTCTCTTAATGAGGAATGGCTGGGCTAGTGACAAACGATCATTACTATCTCTTCATTGGAAAAAAAAAAAAAAAAACCTTGACGTGATGAGGTGCTCTAATCGATTCCAGCTCCTCTTTTGTTGTCAAAAAATCTATTAGCCTATGGAGAACTACGGCCTTAAAGGCCAAAGATTCAGCATTGCTGATTAAGGAAGATCCATATTTTTTGTTTTTCAGTCTCGCCCAAATTAAATGAATAAGAAAAATTGTATATATATTTTTATTCTATTTCACCGAAATCATGATTTTTTTCTTCTACTTTCTATCTGACTTTTTCTAAGGTAAAAGGGGTTTTTAGACAGCTCAAAGTTTTCTTCCTGAACTTTTCCTTTATCAGAAATACTTTTAGGATGTAAGATAAGAGGTCCCTTTCACATGCTTTCCTATTGTCAAGACAGGGAGGTGGGCCAGAAAATGTAGATGTGAACAAATACAAGTCTTAGGAAACATTTTCTATCAGTTTATATGATATAGGCCTTTGGTTTTCATTATTTCCTAAGCTACTTTTTGGTCTAATGAGTGTTTCTTTTATATTAAAAATCTTAAAAACTTCTTGCAATCTTCATTAAAACTTACTTCCAGGAAACACCTGTTTATGATTAGGTAAGATCTTCAGAATGTTAGTAACAAGTAGAACATGATAGCTGTCTAATCAGAACTTACAGCAGACCTGGTCCCAAGGCAGCCTGCAGGCACCATCTATATAGGCTGGCACCAACCCTGCAGAATGAACGTTGGGGAACAGGGTGAATGAATATTCATGGCCTTTGCAATTACATCATAGATAACCTGTTTTTTTCTGAGTCCAACTATAAAATAATATTTTTTGCTTTTCATTGGCTGAAATGTATCTGAACACTTTGTGAGGCCTTATTTGTGGAAAGTTAAGGGAATTTAGATTGTTGTGACTTGAAATACATCAGTCTTGGTATTATATGATAAACAATCATCAAGTAGAGAACCAATTTAAAGTGTCTTTTTTTTAGTGGTTGCTGAAATGCTTTTGTTTATTATAGCTACAGTCAAATTGAAGAGTCAAAATACTTTATTACAGTAATGTAGTTCAAAGTATACAACAGTATATCACAGAGTCCAATGAGAAATTGTTTAAATATATGTTCTTACACTTATAAACATAAAGGTAAATTTTAAAGGAATTTCATTTTGTAAATCATTTGTAATATAAGCCATTGTTGAAGGCTGATGTTAATGGCAATAAGAGCTGGAAAAACACCTGTGTCCAAATATCTGTTTTACTTCTGGGTCACAATCATATTACATTTACTTATAGTAACTAGAGTTTTTGGTTAATTGTCTTCTTTCCTACGCTTTTCTTCAGAAATTTAAATATCCCCAAAGGAATTACTCTGCTCCTGTCTAGAGTTCTAGAGTTGAATGCATATGCCTGGGTGAGGGGCACCCAAAACCCCCAAACCTGACTGATCTAAATATGTTCTGCTATCTGCTGCCTTGAGACAAAACATACTCTAAGGTGTAAGAACTTTAATGGAAAGGAACTTTAATACAAGTAGTGTGCGACAAAGAAAAGGCAAAAAAAAAGTTTCCAACTCAAGTACACAAAATTACCTTCCTCTCATGGGTAAATGCCCACCTATACAGGGTAGGCCCAAAGCAGGGCCATGGAAACCTGAAATCCTGCCACAAGTCTGCTGGTGGAGGGCCCTTAGAAAAGGGTCAAAAACAGTCAGACAATAGAAGGAAGAGAGCAAAATCAAGATCAAGATCAACAGTGCCATAGTTTACCTCCACACCATCTCTCACCTTCTTCTGTTTCACCCAGTCCAGGGCCAAGAACAAGTGCTGCTTCTTCACATGCTCCTGGCTCTACACCCTTCCTTGTTCCTTCTCCAGTCTCCCCTCTTTCCTCTTCTCCTCCCTGCTCACCTCCTTTCTCCTGGGTGGGCCAGGAAACCTGGGACCAGCCTGTAACAGAACAAACGTTATTCAAAACAAAGAGCAAAGGACAGCCTTGGTTCTCAAAACAATCTTCCACTTTATTCTTATACAAAGTAAATGTAACCCTTAAGCATTAGCTGAAAATGACAAGTATAAAATGATTCTACATTTTCTCTGGTTTTGATATCTTGAAGTGGATTTGAAGCTGTCTTTCTAAATTGCCCATGTGTGTAACTCATGCCCAATTTGGCTTGCTGTGTGGGACACAATAAGGTACAAATCACTCAAATTCTTTCAGTTTTCTCTTAAATGATGGACAAAGGAAGTTCAGAATCTCATAAAATATAAGTGGGGTCACAGTGACACACATGTCAGAATTTTAACTAGGACATGCCCTCCTTTGAACTCTAATTGTCTCTACATCAGTCTAGTTCATTATTGTTAAAAGATACTCAGTCAACCAATTAGCTGTTTACTTTGACTGTTGTTGCATTTATCGGTCTCTCTATTTAAATAGCATATAACTGAACTGACTGCTTTTATATCTCTCACTGAATTGACTTTCTAGTCTTAACAAATCATTGGGTCTCTTGTTATACTTCAGGCATCACCGGAATACTATGAAAAAGAAATGGCATTGTTAAACAGTATCTATAAAACATGCTTAACAAATGATAATACAGAACACCCATCAGAAAATCTAATTTTGCTTTTGATTTGCCTTTGTTCAACATAACACATGAAGAATGTGAAGAGACTTTTAAGCCATGATCGGACTTTGGGAAGCCAGGAGGTCTCTATGTGCAGTGTATGTCATGGGGCCATTTTGAAGGGAATTTTAGACTGAAAATCATTTGGCATGAACACCAATTTCTGTAAAGGAATAAACATAAGCCAACCCACTGGGTGTTTAGCCTCAAGAATAACAGTAGATGATAAGAATACATTTGAGGGTATCTTTCCATTTCACAATGACTCCTGATGCATAAATATTGCCTTCCTAACCCCAAGTGATTTAGTATTTCGTTGTGTCATGGGCACTGTCATTTTTCTCACAATTAATCAGACGAGAGATAAATTGCTGCCTCACACTAGGCTAGTCATTTTCTACCCCCTAAGAATTCTGGATTGGGAGTCATAGATACTGCTGAGTCTTTTTTGTGTTCACTGGAATTATAAACTTTAAGGTCAGGAAATGCAGGATGCCCATCCTCTTCTGTGAGAGAGGAGAAAATTGTAGTCTATAACATTAATATCGAGACAAGATTAAACAAACTGAACTGACAATAAGACAGGAAATTCATCTTGACATTTTAGGTGCTGGTTCCAACCCTTTATAAGTAATGATTGCTCTGTTGTCTTCCTTCTCACTAATTCCGCCATGTTTTGTTTAGCTCCAGTTATTAATGCAAGCACATTAAATTTTCGTTGAGTTTTAATCTCTCAGTATGTACCTTAATTCTTTCATCAGATCATCAAAGTTTATATAATGTGTCTCTAATTACCTTACATGGAGAAAAATACAAATTAGGTCATATAGGAAGGTTAATGTAATAATAGCTGACAATATTTTGCTATGTAAAAACATTAACAATAGACATTGTTTACAGCATTTTGTAACTTCTTTTTTTCTTAAATAAATCATTCAGATCACAGATACAACTTTTCCCTTTGATATCATGACTACATATGCCAACACAGGGCTCAGAAAAAAAAATTGCTAAATAAATTCTGGATAGGCTTTATTATTATTTTAAAAAAGGACACACTTCTCATAAATAAAATCTTGATATATTTTATTAGAAGGTTTTGTGATATAGGATATCATAGAAAGTTTAAAGAAAAACAGAACACTCAAAACACCTTTTATTTGGTTTTTATGGACAATTAATCAAACATAAGTTTGCATTGAATGAATATAGAAACCGAGTACCAATTAAAAATATGTTATAATTACATATTAATACTGATAGTAGTCTTGAAAGTAATAGTAGTAGTATAGCTGACATTTAACGAGTGCTTATTCTGTGCCAAGAACTCTGCTACAACTTTTATGATATTACATTAATCTTCATAGCAAATATGATAACTGTTATTATCATTTTACAGATTAGAAAATGAAAAATGACATTCAGAACAATTTTCAAAGGTCTATGAGCTTCAACTAAGTATTTTAATTGTATATTTTGAGAAGATAAATTTTAATCTGTGAGACATACTTTAAATATGAAACACACTCATTATAATTTTTCTTTTGAGAGTTGCTCTCCTGTCATTTTCATTTACCTTAAAGCAGGTCTGCTGTGTATTCTTAAGTATTTAATAAAGAGCATGAAAAGTCATATTGTGTCTTCTAACCAAAATGCTAAGCTTAAAATATTTTGCCCTGGTGTCAAGAGACTACACGTGATTGTCAGAATAATAGCAGTACATATATTTTTACTGTGCTTCAGTTTTTTTAATAAAATTTTATTTCTTTCTGATGCTGATTTTCTCCTCAGGGTATGACATCCTGTGATATTTGAAAACAAATGACAGGTTCTTCCAAGTTTAGAGTGACTAGGTTGTTAAGATTATAAATGTGTATTCTCAGACACTTGAACATTGTTCACAAATTGGATTTTTGAAGTGTTAGCAATGTTCTCTTTGAGGGATTAATCTCCCCTTCAATAGAGATGGGGAGGAGGAGGAACAACCAAAATGCAATATTCGACAGACTTTATCACACTCAGTTTTTAAAGCTCAAGACCCCAACTTATCTCCTGTGTAATTTTTCATCTCTTTATCTCATATTTCAGCTCTGCCAGCCAGATCACATTTTTTTTTTTTACGGCAACTCTAGAATTTTGTCTATGTATCTAAAATATATTCTCATCCCTATTTTCATGTCAGCCCATCTTATTTCAAGGTTTTCAGGGCAAGTGCCTCAGTAAAAACATTTTACTTCACTTATTTTCACCTGTAATATCCAGGAGAATAAATGGAACAAAGACATATGAGTTTGAAAGCACCTTAACCAAAGATAGGGTGGCCTTCCCTCTTCAAGAAAAACTTGAAACTTTTTATCCTAAGGAAGAAGTAAAAAAGCACATTTTGTTCTATTTTTTAATTCCTACTTAGTAACTAGAAGTTCTAGGAAAATGACTCAAAATCTTGCAAACATAACCCTTTCTCTGACCTTTGGGGGCCTTAAGCTAAGGTTTGTAGGAACTTGTCAGAGATGCTAAAACATGCAAGTCATTGAAATGTACCCCTGTTCTTTCAAGATTTTTAAAAACTTGTTTATGCCTACAAAGATGGGGGCATAAGCCAGAGTTGGTGGGGTCAGAGACTCACCAGAGACAGAGTTGGGAGCAGAATAGGCAGGCTGACTGAAATACAGGAGTACAGCGGGTGAAACAGGAGAGGTCTGCTGTGCCATGTGGGTCAGCTCCCTGGCCAGGGATCAAACTCATGCTGCAGAGTTTGGGAATAGCCTGATAAGGTTAAGGCTTTAACCACCAAGGAGGCCATCTCCTTCCTCTAATTTCTGAGAGTCCTGTTTGAATACAGTGTCTAACTACAATTACTTTATTTCATTTTTATAGGACATTAATAAACTTATTTGGTGGTGCTTACTACATATAAAGAATAACTCAAATTTTCTAAACAATGGATCCTAAGTACTGTATTTTTTTTTAATATTTATTAATTTATGCATACAGAATTGGGATACAAGCCAGAGGTGCAGGGGCAGTGAGAGGATTAACCAGAGACAGAGTGGGGAGCAGAATTGACAAAGTACACTGCTGAGGGGAGTAGCAGGCGGGTCAGAAAGGTCTGTCGCGCCTTGTGGGTCACCTCCAGGGCTGGGGATAGAACTCACAACTGAAGCATCTGCGGCTAGCTTGCAGTGCCGTTTCCTAACCATTGTGCCACCAGGGAAAGCCCTAAGCACTGTATCTTATAAGGACTAATTGGAAATCATGAAAGGCCCAACCTTTAAAAAAGTGGTTTTTAAATTATTAGAAATGTTATTTGATTAAGTAAATATAAAATTTCAAAGACTATTTTGAAGAAGAGAAATAGCAAGAATGTATGCACATATGCACAAGATATAATTATTAAATTAGCAAAAACATTATTATATGTTCAACATATTCTTAAAAAGAAATATAATTGTAACATTCTTTGGTCATATTTTAAAACTGATTTAAATATATTTGGGGGTAGATTATTTTTTCAAATATTTTACATACTGAATTATAGTTAAACAGCTTATTATCACAGAAAAATATGTTGATGTGAACTTGAGAATAGATCTACCCATTTGTGCAAAATTCTCTTATAACAAATATATTTCATTTAAATTTAAAATTTTATTCTAGCTTATTGAGGGGTGAACATGCAATGTGTGTGACTGACTACACATGAGTATTTTATTTGGCTGCAGGAGAGGTGAATTTAAAAATCAAGAAGAGAAAATTAGGAAGAAAACATATGCAGTCAGTTTTCAGAAAGTATTAATACCTTTATTTCATAATGATCCTCATTTGGAAGTTTCCAAAAACAAATTGTTCACTCATTACTTGTGTATCTGTATGCACATATACACACCCACAAACTGAAAGAATAGGGAGGACTTCACCTTTATGAATCAAAGCACAGACTTATTTTGTTTCTGACAGATCACATTTCTGAAATCTTGACATTTACTCTGTAAAGCTGGCTCAAAACTTCTGTTAAGATATGAATGGTGAATTCCAATTTTAATTCAGCTCTTCTCTTTACTTACAAGCAGATTTTGTGTAAGATCCAAAATTCTTGTTATAAAAAAAGAATCATTCAGTTCCAATTTTTTTATTTTAATGACCAAAAGAAGCTAATTGTTTCTGGTTCTAAAGATGGCAAAACAGAACTTCATCATTTTTGTTTCCACAGCTATCACTTATTTTTGTGGTCAAGTCAACTGCTACTAACTAAAGACAAAGAAAATGAAATAATAAGGTAGGGGTGTATCACAATTGTTTTCTTAAATAGTTTTGACATTCAAATATTTCACGATGATATTTATGATTGATGAAAATACACTTCAATATTTATATTTCATAATGCTTTGAAGGATGCTGTGTTTCTCCTTTAAGACCCGATAGACAGGAAATGGAAGATTTTAAAAAATATATTTAACTATTTATGCATACAAGAGCTGTGTGTAGGCCAGAGATATGGGGTGAAAAGATTCACCAGAGACAGATTGGGGAGCAGAACAGGCAGATGTACTGAAATACACTGCTGAGGGGAACAGCCTTCAAGGCAGGTGAAGTCTGCTACACCAGGTAGGTCAGCTTCCTGGCTAGGGATTGAACTCATGCTGCAGTGGCTGCCAATAGCTTCACAGTGCTGACAGGCTTGACAACTTTTGCCAGCAGGGAGACCTCTGGAGGATTTTTTTTAAGTGATACAGAGTGTTCATTCATTTACATATGATGTATGAAGCACAATTCCAAAGTTACCCATATGGTATAGGGCAATATCTATAAAACTGTATACACAAAATAATCACCTAGAAAACATGCTAAAAATACAGTTCCTAAATGCCACTTTGCTACACTGTGACCCAGTAGATCCGAGATGAGTGCAAGTTGACATTTCCCCCAGCCCTGGGACATACTATCATCGCTCTTCACTGGACCTCACATGAGACCATTGGTTCCCACAGATCTCAGTTTTAACCTGCTTAGCAAATTATAATAGCCTTATTTTAAATCCTCTAAGCTTTTGTAAACCACATGTTCCTCATCCTTACTTTAAGTAAAATCATACCTAGTCTTGTTTTAATATCTAAATGAAATAAAAAATGTGTTAAAAATAGCTTTGCTCTCCTCAGTGTTGATATGATTAACTCCACTCTGCCTCTGTGAGCTGTCCTGTGGAGCTTCATCGATTCTTCACTTCCCTTCTCAAGATTGCCACTCACTCCCGTTCTGATGGAGTCCAGCTACCTTTAATGCTTCATTCTGACATCTTCCTAAGAAGGTATTGAACTGAAAATTCAGCAGTTCAGAGAATTATTTATTATAAGAAATATTAAGTTCTTTTTTTTTTTTTACAACACCAGCTATCTCCTTAGTTTGTGATACATTCATCATTTTAATGTTTCTTTCAAAGTTTTATCATAAAAACGACTCATTAATTCAGGCCATTTTGAGAAACTGAATCTGAGATGTTGAGAAAAGATAAGGCTGAGGTTGAACTTTTCACTATCTGTGGAAACAGATTTCTCCCAGTGAACAAATTAACATAGAAGTACTATATTAAGAGATTTTTTTAAATTTAATTGACAGTGAACTAGTAATCTGAAACACTTATGGAGTTGTTTTAATTTAACAACTTTTATTTTAAGCCGTTTTGCTAAATCATACCAATTTACATTTTCAAATAATCACTAAAACATAAGTCATTTCTATCTATATGATTACAAAAGATATAATGAAAATACTCCATATATTTCAAATACTTGAAATTTACTTGCTAAGATGTATTTTAAAGCAATTTTATTGAGATTTATAAAAAGAAATTCTTCAGAATTGTGGTTGACATGCCTACCTATATCTTTTCTTTTTTTTTCTAATTTGGAAGAAGCAGGTAATATCTTTAAAGCATAGCATTGAATAGGGTTTAGAGAGTAGCAGCCCTGGAATCCAACAATCCATGGCAATGTCTTTCTTGGTTCTTATTTTTGGGAAGGAAAGAATTCAACATCAGGACCAAGGTTACAGAAAAACTATATATATATATATATATATATATATATATGTATATATGTATATGCATATGTGTGTATATGTGTGTATACATGTGCATATATGCACACACACGTGTGTGTGTGTGTGTGTGTGTGTATGTATATAAGGAGAAAGGATAGAAAACTTCTGCAAATGGCAAGGATCCTAAATGGATAGCCACTGAGGTAGGGAAAAGTCTATGAGCAGAATGGGCAAGGAGAGGGTGTTTGGTTAGTGGGTGTCTCTGAGTTGTGTCTCCTGCTATTTAGCTGTGGGTCCCTGAGGCTATTGAGATTCACTGAGTTTGTGGGCTCCTCCTAGGCTACTGTGACCCACCATGTTGCCTGGCCCACCTTTCCAAAACTAGCTTTGGCCTGTTGCTTTAGCATTGTATTGCTGGGTGTTCCAGACATTCCAGTCTTTATTGGTTTGGGAGTGGGTTTACTCCAACTTTACTGAGTTTACTCCTAATCTGAGGTTATTTTCTAGTGGAGTTAGGGGCTTGGCGTACCTTGTTCCTAACTGACAGCTTATGCCCATTTCCCAATTCTTCCTTCACTATTTATTTAAATGTTAATTGCTCTAGCTTCACTGGTAAAAAAAAAAAAAATACACAACGAAAATACGTGATCCATTTGAAGTAATTCAAATCATGTTTTTTAATTTCCCCCCGGTCATCTCACTTGTAAACACACCATTTCAACTATTACCTAATGTGGGCTACATTTTATTGAAACTTTGTTAATCTTCATAAATAAATGTGTAAATGGGGAAACTGGTTCTCATTTTCAAGCCTATCACTAGAGAAATGCCTTTTTGAATTAACTCTTTTCTTGCAACATTGTCCTTTTGTTGTCAAGCAATGGAGACCTTAGTTTAACCATGTCTCAAATTGACAATTCATAATTTTATTTCCTATCTCAGACTGCTTATATCTGTCCTCAAAAGGGTTTTAATTTCCCAACTTGGAGCCAGGAGGATCCTTCAAATTTGTTTTCAACAGTTCCCCTGAGTGCAGGCCAGCAGTCATAACAAAGTCTCTATCTCTCTTTTTAATGCCCCTGACTAAGAAGTGTGGGTGCTGGCTATTCTGAATTTTTAAGACTGTGAACATTTCTTAATAGTTGAACAAATATAATTGTTGTGGACGTAATACAAGGCAAAAATACCTTGTTTTTGGAGGATTAAAGACTTGTGGGACTGTCAAGGACTTGGACAATGAGGGATAGATGATTTCTGCTGTCAAAGAGAAACAAACTGGACATGAGTGGAAAATTATAAAGCCAGGTTTTTAATTAAAAGCGACTGCGATGGGGGAGAAAATTTAGGGTAAATGAAGCTCAGTTTCATGGAAACAAAAGCAGAGGCTTTTTAAATGCCCAGGTATGCTAAATTACAAGCACCAAAGGGCATTAAATTGGCTTTCATCATGAAAGTGGGTTTTCTGGGTTTGCTAGCTCAAGCTTGCCCACAAGAAAAGTAAATTCTTGTATTTTTATGATATGTTGTGCAAGTTGGAACAAGGGGAACCCATAGAATTTATGTTCTTCGTGTTCCATAAAAAGTAGGAAAAAACTGACTTTTCTCACTATTCTAAGAGAGGTTTATGAGTCCTAAATGCAACAGGTTTGGATTCAGCAATCAATAAATTCTCCAAGAAGTGTTGAATTTTCTTGGGCAAATATTACGAGAGGGATCTCATCCTAGGAACAAGGTCTGAAACTACAAGAAGCCACAGTAGAGTTTGATTAAATTTCTGTGCAGGGGATGGAGATATTAGATGCTGGGTTATTATAGTTAACACTACCATATTCCCCTTCAACTCACCAATTTGGCCAGTGTAGAGATAAATAAATCCTAGCAAATGAGAGCATATTATTATCAACTTAATCAGATGGTGACACCCATTGCAGCTGCTATACCAGATGAGATTTTGATGCAAGAGCAAATAAATACATTCCCTGGTAACTAATATGTAGTTACTGATCTGGCAAGAGCTTTCTCCTTACATACTATATCAAATTTCTACTGCTGCTATATTAAATTGTCATGGACTTAGTAAGTGGAAGCAACACAAATTTATTCTCTTATAAATCTGGAGGTCAGAAGTCTAAAGTCTATTTTTTAGATTAACATCTAGGGGTTGGAAAGACTTTCTTCTGGAGACTGAAGAATGAACCCAATTTCCTTACCATTTACAACCTTTATTGATTGCCAATAATCCTTGCCTTGGGATCCTTGCTTCATATTGAAAGTAGATTACTTCATTTGCTGCTTCCATCATCACACCTGCTTCTCTAAATCTAAATTCTCCTGAATCTCTCTTATAAAAGACTATTTTGACTACTTGTTCCCACCTGGATATCACAAGATAATCCCTTGCTCTCAAGATCTTTCATTTAGTAACATTGGCAACATTTCTTTCTTTTGCCATGTGACTTTAAAACTAGGGAATGGGATTTGAAAATCATTTCTTCAATTGTTACATCCCCTTTTATAATTTTACCTCCCTTTTCCCCTCCTATAATGACTCTTGTGATTACAATGAGCTCCACTAGGTAATCTTCCCCATTTCAACATATTCCATTTAACAAAATCTGTAATGCATTTTTTTTTTCACTATAAAGTACCACAGTTACATTTCCTGAGATTAGGATATAGACATTTTGGGTGTGGGGAGAAGTATAATTCTGCCTACTAATAAAACCTATGCCATAATTTTATCCACGATGAGCTTGATGGCCTTTCAAACCATCACCATTGTTCTTTTCTATTGATGATAATGTGCTGATTGTACTTAGTGGGTGGAAAGCACCAATTACTCTCTAGCTTTTTTGTTGAATACAATATATCTACTGTAGACTGAAGTATCAGTGTTGGAAAGAGTCGCGTTTTAGAATCCATCAGTTTTTCACAGATTAATGTAAATTCCTTGGATTTTGTAACAAATTATTCTTGAGTCTCAAGGGAGACCAGAATATCATAATATATTTTCAGTGTATATCTGTTATATTACTACAAAAAGAAAAAAAAAAAAGTAATGCTGGCTGGTGTTCTAAAAATGTGTGGGTGATTCTAAAGCCATTTCTTCCATTATTGATAAGAAAAAGCGTGCTTTGTAATGTAAAAGGAGGTAAAGCAATGATTGTTAGATTATGTTTACACTTGAGCTGAGACTTTGAACCTAAACTCTCTTCAGCGACTCTTAGGTTGGCTCCATTCTCTGAGCTGATTACTGAGGCCCCATGAGTGACTCTGATGAATTATAGTGGTGACTCCCCAGTGATTATTGATTTCATCCAGCTCACTGAACAGAAATAAGTACTTTCTAATTTGTTGTGACATTGAATAGATGTGTTTATTTATTAAAGGATGTTGTAATGGCAGCATGCCACCTAGTCAGAAAGAATAACTTTCCTTTACTGAGACAGATTGAGGATCAAGCAAATATGGGCACATTAGAGTTTAGTTCAAGAACCCAAGCAATGGCCATCCATGTAGTTCTGAAATATGATAGAAACAAGAAAAAAAAAAAAAACTAAAATTAGACTCACTGAACTATTTTGCTTCTCAACTCTGCTACACATTAGCTTTGACTTTTGGCAAATTACTTAGCATATTATCACCAGGTTTTTCATCTATGAGATAGTAATAATGACAGAAACACCAAAACTGTTGTGAACATATGAGGAGATTAAATAAGTGATGCTGACAAGTTTAAAGTGTTACAGAAATATAATGTATTATCATCATTATTAGTGACTAGATTTCAGGTAACCTCAACCCAGCAAATATTGATGCCAGATGTTATTACTCTAGAAAATTTGCATAATTTGGACAAGTTAGCCCACTTGAGTTTTAAATTTAATACATTACTGAAGGCCATTACAATAACAGCAGATTCAATGAATTAGTAGGACAAAACCCCAAAATGTAAATTATATAAGGCTTCCACTTATAGAGAAATTGAAAAGGCTTTCTTGCATTTTAATTACAGCCATACTTTTCTTGCAGACTATATATAGACATTGCTATCAAAAGGAGGTATAACATGTTAATGAAGTGATGTTTTGAAAGATTTCCTTCATAGATTATGGTGATGTTTTACAAAGTGAATATTCACTGTGGCAAAAACCAAGGTATAAAAATGACAACTATATACCTTATTTATCCAAGCCCAACATTTTTGGTTTCTTTTTCTGGAAACAATCAGCTGCATAATCGAAAATTAAAGTAACTTATATTTTAATGCCTCTAAAATATAAATACATATGCTTTGTGTTACTAAATGAAAATTAATTTTGTTCAGAATTATATATCCTCAAGAATCAACAATCTTTTATGGAAGGAAATAGGGCCATGCCTTTTGAGTATAATAGAAATACCCTGAGTGTGTGTCTTCTAGTTTAGTCTGGCAAAAATCTTGCAGAGAAAATTGAAATGTGTTTTGTGTCGACCTATCAATCCAAAAACAATGAGAAGAGAAAAGTTTATACCATGTTTCCAAATATGCAAACAGTTGGATGATGGACAAAGAGTATATTAACCAATAGAGGCTATGTGAAAGCAATATTGAACTCAATTCAATTTTGACATGTCTTCAAAATTTCCTAGATTTTCTCATAAACCTAGGAGGTTTATCAGGATGTAGATTTCTCAGTGGGCTTGCCCCATTTTGTACTTCATTACCTATTTTGTGTGTATGTGGTATGTGTGTGTAAATTCCTATAAATATAGCATAAATATCTACAGTAGATACAATCAATTTAAGGTTCATCAGGAACTTTTTTTTACAGTTATCATACACTGTGATAAATTATGCATAACGTAAATTTTACCATTTTAGTCAATTGTTAGTTTACACTCAGGTACATTCCCATTATTGTGCAAACTGATCTTCAGAACTCTTTTAATCTTGCAAAACCAAAACTCTGAAAATCAAATACTCATCATTTCTTTCTTTCCTAGCACCTGTCAGTCACTATGCTATAATACTTTCTGTCACTGTGACTCTTGCTATTCTGCCTATTTGTGAACTCCTATGTGTCTCTAAGTGACTGATTTATTACTTAGTACAAGTTCTTCAAATTGCATCCATGATGTACATGTCAGAATTTCCTTTTTTTAAAGGTTGAATAATAGTTCATTGTATGTATATATTGCATTTTGTTATCCATTCAGTTATTGATAGACACTTGGATTTCAAATTTTTTTAGCTATTGTGAATAAAGCTACATGAACATAAATGTACAAGTATGTGTTTGAGTCCCTGCTTTCAATTATTTTGTGTCTATACACACAAGTTTAATTTTTAGAGCATATGGAAAGTCTACTTTTGATTTTATTTTTTTAGTCATCATCATACCACTCTGTATAGTGGTATCATTAATTTCCTTCCAATAGGATACAGATTTCCAATATTTCAAAATAGTTGCTGACACTTTTTTAAACAATCAATGATCATTTCATTGGATATGAGGGTATGCCATTGTGTTTTCACTTGAATTTCCATTATAATTAGTGACATTGAACATTTGTTCACATGTTTGTTGATCATTTGTGTCTTTTTGTTATTGTTGAGAGGAATTTGTTAAATATTCTGAATATTAGACTTCCATTAGGTATAAAATTGCATTATATATTAGATATACATTAGATATACAATATGCAGTTATTTTTTTCAATCCTTTAGGTTGCCTTTTCACTACTGATGGTATCCTATTATGCATAGAAATTTTAATTTTAATGTTCTTCAACTTATTTATGCTTATATTGGATATAATGTTTCACTTGTCACTTTCAAGAAATAATTGCCAAATTCAATGTGATAAAGTTCCCCTATATATTTTTTAGCTTTTACAGTTTTAAGTATAAAATTTATGTCTTGAATCAATTTTTGTTTATGATAAGGTAAGGATCCAATTTTATTATTTTGTCTGTATGTCCAATTTCTCCAAAGTCTTTTGTTGAAGAGAGAGTCATTTCTCACTGAATTGTCCTGGCATTTCTGTTGAAAGTCATTTGACCATAGATATGAAGGTGTTTTTCCAGGTTCTCTATTCTTTTCTATTAATCTATACATCTGTCTTTATGCCTATACCATCTTTTTTGATTACTGTACTTTTGTAATAAGCTTGAAATTAGCAAGTATGATGCTTCTTAGTTCCTTCTCATGATTGTTTTGGATATTTGGGGGTCTCTTGAGATTCCAAGAATTATAAAATGAATTTATTTATTTATGAAAAAATATCATTGGGATTTTTATGAAGAGTAAATGTATAGAACAGTCTAATTAGGATGAATATCATAATGAGATTATCTTCCCATGTAGGCGATCAGGATATCTTTCCATTTATTTGTATATTCTGTTATTTCTTTCAGCAGCAACATTTTATAGTTCCATAATACAAATCTTTCACCTTCTTTGTTAACTTTATTCCTTAGTATATTATTCTTTTGATGTGCAACCAGTTAGATCTTTCATTACCAAGTCCATGCTGGAAGAAAGGGTTCCTCATTTATGCTGAGGAAATGGTTTGGCTAGAAATCATTTGTGGTCATTTTGTCTTTCAGGGACACTGAAATTATAATAAAGAATAAACTGTAATAAACTTCAGTATGTTACACTGACATTGTACAAAACAAATCATTTTGTGATATCATGTACATCCACATCACCCATGTGAATAAAAGAGTGGATCTGGGATATACCATCTATGCACCTGGGCAGCAGAAGTCTACTCTGGTCCATTTAAAATAAATCCCTGGGATTGCTCAATTTATAGCCTACTTCACATGCCTTTCATTATTGAAATGTAGTCTCTTCAATGTCTCAATAGGGACTTCTTAATTGCAACAATAGCTCAGAACCACACACACACACACATTAACACACACACACACACACGCACACACACACACACATATATATATATACTGATTTTACAGTTATATTCTGCAAGTTACATTCTACAACTAAATAGACTCAATTAACAAAACTATATCTTATTGCTGAAAACAACTATTAGTGGTGTAATTAATAATGTCTACAGAATAAATATTTGCTAATAATTTCAAAAAACACTATAACAAGAACAATGAGTTATTGTTGCTAATTCTATTTTGAGTCCACTATTTCATGGGTAGCTTTTCTATTGTCTGATTTATTTCCTGTCTTATAGGCAAACTGATTTTCTAGTGCTTCAAGGTAACAGGTGTCCTATAAATGTTAAATAAGAGAAAGAGCTCCTGGAAAGTATTTGAAACATTAAGATTAAAGCTTTGATGTGAAGAGTTCTCCACAATTTCAAGAGGGCCAATAGTCATCATTAATCATCATGGTACCTTGGCTTGCAAGGACGATGTAATTTAAAAACATTTGTCAAACACTTAAAAAATACTTTCTTTAATGTTTGAGAGTTGATAGAGTTCAGAATCTACATGTTTACTATTTCTTTGCAGTAGTACTGCTTTTTAGAAAAGTCAGTGATATTCATGGTTATAAATGCAGTTTTAAAATTACTTCAACAACTGTTATAGGAAGATCCATTAATGAGACTAGGTATTTTCCACACTTATTTTTTATATTCTTAAAAGTTTCATTTTCTCAAGAGGCTAAACTTTTATCCACTATTAAACAATTGATTTATGTTGTGTGACAATAAAAATATAGTTTGTGTCATTTGGGGTAATTTTTGTTGTAGCAATTCATTCAAATGTGATATTCCTTAAAATAAAAATTAAAGATATGTATGTGTAAATATGTTTACATATAATTATTATTATCATTTTACTTAAGTCATATGAGGAAACGGCAAAAGCAGTTAAAACCTACAGAACTATAATATAAAAATTCTTCTATATTTTAATATTTGAAAATATGCTTGAGTTGAAGAGCTAAAAAGGAAAAAAAATTGTGCCAAAGCAAAGAATATATATAATGATACAAGTAAACACAAAGATGGACAATGAGATTAACTGAAAAACTGATAGCAAAACTTTTAGTACCTTGTAACTAATTTTGCCATAGTAAATTGCCATTAACAGAGAATAAAGGGAATTATTACTACATGCAAGTGGAAAGGAGAAAAACGCAGAGTATAAAAATTGGGAAAAAGCTTCAGAGGAGGCACGTTATATAGATGAAAATAGATGATATATGTAATAAATCATTTTTTGAAAATCAATAAAGACAAAAATAATATAAAGAGTAATGAAAAAGTCTCCTTAGTTTATATTTTTAAACTTTCAAAAGGCATTAGAAATTCAGTGATATTTGTATATCATACTTTATATTTAGTAATTATCAATATAATCAACATTAACACACACAGAACTTGGAAGCTTATGAAGATATATATGAATATTCATGCATACATACAAACACATTTGCTATAGTTGTAGATGCACACACACAATTTTTCATGAAATTATTATCCTGATTTTACAGAGGAAGCAACTTGAGTTCAGAAAGATAAAATGGTTTGAGTAATGGAATATAAAATGAAGCTGAGACATGTTAGAAATACATATAATAATCCTGACAGCTTTCTGCTTCACATTCTAAGCTATTTTTACTGTACTTCTTTGCCAACAATATTATAATGACAATATTATAGATACAGTTAAATGAAATGTATTTTGCTAATTAAAGCACAATAGAATTAATTTTTTTTCTTTGAAATTGAGGGAAATTTAATCCCTATATCTAGTAAAAACACTTATATTATGATACAGAATATTGGATATGATCTATGATGAATAAAGCTTAAGACTTTATTCCTGGTATCAACACAGGTGTAATAGCCACCCATTGAGTGTAGGCTAGTAAGTTACTTCTAAGCAGTAGAATACTTGTATAGTTGATAGGATGTTGTACCAGGGATAACATTATGCTAAATGCATTTTCATTTTGTGAGGTTGGAGCGTAAAATTGTCCTTGCTTACTGATGACATAAGAATCCAGGCTGAGAAAGTCTGCTGGACATGTAACTGGGAGCTACCTATGGGACTTGAGATCAGCCCAAACCACAGTCAGCAAAAAGCTGGGGCTGTAAGTCACACAGCCACAAGGAAATGCATTCTTCCAAAAATCTGAATGAGTTTGAAGCAGATTTTTCCTGTGCCATCTCCAGTGGAATATAGCCTATCTAAATCCTGGTGAGAGCTTTACCTCAGAAAAGCAACATCCTGCGAGACTACAGAATATAGAGTAGATATGATAAAAAATGTGTGTTGTTGAAGCCACCAACTTTGAGTAAATTTGCTCTGTAGAAATAGAAAATGAATAATAGATTTGGTACTCGGAGTTGGATATTGCTATAACAAATACCTAGACTTTAGCTGACTTTAGTAGAGGTCTGAAGGCATCTGAGAAACATAGTAGAGAAAGCTTAAATTACCCAGAAGAGACATACATGGGAAACTCAGACTTTCCGTGTGCTGCCAGAAAGGTCTTGGAACAAGTCATTGAAAACTGGATGAAGTAAGCTGAGAACTTAAGCAAAATGTCTCCTATTCAATAGTGTTCAAAGGACACAACTTACAACAGTGCTTGAAACAGTGATAAGGCTGGAGACAGGTGACAGTTGTCACCTGTGTAGTCATAGTTGTAAGACACCATCTAGGCTCAGGATGCAACCACAATGGGGTTTATAAGAAGTAGGATATTGGGAAAAGGAAATAATTTTTCTTTCTTTCCTTACTTTTTTCTTTCTTTCCTTCTTTCTTTCTTTGTAAGATAATAATTTCTTTCTTTCTTTTTAATATTTATTCATTCGTACAGAAGGGGGGTACAGGCTAGAGGCACAGGGATGGTGAGAGAATTCACTAGAGACAGAGTGGGGGGGGACAGGTAGACTGATGAAGTACAATGCTGAAAGGAGCAGTGGACAAGGCAGGAGAGGTCTGTTGCGCCATGTGGGTCACCTCTCTGACTACGGAACTTGCACTGAAGCAGGTGCAGCTCGCTTGCAGTGCTGCTCTTTAACCTGCTGCACCACCAGGGAGGGCTCAAGGAAAGAATTTCTAAGTTTGCAGATGACTGACTATCTCAACAGACCTTTTGTTCGATTTGGCAACATCTCTTCCATGAGAGCCTTATGACGGTGTGCATCATCAAGCAGTGGACAAGATTCAGGCTCCAGGCAGCAGCCAGAGTCATGGAATGGGTAGCTAACTCTCAAAGGTGGCCAAACACTGGTCAAAGTGCCTGGCCACAGATCATCAGTGCTGATGTCCAGTGTCCAGGCACTAGTGTTACAACCCTTTGTGAGCTGACCTCCTTTAGAGACACCAGCTCAGGCAATGTGTACAGGTGAGTGGTCCCTGTTAGTAGATGTTGTGAAGGCACAGCAGCTTAGGCTGCAGTTTGAAGCAGTCTCAGAAGTCCCCGGAGGTCTATCAAGGTCTTCCCTTTAGGTCCAGATGAGCCTTGATGAGGAGTCTACCCACAAACTTTTTCCAAGAGAAGGTCAGGGCAAGTCTGAATATGAATCCTAACATTCTGGAAATTCACCATGAATTTGTGGTCCTTCAGCATGACCGGCCTGTTTATCATCCTAACTGCTGCTGGTTAAGAAGAATTATTCCAGTCTATTATCAATTTTGGTGCCACATCAAAGGAAACCCTGGCCTGGGCAGGATCATTACTATGAGCAGACACTCATCTCTGAATTAGACTGATGCCACCAGAGCTGAGCCTGGCTGCAGACTGCACACAAAGCCCATCCTTGAACCACTCTGTCATGGTAGCAGTCACCATGCAGCTCCTGCTTCCCACTGGCTGTGTACAAAGCAGAACTGCTAAGTGGTGGAATTAGTCATATAGCAAATTGTTGAAGGTCATGCCTATTTTTTCAACTGGTTATTACAGTAAAATTTGTGTTTGAGCTATAAATTGGGGGGTTATTTATTTATTTTTAAGACCAGAATTGGGGGGACAGGTGAGAGAATTCACCAGAGAAAAGAGTGGGGAGCAGAAAAGGCAGACTGACTGAAATACACTGCTGAGGGGAGCAGAGGAAGAGACAGGAGAGGTCTGCTGCACCGTGTGGGTCAGCTCCCTGGCTGGTGGAGGATCAAACTCAAGCTATAGTGGCTGCCAATAACTTCATAGCACTGAAATTTTAAATATTGCATCGCCATGGAGGCCCTGGGGTATTTTATTTTATTTAAAGGTATCGGGCAATTAGGAATTGGAAATTTAACTGTGGAATATATTTTAGGAAATGGTATTGTAATTGAAGAACAAGAAGTGACTGTGGTTACACGCAGTGGCTAATTCATAATCACAATTCAAAGTTAATAATAATCATTCACTCAGAAAATTTCCTTTTATATTCCAATAAAAACTCAATGCCCCCCTCCTTTTTTTTTTTTTTTTTTTTTGACTGCTTTGGTGACTGTGGTTACACGCAGTGGCTAATTCATAATCACAATTCAAAGTTAATAATAATCATTCACTCAGAAAATTTCCTTTTATATTCCAATAAAAACTCAATGCCCCCCTCCTTTTTTTTTTTTTTTTTTTGACTGCTTTGGTGTTTGCTCTATAACATTCATGATGTGTTGTTGCTACTGAATACTTTGCATCTACTTGCAACTTCATTTTCCTATCTTGCACAGAAGTGCATTTTTCAGAAATGGAGTTTCTGGCAACCCTGTGATGAAAAAGTCTTTCAGCTCCCATCTTTCAAACAGCATGTGCTCACTTCATGTCTGTGTCACATTTCAGTAATTCTCACAATGTTACAAGCTTTTTCATTATTGTTATATATCCTGTGGTGATCTGTATGATCAGTGATCTTTGATGTTACAACTATAATTGATTTGGAAGTAACTGCAATGTGGTGGAACTAGCAAGTGAACTAGAATTAGAAGTGGAGCCCAAGGATGTGACTGTATATCTGCCTTCTAATGATACAATTTTAACAGAGGAGGATTTGCTTCTTTTGGAAATCAAAAAAGTCATTTCTTGAGACGGAATCTACTACCGAAGATGTTGGGAATGCATTTGAAAGACAGCAGCGGGTTTAAAATATTATTTAAATGTTATTGATAAAGCAGCAGCAAAGTTTGAGAAGATTAATTCTATTTTGAGAGTTCTATTGTGGGTAAAATGCTATCAAGTAGCTTGACATGCTACAGAGACTTATTTTGTGAAATAAGGAGTTAAATGATATGACAACCTTAGCGTTATGCCATTTTAAGTAATTTCCACAGCTAGTCCAACTTCAACAACCAAATACCTTTATCAGTCAACTATAAATTTCAAGACAACCCTTTTAGGAGCAAAGCTATTGAGACACTGAAGCCTCAGGTGATAGTAAGCATTTTTAGCATTAAGGTATTTCTTAATTAAGGTATATACATTTTTAACATAATGATATTACATACCCAATAATCTATGATGCACGGTAAATATAACTATTGTATGTACTGAAGAAACAAGAGATTTATGTGATATTTTTGGGGGGATATATGGAACTGATTTGCAATATTTGTTATGTGACCATAACAATAATTATATATATATATATATATATATATATAATTATATAAACTGCATATTTCAAACATAAACTATATTTAACATTATATATACCACTGAGGTAATATTTTTCAACACTAACTATGATTCAGAGGTATAGTTACACACCTATTGAGATGTATGTTGCCACAAAACACACCGACTAGGATTCATAGTCCACTGTGGCCCTCCCCACTTGTCCTCCTCTCTGTCCTTCCTGGTAGCCTCCATTCTGTAGTCAAGTTTCCAGGGTTTGTTTCCGGTTTGGTTTTGTATTTTCCTAATGATGGTGATGTTAAATATATTTCATGTGCTTTTTGGTCATCTTTCTGTCTTTTTTAGAAAAGGATCTATTAACGCATTTTTCCATTTTTGATTGCTTTTTGTAGTTGAATTATATGAATTCTTTGTAGATTTTAAATATTAGTGTCTTGTCAGATGGATGATATGCAAATATATTCTCCCATTCATAAGGTCATAGTTTTAAGTATAGCTTCTGTTGCTATACATCTGGGAGTTGGCCATTCTGTCTAGTACAGACATAGTAAGGTTTTCTTCTCTGCATTAACTGATTACCTCTATTAGGAGGCACAGAATCACAATGCCTAAACAGTCAGATATTTAACACTAGATGTGTTACTGCTTCTAGCTTATAGTTTTAATGGGTCATTTTATCAGATGTTTCTTGTCATAATATTATGTTCTCTAATAGTCATATCTTATTTCCATTGTTGACTTCACTATTTAACTATAAAGGGCTCTGAATAATCATGCAACTCAAAAGACAAAGTTCATGCATGATTGTTAGGAGGAATGAGTGTGCATATGTCAACTGTATTATTTAATTTAATATTAAATTGACTTAAATAGGGTTGTCTTTTTTCCAAATTTTTACATAATAGTCATTGATTCCATTTTTTTTAAAGATTTATTTATATATGCAGACAGAACTGGGGTACAGGCCAGAGGTGCAGGGGCAGTGAGAGGATTCACCAGAGACAGAGTGGGGAGCAGAACAGGCAGATCAACCAAGCACATTGCTGAGGGGAGCAGTGGGCAGGTCAGGAGAGGTCTGCCCCACCATGTGATCACCTCCTGGGGCAGGTTTCAAACTCATACTGAAGTGGCTTTACCTTCTTAGTGCTATCCTTTAACCTCTTGTACCACCAGGGAGGGCCTGATTCCTTATTTTTAAGTTAAAATTTGCCTAACATAGTTGGTGATCAATCAATATATAATGAATGAAAACTGGAATTCAAATGATGACAAATAAAATGGCAAGTGGAAAATAAGAATGTGTACTACTCTTCCTGCTTCTATATGAGATGGGAATGAGTAGAAATCATTGTATTATAAAAAGAATTTCAGTCACTATCAACATTTCAACTAGCTAAGAAGAGATGAAGGAATGAAGAGGTAAACACATTGACCCATTTCTACTTCCTTCTTCTCATTTTTAATGGTCACCCATTCAGAGTCAGGGCAGAAAAAATAGGAAATAAGTGGATCTCGAGACTAATAATTTATCACAATGTTGAATACCATGGGGGGGCCTACTTGGATAATTGATATGTGATTAATTTAAACTGAATTATCCTAGAATGTAAATACACATCAGAGTTTTGAGCACCTGGTATGAAAAATTATAAAAAATACATTGCTAATATTTTACTTTGTTTTTGATATATTGACCAAGCTATATTATTAAAGATATAAAACTGTAATAATATATAATATTAATATTAAACTACTATATATTAAACTACTATATAATATATAATACTAAACTACTATGCCAATTATTTAATCTAAATATTTTTAAATTTAAAAAGGTCACTCAAAATTTAAGTACTATACCTAGAGCTAACTAAGAAGAAAGGTTCCCTGTGTAAATATAAAATTTGGTGGCTTTGGGATTCCTAGGTTTTTCCTGGTGAAAGCAGAGAAAATTTTCTTCTCATAGCACTAGGTTTTATATTTATATTTCATACATATTCTTATAATCTTACACATCTCTATGCCCTGAAAGCTATATTGGGTAAAGGTATGATTCACACAGAAATGGTGTCATATTTTATAGTGATTCTTAACAATTTCTATGGGAATTTCACTCATTTTTTTAGATGTCAGCTTTTACTCTTAGCCTTCAACAATTTGACTTTGAAATTTTAATTCATTTTTAGCTAAACTAAGAGCCTAATAATATTTTCAAAATTTATTCTAATATTCGTTTTTATAATACATACTCTGTAATAGTTCTCAATCACATTGAGAACGTTCTTAAAAATGTAGCAAAGCTTAGGTAAGTCATGATTTTATTTTACAATAGTGGTAAAAATTTTAAATAAACTTTTAATAAAGAATACTAAAATGTTTTTAAAACTTGGAAAGAAAAATTTTCAATGTGCTTACCACTTGGCTGCTACTTTTCATTACTTATTTTTTCAGAAATCACTGCAAAGTATGTCAAGCATTGAAAAACCAAATAGAATTTTTGTGTTTTCTACATGATATTCATCCCATTTTAAATCCTAGATACAAATACTTCTTCTATTAATATTCTATTGAACTGTATAAAAATATCTAATGTCTATAACTCCTTAGCAAAATTGCATTGTAATAATGATTTTCTGCTTTCCAAGAAAAATAGACTTGCTTTCTATTCCAAGAAAAACATTGCAGTTTCCAGTTGAAAGTGTTACAAGAAGTATTTCAGAAGCTATTCTCAAAATTCACAATTCCCAAAGCACTAGATGGAGAATGGTGAGGAAGTTGTAGGAAATTTTTTTCTGATTTTCAATCCTAATACATAGTAAATCTCATCTGTCAATTGAATAATCTCATCTCATTATGCTCTCTGAAAGGCAGACTGAAGCCATGCTGATGATTCTTAGTTTGTGTTCCTGATCAGTGAGAGCAAGTTATATCTTTGATATTTGTGATGAGTGTGGAAATAAGTGGCAGGAGAAATGTGGTATTATAGAGAAATCTGAGCTGCATGGGAATGCATATCACAGGCCCTGACCTCTCTTCTGAACTCTAAATCTTAGTTTGGTTACTTCTAGATTTTTTTTTTTAATGACACCACCATTCATCTAATAATGTAAATCAGAAAAAGACAGTCACCTTAAAACTGTTCTTGTCTCTATATCCTTCAATTCCGGTTAACTCTGAACCCTCTTCAGCACATTTTTACCCTAAGATGAAAACCACACATATAGATCTGGGACATATGTAGCCAAATACTCCCTATGTAAAAGAAAAATAGATTCTTTCTGTTTATATACAGGGGAAGGAGTTGTAGTGCCTTTCCTTTTTCTGGCTAAATGAAGCACAGAAACCTTTGCCCTTGGAATTAAGATGAAAAGTAACCTAGGTTTTCATTAAACATATGAAATGTGAATCCATTTCTCAGCAGAACAGACATACTCCAGCATTTCTGAATTTTAGTAGAAAGAGATGTGTCCCAGTCCAGGGCATGATTTCTCTTGGAAATACATACCTCAGGAATTGGATACTCTCTCCTGAGTTCTTTCTAAGCAGGGGAATGTTAACCTCTTAGTACTATTCTAAGCCCAGAGAATAAAATTTTAACAAATTATATTCAGAAAGCTCCAACTCTGTGGAAATATTTTAGCTACACTGGACCACGGTAGATTTAATCTTTAAAGACTCACCAACCTCAGCAAAGTGTATTTTGAGAAATTCAAGCTTAATGTGGAGGTGTGAATTAAGACAACCAAAGTATAGGAGCTTTAAGGCCTGGGTAGGAAATATATCAAACGTTTGTTTGCAGAGTGGAAGCATATCTGTATGACTGCAAATTTGAATTTAAATAATAAGCATGGCAACGAGAAACAACCCCAAGACTAGAATGAGGTGAGAGTATGAATATCAGAATAGTATAAAATTTACACCCCAACAAAGACTCCAAAAGCAATTGTTCCAACATGAAAAATCTTAAATAAAAATATTAGTGAATCAAATTTAGTGCTAAATTAAACTTATGATGCATGATTACTTAAGATGTTTTATTCCGGTAATGAATACAAGGTAGTTCAAAAGTATTAAATCTATATAATTAAGCACAACAATAATTCAAAGTAGAAAACAACTTCCATTACCACTATGATTTACAAACCAATTAGAAAATCCCAGTAATGAAAACTAAATATGACATTGGTACCAAGGTAGAGTAGAAGATATGTGTGATTGATTACGCAATTCAGAAATAAATATATATATCTATGCAAGTATGTTCATATTAATTTAATATAGAGTGAATTTCTGTTCTCTAAAGAAAATATAGATCCATTAATAAATTGCATGGGAAATTATTATTGATGAGATAGAAGATAAAATATCATAGTAGATCTTATGATACAAAATTTCAGAAAGGTTAGAGTTATAGAGAGAATATTTTTTAACAGATTGATTTTTATCTATTTATACATACAGGAACTGAGCTGTACAGCAGAGGTGGGAGGGGTGAGTGGATTCAGCAGAAAAAAGTGGGAGGCAGAACAGGCAGATTGAAAGGCGCTGGTGAGAGGAGCAGATCTCCAGATAGGCGAGCTCTGCTGGGCAGAACTTGGTACTTGGGTTAGCTCCCTGGCGAGGGATTGAACACAGGTTGTAGTGCTGATAGCACTGAAACTTAACCCCCTCACTATCTGGGACACCATTGCTCTCCTAGTCCCACTTCTCCTTTCTTTCCCCAACTCTTTCCTACCTCCCTTCCCCTCCCTTCTCTCATCCTATTGTATAATTTAAATATTTTTTCATTAAAAATTATCTTTTCAGGGCCTCACTGGTGGTGCAAGAGATTAAATCTCAGTACCATGAAGCTATCCAGAGTCACTGCAACATGAATTCCACCCCCAGCCAGGAGGTGATCCACATGGTGCAATACACTTACACCTGCTGCTCCTCTCAGCAGTGTATTTCAGTCAATCTGCCTGTTCTGCTCCCCACTCCTGTCTCTGGTGAATCCTCCCATGCCTCCTACCTCTAGCCTATATCCTAGTTCTTGTATTTATAAATGAAACTTAAAAAATATTTTCATAATTATTGGGCAAACTTAAAAAAATCTTATTTAAAATAATCAGAGAATGATGATATGGGACATTTAAAATAGAACAGATAATATTTTTAAAGGCTCTTTCTGGAGCAACTCATATGCTTAAAAGTTTCCCAATCTGACCAAAATTTACTTAACAAAAAAAGGCAGATTTTGCATTTTTATTCTGTGTTTATATTTGCAGAGAAAAAGGATTATGAACTTATTGTACATGTATGTGATATGCTTTATTAGATAAAATAAGAGGAAACCTAGAAAAGTTAGAGTTAAAAAGTTTCAGGTCTATATATAATTATATTTAAGTAGATAATTTATGATTAGTTTTCAGCTAATCATATTATTGTATGTTATAATATTTAAAGCAAATAAGATTCATTAAGAAATACAGAGATGCTACAAACTAAATGTAGTAGGTATTTAGGTATATACAGATATACATACAAACATAAAGACATACACATCTTTATGTATACACACACACACATACATGTACATAACAGACTTTCTATAGTTTATTTTCTCAAAGAATCATATGGGGATATACATAAGAAATTAGGTAGACATATGAGAAAAGCAATGATTTTGTATTCATGTTATATAGAAATATCATTGCAGTTAAATTCATAGATAATAAAAATCTTATGTTTTGAATTACATCACCCACAACCTGGCTAACACTATAGTTAAAAATCATACCATGAAAATTCATATAAATAAAAATGAACACTTTGGGAACGAGTGCAGTGCTTACAGAAATAAAATAAATCTTAAAGCTAACATTAAAAAATAGATGTGAGAGAATATACTTCTTGCTTTCTCAATTTTGCTCCTGTCTGTTTCCATCTTTCGTATGTTTTTGTTTTCTTTTCAGTTTCTCTTTGCAAGTCAGGGTTGCAAAGGAATATTCATAAATCAACCCATCTATTTTTTCAAAGCAGGATACATGTTGATTTATGAGTTTTAACTACATATTTTAATAATAAATCCAACTATGAAAATAACTTCATCATCATTCACTGATTATATATATATATATATATACATATACACACACACATATACACTAGTATACCATTTACTCTGCTGAGTGCCATTTCAGATGTAAAATTTTAAGTTATGTCAGTAATCATTAACTCTGGTTTTACCAAAAGACATGTAAACACACCTGCCCAAACATGTTACTAGACAAGAAAGCTGACATGTTGAACATGTAAGCAAGAGCATGAATCTGCTTTCCAATTTTTTTTAAATACTAATTTATTATTTTATTGTGGTGATATTTATTGTGGTAATCTATCAGTTTTAGAAGGACAATCTCATCTTTGATGTACACAGTCATGAGAAAAGTTTCTTCAAATGTAGCATGAAAAATAATTGATTCTGTTCTTACTTATTTGAGACCATGGAGTGATATGAGGTCATTAAAAGAGAGCCTTTGTCATAATCTCTAGAGCATAAAAATAACAAGAGAACATATGTAAGTCTCATAGTCTCCTTTGATTCTTAAATTATTGTCACGTCAAGAAACAGTTGGTAATGCACAATCCTAGCTTAAATGCATGCTTAATATAATTATGCTTCCAGTGATATATCCTTATCAATAAAGAAAGGTGAATTTGTGTGGTTAGAGAAGATGCCTAGGGAAATAGTTTTATATGCAAAATGTATATGGACTTTTGCATATATTCATTGCCACAGTACTTCCATATATTTTAGACAAGTCGTTATCACTGGTATTTATTGCAGCCACAGTACTTCCATATATTTTAGACAAGTCGTTATCACTGGTATTTATTGCAGCTTTTGGAAAAAAGAGTTTTGAAGACTTATTGTCTGAACAACTCTGGCAATCACCTATCACACTTTACCCTCTGGCTTCCATCCTGCTCTCATCCTGTATATGACTGTCAGCCAAGAATACCTGCATTCACTATCACATACAGATGGAAATATGACTTGCAGGTGAAGAAGATTAAAAGTGTATCTCTTTTTGGACCCTCCCTGGGGCGCAGCGGGTTAAAGCACTGCACTGAGAAGCCTAAGCCACTTCCGCATGGGTTCGATCCCCGCCTGCCCCGGAGGTGACCACATGGCGTGGCAGACCTCTCCTGGCCCGCCCACTGCTCCCCTCAGCAGTGTGCTTCGTTGATCTGCCTGTTCTGCTCCCCACTCTGTCTCTGGTGAATCCTCTGCCTGCCCCGGAGGTGACCACATGGCGTAGCAGACCTCTCCTGGCCCGCCCACTGCTCCCCTCAGCAGTGTGCTTCATTGATCTGCCTGTTCTGCTCCCCACTCTGTCTCTGGTGAATCCTCTCACCCCCCACATCTCTGGCCTGTACCCCAGTTCTGTATGAATAAATAAACAAATCTTAAAAAAAAAAAGTCTATCTCTTTTATAAAAGCATTTATAAGTGGTGAATTAGAATATATACATATATATGTATTTATAAGTGATGAATTAAAATATATGTATATATATACAATTCCAACCAGATATTCATTTCCCTACAGTACAGGCAATAACAAAATTCCACAGGAATGATCTAAGATGAATGAGAAATGTGAAATTTTGTCAGCTGGAATCTAAAATACTATGGGCCTAGCAACTCATAATTTGACAGAAAAGGAGGGAAGATATCTCAGAGGAAAGTTAAAATCTCACTCTGGGGATTACAGGGATAGCATTCTTCTGAAATATCTACTTTCTGGAGAGGAAATGCACAAAACATATCATTCAATCTTTTATGTCTCATAAAACACATGTGTGTACAGAAATACACGTGTGTGCATCCATACATAGTGCACATATACATGTGCATGTATGCTTGTACTTATACACACATATAGCTAAATGTTACTTTTATTAGCTTTGCTTTATACCTATAGGCATGGGTACATAGATGACTTTGTTACTACTTTCTATATGTTTCTGTACTTGAAATGGTTCATAATTGAGCGGATTGATTAAATGACGAGAGATAGAAGTGGACGTTTAATAGTAAATTTAATACATTAATACAGATGTTGAGTTATAACGATGCACATTGGGAACTTGTATAATATTATATGGCACTGTTACTTTAAAATATATTTACTAGATAGTTCATATATACCAACCATTGTACTACATGCTGAGGAATCAAGCAGCAAACAAGACTAAATCCTTGTATTCACTGAGATTTTGTTTTTATGTGTGTGTATATATATATATATATATATGCATGTACATGCAAACTTATATTCTATCTTATTTATAGAGAGAAGAGAAAGCAATATATATATATATATATATATATATATATAATTTTGAGTCAGAAAGGGAAATTCATGTATTTTGAGTCATCAATTCAAAGAACTGAAAAAGTATAAAAAATTTAAGCATGCTGGAGAAAGATGAATCAGTGGCAATGTGTAATAGAGAATCACAGAAGTTAGGCTAGACTGTGGACTATTACAGAACTAAAAGTAAGAAGATTTGAGACAAGTAGCTTGTGTGAGCATCAGAGTTGTGTCAATAGTAGAAAGATAAGATAGATATGAAGAAATAAGGGAAACGAATGCAGTACATGATCTCTAGCACAAGATAGTAAATGAAGGTGCAATTAACTAAAAACATATAGATATAGCAATAGCTCTTAAAGATCACCTCAAATTAAGGGAAAAAAAATGTTTTGGGAACAAAGACACTTATCTATACACCTTACCAGAGGAGAAAGAGCTATTCGAAAAGAACTGGGGAGAAGGTAATGTGGGAGAAAAGAGGAAGGAAACGACGAGAACAAAGGATGCAGTTGGAGATAATCTTACGGAGAGAAAGTATCTGAGTGCTTTATAAGGTTTTATATTTCTATAACACTTCTATATTCATCTAAAAATGAAGAGGAAACTGAAGAGATTTCCCATATCACCCCCATTCCATACATGCATAGTGTCTCTTTTATCAGCATTACTTATCTGAAGGGTACGTTTGCTACAGTCATGAACTTACAGGGATATATCAGAATCACCCAAAGTGCATTGTTTTACCACAGGGCTAACTCTCCTGAGACTACATGCTGTGAGTTTGGACAAAAGCATAGTGAGATGTATTTATCATTATGGTTTCATACAGATTCTTTTCACTGTCTGCAAGGCCTTCTGTGCTCTGCTCTTATTTTTATTTCCATTGCTGTACCAAACATAAAGGAGTAAGAAAGCCAAGCTTCCAACAGGCTTTTTAACATTTGAAGCATTATTGAGTTTTTTTAGTCAAAAGGCAGACTTAGTTTCAAGGTAATCAGGCCAATCAAACCTCAGAGCCATGTACCTAGGGAGAGCAGTAAATTTCTCTTAAGGGAAATTTTTAATGACAAGACAGATAGCCATCTGATAGACTCCATTTGTTTCGATTGCTTCTGCACTGTTGGAAAAGGTGACTTTGAGATTGCTTCCAGCCCTACATTTTTATGATTCGATGATTCATTTACATCATCAGTACAAACTATAGGATAATAATTCAAGCAAATCATAAAATTTTGGTCCCGAGATTGCAATCAATTTATGTAGGCTCTAATGTTTCAAACAAATAGCTTTTATTGCAATTATGAATGCATACATTATAAAGTAGACATTCCTTATACTTTACTTGAGTCAAATACTGCATAGTCAAATTCTCACCCAGGAAGACTATTAGTGATATCTGCTCATTTACTTAATCTCCCAGAGTTCTCAAACTAGCTTATATTATTTATAAATTAATATTTCTAGAGGTTTTCTTGAATTTGCTAAAATGTCAGAAATAAAATATTTGTATAGCATAGATTTTGGTACAATCATTTAAATTTCATGGAATGGCCCTCCCTGGTGGCACAACGGGTTAGGACGTAGCACTGCAAGCTAGCCACAACCACTTCAGTGCAAGTACGATCCCCAACCCCCAGCACAGGAGGTGACCCACATGTCATGGCAGGCCTCTCCTGACCCGCCCGCTGCTCCCCTCAAGAGTGTACTTCATTGATCTACCTGCTCTGCTCCCCTTTCTGTCTCTGTGAATCCTCTCACCACACCTGCAGCTCGGGCCTATATCCCAGTTCTGTGTACATACATAATACATACATACATGCATACATACATACATAAACTTTCATGAAATGCCTGTTGTATTACTTACTATTGAATCCCCCCCTCCCTTACTTACATTTGTAGTTAGACACAGAACTATTTATCTAGGGTTGTACTGATTTTTTGTTTCTTTAAAAGCTGGTATGTGTCCTGAACTTATTTTTGCTGTGATTTTCAAGCTTGAAATAACTAAATAGTGTTCTTGTCTTAGAATACCTTTAGAAAATGTTTATGGAAGAAGTCAGCATTAAAGTCCATTATTCTAAATGTATTTTAGGTTAGTTAACCCTACAAGTACAAGGCAATATGCAGGCTAACTTAAATCTATAATAGTATACTTATGGTGGTAATTTTCAGTGTAGATTTGAAAGAAAAACATGACAATATTTGTCAGCATGTTTTCCATAAGTGTTTAAAAATTCATTTATTTTGGAATAAGTATCCTGGCATACCAAACTGATAAGATTTTTTTTTCTGCTAGCTTGTGCTGAAATATTGGTGTATAAAATATATATTATGCAAATAAGTTATGCAGCATCACATTGGAGAAAGAGATGAGGGGCTCCCATAAAATGGTATCTCCTAAGTCCCGTTTCTAAGGGATGTTTCCACTGGATGGTCACTGGGTAACCTTTCCACTTCTGTTTTATGATTACTGATTACAGCCAACGCTTTGCCCTTGCTAGCCAGACTTCATCTCCAGGGCACTCAAAATCTGTCTCTCTTGCCTATGAGACCAGATTTTGCATTGTCTAACTCTTGATTTGCCATTTTGATATTTAAAGTTCTCTCCCTATCTGATTTAGCTCCCAGGTTCACCTAAGATGTGATGAGAACAAGGGTTACCATAAATTCCATAGGTCAATATCAATCCTAAGTAGCTAGAATCTTTGTTTAACTGACAGTTTTTTGAGTCAGAAACATATCTACCCTAGATATTACAGGTAGAGTTAAAAAAATAAATTTTATAGTTAATAATACATAAACCATGTTTTTTTTTTTAATTTTTACATAAAGATGTAAATAAAAAAGCCAGACAATCACTACTTTAGTGAATTCTCCTGAAATTACCACTTTTGCTTTTTTGGATTTGAATTCTTAAGAGATTAAATTTATAATTCTAAGTTACATTATTTCAATATAGGCACTATGTATGAGTTATTCTTTTAGAGAGGAGATGGCTTCATTTTCCATCTAAACCGTTTATAAAATTTTGAATGGATGGCAGTTGTAAAAACAGAACTTCCTGATGATGACTGACAAAAATCATTGTCTTAAGTAGGTTCTGACTTTCTCTATATTAAGGAACTATGAGTAGCCAAAAACAAAGATTACTGGAAACCTCGGAATTTAAAATATGGGTGAGTTTTTTTTAATGGTGTAAAAAATATTAGGTCCTCCCTGGTGGCGCAGCGGGTTAAAGCACAGCACTGAGAAGCTAAAGCCATTTCTGCATGAGTTCAATCC
>NW_004567113.1:28009688-28043473 GCF_000260355.1 Condylura cristata | reverse complement strand
AAGAAAGAAAGAAAAAAATATATATATTTTATATTTATGTTTGCATAGAAGCACTGGGATGTAGACTAGAGGTACAGGATATGGGGTGTGGTGAGAGGATCATCAGAGACAGAGTGGGGGGCAGAACAGGCACATTTACTGAAATCCACTGCTAAGCGATGCAGCAGGGCAGACAGGAGAGGTCTGCTGGGCCACATGTGGGTTAAATCTCTGATGGTTTGCTGACCTCAGGCTTACTGGTGATAGGGTTAAGACCTAACCCTTAGGCCACAGGGGATTCCGAAGAAAAAAATTTAAATATGGCCATATAGTTCATGAATTCACAGAAGTTCAAATCTGTGACTTTTCCTTTGTTGATATCATATTATTTTATTTTTCTCTATCTATTGGTATAATTTTTCCATGTGACTTTTTTTCACGTATTTTGTGTTTCAAATAATTTTCTTCAGTTTTTATGTTGTGTATTTATTTAGTATGAATTACTTGGGGGAATTTAAACATAACTTTCTAAAAATTATATAATCAAATTTATTATGTGTGTTTATAAAAATTTAAATAATTTTATTTGTTGAAATTGGCTAACATTTTTATCTCTCTAAAATTATCTTTAATATCACTTTTATTTTTTAACTATATGTGTTGTAAAATTCTAGCTGACAGGCTAAAATTGTAAGTCCATTGTCTTTTTTTTTTTCTGATGAATTATCTCTAATTCTTACTATTTCTGTTTTTCTTGTCAGATTTCAAGATTTTTTTGCCTTTGTTATTTGCCTTCAGACATTTGACTATGACATCACCAGCTAGGTCAACCTTTAATTTATCCTCTTTGGTATTATCAGAATTTTTTGCATATCTAGATTGTCTTTTATTTATTTTAGGAAATCCTCAACTTTGAATATTTCATTGCTTTCTATTTCTATTTTCCTTCTGATATGATCATTTGATATTACCAGACTTTTATCAAATAATTCTTTATTTTCAACTTTTTAAAAATCTTCCTGTTCTGAATGAAAAATTTCTATCAACCAATTCTCTAGTAAACTATTTCTTTTTGTAACTCTAGCCTGTTACCAAGCTCATGAAAATAATCCCTAATATCTAATATCTTGTTTCCATTTCTTTTATATCATAGTGATCTCTTCACTGAAATGTGGGACATTACCTCCTTTTCCCTGAACTACTGTAACATATCATCTTTGTTAATTCCATGGCCTAATTATTCAAAAACTTGGGTAATATTTGGTTTGGTTTTCACTACTATTTTGTAGTGTGTAATGTGTGTGCTCTTTTTGTTTGTGAGTATAATTTTGATTATCAAATATTGTCTATGAAAGAATGGTACTTATTAAAGTATCATTTATGCCCAGAAAAGAGATTATTTTTCTTCTGTGAGACAATGATTATTAGGAAATTTGAATCAATTCAGACTTCACTGATTTGGTCTAGCTATGATATTGTGTTGCACACTCCCTTTTAATTCTCCTTGTTTGTGCTCGGATGTGACAAGAGTTAGGGCTTCTCCCCATGTGTTCCTTTTTCTTCTTCAGTGATCAAGGCAGACAATGTAGGGCCTTGTGTATCTGAGTTCAGTTAGGGGAGAGATCTCCACCGTTCCCTCAGTCTGCCTAGCACTACTAGAGTTCTATGACTTACACTCAGCGTAAGGCCTAGAGAGAGACATGGAAGTATTTTTTTCATTTTTTTTTTTTTTACGTTGCTATCAAACTTACACAGTATCTCTGTACCTTGTTTTCTTTGTAAAAAAAAAAAAAAATCTTTCAGTGTACCTGTCTCCTCAGTTGTACAATATGCCATTTTACTGTACTCAGAATAAAACCCAAACAATGACTAGGTTTACCTGAGATTTCCTGTTACTTTCCCAGCCTTCTGGAAGATGGGACATCATTTTATTTATCTCCTGCTCAGATAAATGCAGCTGCTTCATACCTATTCTCAGTGAATAATCCAGATTGCATAGTAGATAGAATTCTCTGGGTTCTCCTCTCTTTTTCTCAGATTTAGGCAGGACTATGTGCCTGTTAATTCTGAGGTTGATTACGTACATATATCCCTTGTCTCCAGGTTCAGAGGGATTTAAAACTGTCACTACAGCTAACCCTAAGGATTTAAGAATTCATTAAAATTTCAGCTCTTCTGTGGCATTTTCTGTCTCCACACTGCTTCGGTAAAGGTGATTTAGCATGGGCCCTGTCTCTTCTGGGGGAAGGTTTGTCGCTTCTTTTACTTTAGCTCTTTAGGTTACTTGGTTTCTCAGCAAATTACAGCCTTAAATACTTAAGATTCTTTTAGATTTTCCCATTTTTGCTTTTTAAAATGGAAACTGCATTAACCTCCACTTTCTATCTCCTTTATTCTCAAAGCATTATAGTAGAAACAGTGTTTAAAAGAATGAACAAAAGATAATATATCCTGCCTTTTGATGTACATACTTTGGTGGAGACATACATATCAAGGTACAAGTAAATACATATAATTATAATTTATAAGCAAACCTATCAAAAATAAAGTGAAATAGTAGAAAAATATTTTATTTCATCTCACCCATAATATAAACTGGTAGCTTTTCATAATGCAACTAACAGTTTAAATATATGCTCATTTCACTAGCTCACAATTTTATATTTGCCATACTTTGTAATTATAAAAGAACTCCTGAGAATGTTTTTTTAAATATTTTAAATATATCTTTGGGTAATCAAAATATGACAGTATTTTATTTTAAAGTCAAAATTATATTTTCTTTGAAACATGATGCATAATATTCTGTTAAGGAGGGATTATACTAATTTCTGTCTGTTGGAAGCTAACTTCAAATATAAAGATACAGAGAGATTAAAAGTTAAAGAAATGGGAAAAGTTACAACTACCTATAAAAGATATAGCTAAGCATGAGATAATTAGAGTGATTACTCTAATGTCAGAAGAGTAGACTTCAGAATGAGGAATATTGTAGGGATAAAAGACAATTTCTCAAGAATTTATAATACTTTTAAAATAACAACTTGATGAAAACTTCTTTATACTCTTTCTTACTGCTTTCCCTGACAGAATCCAAGGTCAGTCATGTAAAAGTTAATTATTCTAAATTATTCTAACTATATATTAAATATTTCTTTTCCAATCATAGGAGATCGACTTACTTTGCAACATGCTACTTATTAAAATTAGTATTAGAATCTTACTGTTTCAGATAGAAAAGAAATAAAATTTACAACATCTCAGATAAAAGGTCTGATTAGTGAATTTTAGCTTCAGAAAATTGATATTTAAGTTATTGATTTAATATTAATTAAATCAATCCCTTTAAGGATTTTTTTCTAATGCATCAATTTATGTATTAACCTGATAATGGGAGTACTAATTCAAAATGAAAATAAAGTGTATATACATATAAATATATATAAGTATAGTTATATAAATATATATGTAAATGTATATAAATATATAAATGTTCTGAGTCCTTTCTTACTAATGTGTAAAGTTTTAATGATAAAGCTACTTATGTAAAATATTTCATAAATATATTTATATATGTATATAAACATATATACATATAAATATTCTTACATAAACATATATATTATACATTTTGTATGTATACAAATATATGCATGTATGTATGTATGTGTACATATATACATCATATATAAACATTTTGAGTCCTTTCTTACCAATATGTAAAGTTGTAATGATAAAGCTGCTTATTTAAAATATTTTGTAATTATAATTTATCTTCATTATATTTATTTACCCCTAGGTTCCCAAATTAGTACTAATAACTAAAGTTTTACTATAATGCAATGTTATATAAATAACTTTGAACATACTATCCATGAATTAGTACCTATCTTCACAGAACGTATTGAAGCCTCAGATCATTTTATGAGACAAATCATATCTATATTTGTGGGTGATGAATTATTATAGTAAAACCTTTTTTTTTTGAACTAATGCTATTTGTGTTAAAATATATACTAACACACACCCACTTATAATCAATTTTGAAAAAGACTTTTCATTTGATGGAATGTTGCTTCATTTGTCCATGTTTTTTTTCCTGCACAAATCCTTATTGATTGTAGTATTTAAGGTTTCTATAATAAACTGAATATTCATGTCAAAGAGAAATGCTTTTATCAAGAGAATGTGGTCTAAGTTAGTGGATGCTGCCAACAGCTATCAGCATGTTCTGTCTTAGGAGGTGAATACTTATCTTAAATGCTTCCTTTGGAAAGAAAGAACTCAAATGAATCAATAAATGCTACTCTGTTCAAATTTGTGCATTTCTTCTGCCTTGAGTCATAATACTTAGGTTACTTAAGAGTTCAAAAGCCAAATCACAGTTTATAAATAGCAAATATGATTTATAACTTTTTCTTCAATCTCTTTTCTAACTTTTCTCCTTTTTTCTTTAAACAAAAAATAATGTCAACCCTGTATATTTCTCCCCAAAGTTACAAAATGTAATTAATCTTCTAGACTTTCCTTTCAATGTGTATGCCCTAATAGTCATCATGGGGTAGAATTTGCTTTTGATACACAGAGGTACAAATGTAGCAACACAGTTGTGATGTTTGTTTGGTTTTTAATTTTTCACTAAAATTGAGTCAATGCAGGAGCCCTTTATACAAGAAACATGGCATGAAAGGAAGACAGGTTTTCCAACGTACAACACTACCACTGAGGGTTTGTCTATGTGCCCCAAACAAGTTAGAAGTGGCCAAGTTTTCTGCTATCTGTGCCTCTAAAAATTAAAAGAAAATATCAGTTGCTGCCAATTAATTGAAGTGTAGATTCCAAGTATAACCCATTACTTCATTAAAAAGTTATTTTGTACTTTTTCTATCCTGAGATTTTTACAACCAAAAAACTGACCTCTAATAGAACAGAGTTTGCAGTCTAATGAGTCAGAACACATGCAAAAAATATACTTAAGTTGGGTATTGTATAAATATAATAAATAATACATTAATAATATATAATATCAATAGCATTATATATATATGTCCATTATTTAAAAGCAAGAATTTAAATAGAAAATATTTTCAGGGTGAGAAAGGAAATATATTTTATGGAAGGTGGTTATGACAGGATTTTGAAAGAGTTAAAATTAAGCTGTGACAAAAAGAATTATAACACACAAGCTATTTGAAGATTGCATAAAGAATATCCCAAGTATGGCACATATGATACGCAAATACCCTGAGGTTGAAAAGAACCTGACTTACACCAAGAATCCAAAAATTACTAGGTGCCTAAAGTACAGTGAAGGAAGAACAGTATAGTCAGAAGTAAGATTAAAAGATAGATTAGAGACAAATACAGTAACTTTCAGGCCAGGTTTAATTTTAACTTTCTAGAGAAAATACTGCAAGTCCATCTGTGGGTAAATAAATATAAGGTGTATTTTTTTTTAAAGATTTATTTATTTATGCATACAGAACTGGGGTACAGGCCAGAGGCTCAGGGGCGGTGAGAGGCTTCACCAGAGACAGACTGGGGAGCAGAACAGGCAGATCGACAAAGTACACTGCTGAGGGGAGCAGCGGGTGGGTCAGGAGAGGTCTGCCACACCATGTGGTCACCTCCGGGGCAGGCGGGAATCGAACTCATGCAGAAGTGGCTTTAGCTTCTCAGTGCAGTGCTTTAACCCGCTGCGCCACCAGGGAGGGTCCTATAAGGTGTATTTTTTAAGGTTGCTTTTGCATTAGATAGATAGCAAGTGGATCCGAGTATACAATTAATAGAGATAAGGAAATCAGTTTGGATGTTGTTGATAGAGGTACGCAATAAGATGATGGTGGTGTGGGGTAAATTTATGAATATACAATTAATAAAAGTGAATGGAAAGAAGATCGATTTCCTGCATAAAATCAACAGATATGCTGGTAGGTTATTTTTAGAGACTATGAGACTATGCAAAGAACAGTTCAGAATGAGCAGTCTGGGAAGGATAAATTACTTAAGAGATATCAACAGAGAAATTATTCTAAATCCGTGGGCATTTTTGGCATCACCGTGGGTTAAAATATCCGGAGACAAAAGAAGTGAACTGACGTTGGTAACTTGGAGAACCCAGAATGAGAAAACTTAATATGGAAGGAAGAATGAACAACAGAGAGCAAAGTAGTTGCAGTTAAGAGGAAATAAGAACAGTGGGATTACTTTTTCCAGAGAGAACAAAGTAGTTTGCCCTTCATTGTAAATTCTGACAGGATGAATGAGATGGACACAGACCAATATTCACTCTTTTCATGTAGCTTTTTACTGTTGATTATGATTGAGGCAGAAGTTAATTCAGGTAGCACTGAACTAAGCAGCGAATGTAGTTACAGTTGTTATGGTCATGGTAGTAATGTTGGAGCAAGGGAAAGGTTTTTGTTTGCCTTCTGTTTCCTTCTCATATGCACTTTAATGTGGGATAGCAGGTGATCGATTAGTGTTGATGTGGATACTCCAGAGTTTGATGGTATGTATGTAGAGATAAGACTGACAAAGACATGAATCCTTTGTGAATGTGTTAAGTGAAAAAATATGAAAAAAAGTAGGGGGGATTCTTTGACAGGCATAAAGGAGGGCTGACTTTTGAAAGAGTAGAGTTCACCCAGACTGATGTGTAAGATTGGACATTTTTATTGTGAATCAAGTTCATTTGGGCTCTCGTTTTAGGAAAAACACAATATTTTCCCTCTACTACTGGGTTAATTCTGTAAGTCTTAATCTCATTAAGTTACTTCTTTTGTATTTCAAAATTCATACTTTACAGTAATCCTATTCTTTTTAAAAGGAAATAGGGGTTGAAATATGTAAATCAGACTTTAATCAAAGTATCCTTTTATCTATTGTCCATGGTATAGTTCACTATAGAGTATAAGTTATAACACCAGCAAATGGGAATTCATTTCAATTTCTGATGACTTTTAGTCTACATGAAATTTCTACATTTTGAAAATTTTGAGTGGAAATAGTTCAATAGTGCAACACCATTGTAAGTAGGGGAATCTCATTCACTATAACAGAAATTGATTACTTTCTCTAGTATTAAATACTATTAAAATAATTAGAGTTGGAAGTTTTAATGAAAATATATCACATATTATAATAAAAAGTCTATATTTTAAGTAAGAGAGGAATTAGAAGTTACTTGAATCTGGATTATTCTAATAAAATTCATAACAGCTGTTAGAATGTTGCTCAGGTATAAGTAACTATTATTTTAAAATGAAGTGTGAAGTGATACATATTCCATATTTTACAGGAACTTGCAATGTAGCAAATAGTTTCTCCTTTACAAATCTCTTTAATTCCTCCCACCACGTAAAGATATATTTATGAATATATTGACAGACCAAATATATATTGATGGCTTGTTACCAGCTGGATCACTTTTGGTTTTTTTCCACAAGTTATAAAAACATAATTTTAAATCATGAAATTTGTATTCTATGCCATAAGTTTATGTATTCTTTTCTTGAATAAAAGAGACATGGACTACACCAACATGGATATATACTGTTGAGCCCATCTTTTACTGTTCCTGAAGACATCTCATAAACTTTCACAACCATATGGTATTTAAATACTAATAAATTGTGACAGAATTTCAATAAGATACAGAAAAATATTGTTTGGGGCTCATGATATGTATATTCAATTATTTCATTTCTCACATATGACTCATGAAGCGAGGACTTGCCTAAACTGCAATAGATGAAAGTGTCATATTTAATCACACTATTAAATGCATATTCTCAAGCTCCAGCTTGTTTAAAATACATTTGAAATTCCAAAGAGCTTACTAAGTGAGCAAATTAAAATCACTCAGCCTTAGTATATTTAGTATATGATATATAACACAGTTTACCTCTGAAGCACTCTGTATGTATTTCCGCAAGAATCTAAAATAAATTTATAAATATATATTACTTTGAATGTTTTGCATCAGCTTGTTTCAAGAATTAGATTTTGAGGTGATGCAGAACAGAACTTGGAATTAATTCATATTTGCCAAGTGTTGTTAAGTAACTGTTCTTAATAAGTACATTTATCTTGAGTGTTGCAGAAAAATGTCTCTAGCATATTGAACATAGTCATCAAATATAAACAACTTTATCCCTGAAAGCTTGCTTTTATATAGAGTTTTCCACTAAAGGGAGAAAAAAAAAGCCCACTGAAAAATATAACTTCTGGGATGTATTGATGGCAGCACTCCTTATTTAAAAATAAATAAATTTGGGACTAACAGTTCATCAAGTAAATCAGATATTTTGAATAACCTTCTAGAGCCTACTTATATGTGGTGGTCTTCTCTGACAATATATGGTACAGTTCTCTGTCTTTACTGACTACTAATACTTATTGGCCTATCTCTATTCCTTTATTTCCATGAGCCTGAGCCTAGAAGTGGTAAGGATCCAGCATAAGAAAAGCCATGCATATCTGACAGGTAGATACCTATCAGTTGCTTAAGATCTCCATTGTTTAGATTTCTTCTCCTGGTCTCATACCCACGTCGTGTTCTTGGTTATTTTCCTCAATGATGAGTCACAATGACTACTTTTCCTAGGTAGCTTTTGTAATCCTCATGTCAATATCAAAATATAATCTGAGTCAAACATCTTATTCTCAAGGACAAGAACTTCTGGTACCTGCATAGGAAAGGTTGTGGTATACTGATGACTTGCTATGTCCTTTTAAATGCATTGTGAGTTGTTAGTTTGCTACAGGAAATGCAAGATCTGTATCTATGTATCTGTACCTGTGCACTATAAAGTCACTGCACTAAATCAAAATTTGTTACTTAAAAATATTATATATAATAACTGTCAGTCTCAAATCAACCACTGGGATGCCAATCATTCTGTATATAATTCATCCATATCATGAACAATGCAACATTACTCACCATGTAGCCTTTTCATTAGATTTTATTACTTTAACGATCCCTCAATTTATCAGAAGGACTAGGTTACAGTTTACTGTTTTAATTCAGATGGCAAGAACATAGAGTTATCATGTATGTAGTCAGACTTTTTCTCTTTGAAGACAAAATGAGATTCTCAGCAATTTAGCAAGCTGTTTGAATCCTGTGTCCCAACCTGGAAAGACCCAAATGGATCCGTAACCCTCCATTCTTCAGTGACTGTGATGTTACTCTTTTATGTACTACTGACAGATGACACAGATTGAAGTCAACTTAGAACAATTGTAGCACCAGTAACACAATAAATAAACCAGAAGGGGAATGTGTATGTGTGTGTTGTGTCATAGTAGTGTAGGTAAATATTACATTATTTTGCAATGCATACACTTCTTTTGCTTAAAATATAGTATGGCTTTTAAGATATTAATGGAAATTAGTTATATAAAAAACAAGAGTTATTTCAAATATATTTTTCTCTGAATACACTATTATCCATCATAAATTTATTCATTCATTGTTTTATTTTAAAGATTTATTTTATTTATGCATACAAGAGCTGGTTAGGTCAGAGATGCAGGGGATGTGAGGATTCATGAACAACAGAGTGGAGAGAAGAACAGGCAGATCTACTGAAATTCACTGTGAGGGGAGCAGTAAGCAAGACAGGAGAAGCCTGCTGTACCATGTGGTTAGCTCCCTGACCAGGAATCAAACTCATGTTGCATGTCTGACAATAGCTTCAGTGTTGGGACTTAACCCCTTTGACTACCAGGGAGGCCCCATAAATGTATGTAACCTATAGAGCAATTTATATCTAAATAGGAGTATTAATTTTTTTTAACTATTGACACTATAATTTTGATTTGCAAAAGTGAAAGTATGTTATAAAGTCAGTAAATTTTCTTCATTTGCATTAAATTTCAGTGTGATATACCTGCCTGAAGCTCACCTTCAGATTGGGAAGCAGTGTCCTGAGAAGAGCTAATAAGTTATCCCCTCAATATGTACCCTCAAGGTACTCTTAAAAATGAAGACTCTCTTGTGAGTAAAAAGGCAAAAGAAAGCTTTCAAAGACACAAGATAGATCACCTCAGTAGAAATTAGGGGCCTAGTAATTAATGGTTCTATTTCACAGGTGAGGACATACTCTGATTTCTCTCTCTGGGGCTTAGAGATGTCTCTCTCTACTTGAAGAAAAGATCTGCAAGCAAGACCAGGTAGAAATCAGGGTGCACCCAGCATAAAGATGGTATGTGGTTTGCATCTCTTTGCTCACATCACAAATTAAAGACAGTATACAGGAATTTAGGGGTCATGGTTTAGTGAAAGGATACAGTATGTCTTCACTTAACATCATTAACAGGTTCTTGGAAACTGCAAATTTAAGCAAAATCAGGTCCTGGAATAATTTTGTGTCCTTTAATCCAGCCAGGATTTCTTTTTTTTCTCATGGACACTATAATGAAACATTGTGAATTATAAGTTATTATTCAAGGATATGTTACATGTATTTGCCTGGGAGCCCATAGTAGAGAACAGGACAGCCTTCAGAGGCAGAGATCACTGCATTCATCATGTCTTCTTTAATCATGATTAACTAGGGACATTTGAATTCTGGCTAGATTGTTTCCAAAAGATAGAATACTATAGCCTCAACTTCTGACTGGAGTTCTGATTAATCACAGATGGATCATTTAAAAATTTTGTTGACACTATACACCCTACTAGTTCTGTAAACAGACATGCCTATTGACTAACCTCTCGTACATGAGACATTCTGGATACAAATTTATATCAGATTCCCATTACTGCAAATCCTTGAGAGCTGTGATTTTTTATTTTTATTTTTATTTATTTATTTTTTAAAAATTTACCAGCTTTGAAAGGGCATGTTTCTTTCTCACTTCCTTTTTTCATTGTATTTGTTATTTAGAATCCAGGGGACAAAAATATGGTGGAATTAAAAGCAAAGAAGTCACAAAACAAGACCAAAACAAACAAAAAGCCCACAAAAAGCTTGGGCTGAGACACAGAAATTGGTTATAATTATCTTCCTTATTTTGATGGCAATGCTCCTGATATAATCATGCCTTTTTCCATGGACTCTGCTAGAATCATGCCTTTTTCCATGGACTCTGCTGTCCTTAGAATCAGAAAGAGACATTCCTACAATGAGTCATTGGGCAAGAGCAGAATTTGACATGTTAAGTACACACCAGGACACAGACCAAGTTCTTGTCTTCATTGTGATGTTGTTTAAATCAGCTGATTTCAACCTGTTAGTGATATAACATGCCAATAGCTATTAAAGTTTCTAAATTGACAAAGAAAAAAAAATATACATATATATAGGAGTCAAATCTAATTGTTAATAGGAGTGATGGAAAAAATCACTTGAAATTTTGCTTTCATGGTCAAGCTTACTGGATACTTAGCCAATACTTGTAAATTGTAATATTCAGTATTAGGAAAACCTAAGTTGCACTGTTTAAAGTTATTACATTGTATAAAGTTACTTAAGATAAAAATAATACTTTATATACATAATTTAATTCATATTTTATAGAAACTATCCTTTAAGGATTTTACATGTGAATCAATAACTCTTAGAAACATGTAGTTAAAATAATAAGTGGGCATAAATGTAAATGATCTTGTCTTTGAAACATTTTGTGATTGTAGTAAACTTTCTAAAATGTTTCATATAAAAGGCTTTTTTAAGCCTATTTATTTCTGCTACCTGTAATGAATGTATATCTTTTATAACTTTCACAAGGATTATGATTATTATCAATAGAAAAATGTCCTTTGTTATTTTTCATATTGAATTCTAATATAAAGGAGAGATTTCACACAGTGAATATCTGATTTATAATATCAGTTCAAGAGTATTGCATGATTGTGCTAACAAGCAATCCTTATCTCATTCCTATAGTGCTCAAGTATTTATCTTGAGAAGCTGGAAGTACTTACAGTGGAAATGTAGAAAAAGCTCATAATATATACCACTTCAGCATGATAGAAATAGTTCCAAATTAATATCACAAGAATGCAAAATGGTTCACAGAGACAAAATAATGAGATATGGATCTATAGCCTTTTGGGGAAGTTGGAGGATTACTAAAATAGGATTTGTTGAGCCAAAAAGACTTTGCATTGATAATCTATTTGATACTTGATCAAGTTGACTCTATGGGAGTGAATTTTCTTGAGAAATATTTTATTCAAAGTGTAGTTGATATTAAGAAATATGTATTTGCTGTTAAAAAATATTTTTACTTTTTTCACTTTTCAGGCATTGATATAGGTAGGTAGTCTCGAAAAGAGATGTGAATAAAATAGAAATTTTGAAAATTACTATTAGCATTAAGGTTATTAAATTACTATTCTTAGTTCTATGTTTATTTGAATAATTATATATAGCTACATATATGTTATATATTGCATAGTAACTATAGATTTTATATGCAATAAATTAATTATATATTTACATATAACATGTACAATTTTACCCAAGAAGAAAATTTGTAAATATATCTCTGTTAAAAATGGGTAAATGAGAGTAGTGTAACTAATGAAATTTTAGCTTTTTTTGACAATTCTTCAGTCAATAAATACCTCAGCTATTTTACTAAAAAAAAAAAAAAGAAACTAAATATTTAGAAATCAATTATAGATGAACTGAGATTAAACACATTACGGGTCTTATTTAGCTCTGCTTCCTCCTTAAATTTATTATTCTCAATATTGTTTTTCCTATCTAGGTTGTAAACCACAAGATTCTATTTAAAACATTTCTGTACCCTAAATAGGAAATACATATTGCATGTAACCCAAATTCTGAATCTATTTTTCACATGTTTATATGTCCTTTGGAAATAGTAACACTCTTTAATGAAAACTGAATTTACGTTCAAGATCTTTTTTTAGCAGAAAATGGAAAGATTTGTAACATAAAGAAGTGAATTGATGACACAGTTCTAACCCCTACTCACTGTGGGAGTTAATACAACTTATTTATATCTCTTTCTCAGTTTCTGCTTCTGTAAAATAATCCTGCTTCTGTTACTGTTATCACTATTAACAGTAATATCTCCTAGTTGTCTGTCTCCTCCCCAAATCACATACACATACATTACTACCAACTTCTCAAGGCTATGGTGTAGCAAAAAAAAAAAAAAAAAAGTTTAACCAAATCATGATGGTTTTCATTGAATGCAGGGGACACAAAACATCTATTGTTTATGGACACACATTTCTGCTTGCATGCATGCATGAGTTTTATATGAAATGGTCATTTACTGCTTTTGAAACTGAAATCCTCAGTGTTATCCTTAATACTCATCTTTGCTTTTTTCATATTGACTTATTTTGAAGGTAATATTGGCCTACAGCAATATTTTCATTTAGAGGTAAAGGTTCACATCTCTTCAGAGGTATGTTATACCAGCACACGAACCAAATACATGATCATAGCCCTCCATCATGGCCTATTGGGAAGGTCTTTGCATTGGCAAACTGGATAGCTATATAAAAAAGAATGAAAATGAATCCCTACTCATACTTCAGAAAAAAACTTAATCAAAGTGGATTTGAGATTTGATGTTAACACTTGAAAATATAAAATTCACAGAAAAAAATATAGGCAAAATACTCCACAACATAAGTTGTCTTTGAGGGTTTGATTTCCATGACAAAGGGAGCAAAAGTAAAGAAAAAAGATTGCGTCAAACTGAAAAGCTTCTGCACAGCAAAAGAAGTGATCATTGAAATGACAAAGCACCTTAACAAACAGAGAAAACACTTGCACATCATATGTCCAAAAAGAAGTTAGTGTCTAGGATTTATAAACAACTCACATAACTGAACAGCAAGTAAGTAAATAATCCAATTATAACATGGACAGAAGAAGTAAACAGGTACTTCACTAGAAAAGGCATAAAGATGGACAAAAAGTACAGAAACATTTTTTTATCACCACTTATCAAATAAAAAACAAAATGAGATACCTACTCACAGTTAGGACATCCTGTATCAAAAACCAGAAACAGGGCCCTCCCTGGTGGCACAGCAGGCTAAAGCACAATACTAAGAATCTAAAAGCCATTTCAGCATGAGTTCAATTCCTGGCCCTGGAGGTGATCCATATAGCGTGGCAGACTTCTCCTGACCTGCCTGCTGCTCCACTCTGCAGTGCACTTGGTCCATCTGCCTGTTCTGCTCCCCACTCTGTCTCTAGTGAATACTCTCTCTCATATGCATACCCTGTATCTCTGGCCTGTACCCCAGTTCTGTATGTATAAATAAATGTTAAAGAAAAAAAAGAAAACAGCAAAATGTTGGTGAGATTGTGGAGGAATGACAACCCGTATAAACCACTGGAGCAACTGAAAATTAGCCCAGCCCCTATGGAAAGCAGTATGGAGGTTCCTCAAGCATTAAATATAGATCAACCACAAGATTTGGCTAGATTTGGCTAGTTCAACTGTTAGAGACCTACATGCACAATGCAAAGCAATTAATTCTAAAGAACATGTACACTCCTATGTTTGTTGCAGAATTATTTACAATAGCCAGTTTATGGAAAAAGAAGTTCTGAAGGACAGATGAGTGAATTATATCACACGATGTGGTATATACATACACAACGGAACATGGTGATGGTGCATGGGTGAATTGGTGGTGGGAAGAGCATGAGGATCACACTGAGATGAAAAATGCACAACATTAATAATGATGTAAAAATAAAATCTAAGTGGAAAAATGAAGTTTTGATATTGAAAAAATCTAGAATTCAAGGCAAATTTGCTAAGTGAAATAAGACAGAAGAAGAAAGGACAAAACTAAATTAAAACAAACTATAGAAATATAATTGCAGGGTTCTCCCTGGTGGAGCAACAGTCTAAAGCTCCACTCTATGAAGCTCTCAGCAGCCACTGCAGCACAAGTTCGATTCCCAGCCCCGGAGGTGACCCACATGGCGCAGCAGACCTCTCCTGACCTGCCCACTCCTTCCCTTAGCAATGTGCTTCAGTGCATCAGCTTTTTCTGTTCCCCACTCTGTCTCACCTACCACTCCTCTGGCCTGTACCCCAGTTCTATAAGCATTAATAAATAAATCTTAAAAAAAAAAAAAAAAGAATTGCAGAACTGAGGCTGCCAGAGAGCAGAGCAGGATAAAGCTTGAGAGCAAGGGAGGAAAAGTGTCCACTTCTGTCTTGTTTCTGATACCCATTTCTGCTCTTCTTGAGACTGGTTTTGACAACTAAAATATTCCTTGAAGAAAAGTGACTTTCCATAACTTTTCAAATTATTTTGTAATTTGTGACATTTTCTCTTGTTTTCCCCCCACATGCAATTATTTGTTATAACTTAAAAATGAGTGTTCAGAAACTATGAGGATATATCACTTGCTCTGTCAAATGCAAAACATGTAGTCATATTCTCTGAATCCTGTAAATACATTATGCATATTATTTTTTTGGAAATATCATCTGAAAGATTTGGAATTCCTTTAGCATTGCCAGCTTAGGTTATATTACTATAAAAGTCATAAACAGAAAAATAAAATAAGCATTTTTTTCTTAATAATGTATAGCAGAGATTTGTAACTTCTGGGAGAGATGACAAATTGACAAGAGGTACCAGTCTGTGCCAATGTACTAAAATATTACATAATTCTGCTAGATGCATTTTTTACTGAATATACGATTACTATAAATTGAAATGGGAGAAGGTGAAAAGATGAAAGAAGTGATTTTTTTTATTAAATGTCTATAATATTGAAATCATTGAATATTTTACCCCATTGAAGATATAGTGCAACATTTGAGAATGTGGGTTTTATAATCAGGCAGGTTATTAGTATTAAAACTTTGGCTTGGGTCCTCCCTGGTGGTGCAATGTATTGAAGCGCAGCACTGAGAAGCTAACTGCAACCTACTAAGTGCAAGTTTGGTCCCCACCCTGAAGGTGACTCACATGGTGCAGCAGATCTCTCCTGTCTCACCTGCTGCTCCCCTCAGCAATGTATTTAGTCAATCTGCCTGTTCTGCTCCCCGCTCTGTCTCTGGTGAATCCGCTCATTGCCCCTGCACTGGCATAACTCCAGTACTGTATGCATAACTATTTTTTAAAACAAAACAAAACAAAACAAACAAAAAAACTTAGGCTCCTTTACTACCTACTGACCAGAAATGAGCTATTTACTTTGCCTATATACATTAGTTTTGGTTTTCTTACCCATTAAATGTGAATGAATAATAATAATAATAATAATAATAATAATAGTGACAGAGATACTATTACCTAATAGACTGAATTATTTTGTGGATTATTTAAATATCTAAAACACCTATAGCAGATAGTTTATTTTCCCAAACTTATATAGAAACTTAAGACCTGGAAATTTCCTGAGGTCAATGTTGTTACTGAGTATCAGGAATGGAACCCATCCTTTTTTTTTTTTTTTAAGATTTATTTATTTGAACACACAGAACTAAGATACAGGTCAGAGGTGCAAGGCAGCGAGAGGATTCACCAGAGACAGAGTGGAGAACAGAACAGGCCAAATGACAAAGTATACTGCTGAGGGAGCAGTGGGCGGGTCAGGAGAGGTCTGCCTGCCATGTGGATCACACGGGGCAGGCGGGAATCAAACTCATGCTGAAGTGGCTTTAGCTACTCAGTGCAGTGCTTTAACCTGCTGCGCCACCAGGGAGGGCCCAGAATACATCTGTTTTTAAGTCACTGTGTTAACATGAGATTGTGATAGTAATAGTGGTGAATTACTACCAGCAAAATTAAAATATGAACCAAGTGTGCTTGAATGAAGGGTGGTAGAATGTGGAGGTCAGGGAAGATAGGTAAACTTGATAGCAGCTCTCCTGTAATTAAATAAACTTGAATGTTTTGCCACATGATATTCAATGTCTATGGAATGAATTGCGAACTTTTTTAGGGCTGTATATTATTTGGGAAGTTTGCTATTTGGTGACTTACTTCTCTCTTAAGTATTCATGGCCCTGTATATTTTTCTTCTCATTAAGCCACATTCAGTAATCTTTGTATTCAATTGCTCCAGCCTTAGAATACTAAATTTAAAAAATCTTTTAGTGAAAACCCAAGTTTTCTTCTAGACTAGTGATTAGTAATACTGTTTCCTTCTCTAGACTAGTGATTAGTGATACTGTTTCAGTTTATTCCTCATTTATCAGCCAGCATGACTTTCTAAACAATGGAAAGCAAATATTACTCCCTTCCTATTCCAAACCTTGCAAATTTTGCAGTCTCATTTATAGTGAGACCTAAGCTGTTTACCATGGTTATACATGACTTGGTTCCTAATAACCATCCCACATCAATTCATCATGCTTTTCTAGCTTATTCTGACCCAACCAGAATGAAATTCCTTTTCTGCCCTACATGTCTGGAAATCATGCTTCCATTTTGCTATTTCCATTTTCTGGGGTTGCTCCAGGTCAGGTCTTACCTCTTATCTCTAGTTTCTTCTTTATTTTTTCTTCTTTCTTGTTTATTGTTCTTTTCCTCTCTCACATACAACATATAATTCCATGAAACCAGGCATTTGCATATAGTAGTCAGCTCTGTAACCTTATGCTTAAGTGATGAGTGCACAAAATAGCACATTGACCCCCTTACATACAGAGATGAATCATCCCTGTGGCTCAAAATTTGGATGACTGAGAGGAATTTAGTGGTTAAAGATACACACTAAAACAAGAAATAATTAAAAACGAAGCCTGTATATTCTTGAGAAATGCGTCTTGGTTTTCTAAGACAATCCATTGAGCAGTTACAATGACTTCTTCAACAATTGTATTTTTCTCGAATCAGTATGCGGTGACTAAGCTACTTGTGATAACAGAGGATTGATTTCCCTCCTATACTTCCCTTCCAAGTTCAAACCATACCTTAAGAAGAAACAATTAGGTTCCCTCTAAATGCAATGTTACTGATGAGCTTGTTCCATGGTCAATGGTAGAAATCAATTTTCATTTAAAAACCTACAGTACTTTGCCTTTTTCCTTTTTTTGTAGTTTTTATCGATTCTTCTTTCCATGGAAAGACACTATCTATTCTCTTGTAGTTAGATACTATTTCAAGGTCCCAAAATAATGGGGTAAAAGTTTTCAGAGTGCTTTCCTAAACTGGCAACATGCCCACTTTTTGATATGTAGATGAAGGCCAGTCTATCTTTCTTACAAAGTGGGGGAGAACATCCATTTAGAAGAGACAGGGCTGTTAAGGTGGAAAGATTAAAAATAGCTCTTCTATGCCCTTCCAGTGAGTACAGTGGTGAGAAAATTAAAAAAAAAAATGTAATGGCTTACAAATTATTCTTTCTTGTTCAGTACGGACATCAAGTCCTTCAAATCAGGAATCTCCCTGGTGGCAGGGGGGCTGGACTGTCTGAGCAATCTGAAGCTGTCACCAGCCATTGTAGCATCAGTTTGATCCCTGACCAGGGACTGACCTACATAGTGTGGCAGACCTCTCCTTTCTTTGCCCCCCTCAGCAGTGTATTTCAGTAAGTCTGTCTCTTCTGCTCCCCTCTCTGTCTGTGGTGAATCCTCTCACCCTCTGTACATTTGGCCTGTACCTCAGTTTTTATGCATACATAAATACATCTTTAAAAAAAGTCCTTCAGATCAAAGAGCAGGTTGAAACAATTGCCTTTCTTCTTCTCAAACCCTGAGCTTAGTTATATTCATTTAATAGATGTTAGCTGACAGGGAGAACAGTATGCACCAGTAATTTTTATATCAGTTGTATGTAGATAGCATGCATTTCACAATGTAGTGGAATGTATACAAAACAATGGAATCTGTCTGATGGAAAATGAGAGTTTCATAGTAAAATTGTGTCTTGTAATAATTGCACCATCAGATCAGATAATCATCCCTCTATTTACAATGAAAATGTTGGGTAATAAAATGGCCTCTTTCACATTTCATTTTTCTTATAGATCATCTCTGGCATAACTTTTCTGATAAACATTTAATAAATTCCCCTTCAAATAAAATTATTGTTTCATCTATTGTATTATGTAGCATGTTGTATCATTCTAGTGCAAGAATCAACAGGAGAAGAAAAACATGATTTAAAACTTATAATAAAATAACTATCCCTGAAATTTTCCTTTATGAATAACATTAGAATAAAAATGCAATCTAATTTATATATATATATATATATTTGGGGGAGGGTCCAATCCTAGACAAAACTAGGTTTAATTTTGCCATTGTACCCTCTAAAAAATTCTTTAATTTTTTTCTAAATAAGTGAAGCTAAAATAGTTACACTAAAAAAAAGTAAAACTAAAACAAATGATCTAGTTGTATGTATTAATATTTTACCTGCCTATGAATTATTCATACCATACATTCCTTTCCAGTTGAACATTAGAAAATTTGTCATTGTAATCATCTAGTTTCTTGATTTCAAGAATGCCAATAAAAAAATCCTTTTTACATCATGCTCATAAACATGCTAATTAAGGCATCCAAGTCAGACCATCACGAGGCATTTGGAATTAGCCTTCTCAGTAACACAGGCTAAGAGCAATGAGAGTTCTGGAGGCTGAAGAGATTCTGCCTTTGTCTGAGTCTATAGACTGCCCCTATCAAAGAAGAGGTAATCACACCCTAAATTTCTGTCATTTCCCAACTGTAAGAAGTAGCTATTGTTCTCCTTGTCATGACCTAGATGAATGCATTGGGGTGGATGTATCATCCACATAAAGGTTTAACTCTAGACATGTCTTTTCTATCTGAGAACCTCATCTTTTCTCTCAGAATAAGGATGAAGTCATCCTGTCATTGTCATGTTGTCATGTGACATCTCCCCTCCTTTGTCCTTATACCTTAGAATTCTCAATGCAAGATTCATTGTCTCTGCTCCCTTGCCAAAGGTGAGATCTACCAATGTAGCTCTCTCCAGCTAGTTATTCAATTGATTTTTTTCTTTGCTAATCTGTCTGATACTGCTTTGATTACTATCTAGTCTGAAGCTAGATAGTTGGGGGATGTTTCAAGGTGCCCCAACATTAATTTATCTAACTTTTTAAAGAAAAAAGCACTTCTTTACAACTGTAGCTAATAACTTTCAGAATGAACTTTAACTATGTATATTCTCCATTTTTATTTAAAAAAATTATACTGCATGTGTTTACTTCATAATTCTAGAGATTTGGTGTGACCTTTGTGTTCCATTTTGTTTTTAAGATTTCTGCATTCAACATTATGAGTGCATATAATGAAGCTATATAGCTTTGAGATGCTGATAGATTTGAGATTTGCATTCTTTGGTTACTGGAGTGAGATAATCATAATTTCCCAGGTTTCCATAGAAGAACAAAGTCTTCTGGAATCAGTTTAGCATACCAATCACAATGTCAAGCCCTAATGGGTTTCTGAAGAGTAGTCACTGTGAAGAATGTGTTCAGCTGTGAAGTGATTGCTCATCATTCCCCTCCTGTGAGGCTCAGAGGATTCCACTGCCCCCTGGGATGCCAGTAGAATTCTCTAGCCTGGCTGTGAAGTGAGGCATACACACACACACACACACACTCTTATATATGTACATGCATATATACATGTATATATATACACACAGCCATGTATATAAAATTTAAAAAATGAAGAGACATAAATCAATAAAATAGATCTAAAACAATTATATCACCATCTAGAGATTTATACTTTCTAGAGTGAAAAAGTATGAAATCAATATTTAAGAAATCTCATAGGGAAGTTTGTGGAGCAATGTCTATATATGTACATTTAAGGATGATTTTCTATGGCATCTACAATATCTTACCATTATATAGGATAGTAAGTTTTTCTTTTCATTGTTATTGGATTTTCTTTTCATTGTTATTGGAGTTATTTATATAAACAAAAAATATCAATTACATGAAATCCTGATTGAAAGATTTAGAGTGGGATATTAGAAGAAAATTGTGTTGTTAAACATTTGCCTACGAACTGTGGGTCAGTTGGTTTCTACCTGTCTCTCAATCACTATGGCTCTCTATATAATAATTTTTTTGGTGATATATATTTTTTAAGATTTATTTATTTATTCACATGGAACAGGAGTACAGACCAGAGATGTGGAGGTTGGGAGGATTCACCAGAGACAGAGGGGAGCAGAACAGGCAGATCGACAAAGTACACTGCTGAGGGGAGCAGTGGGCGGGTCAAGAGAGTTCTGCCTCGCCATGTGGATCTCCTAAGGGGCAGGGGCAGGTGGGGATGGAACTCATGGGGAAGTGGCTTTAGCTTCTTAGTGCTGTGCTTTAACGCGCTGTGCCATCAGGGAGGACCCTTGGTGATAATTTTTATAACTCATTTCTAAAATCTTTTTCATTATGAAGCATATATATTTCACAAAAAAACTTTGAACCTATGGAGGAAAACAGCTGTATTACAATGGGAAATTTTCTTCCAAATCCAGTAAAGGAAGCATATTAAATAAAATGGTTTTCTAAATAAAAGAAGGGTATATTCTCATGGTATATAGGATTGTCAGATAATATATAGAAGGATGATTCAAATATTATTTTTTAAAGATTTATTTATCGATGCATACAGAATTGGGGTACAGGCCAGAGGTGCAGGTGTGGAGAGAGGATTTACCAGAGATAGAGTGGGGAGCAAAACAGGCAGATTGATGAAATACACTGCTGAGGGAAGCAGCAGGCGAGACAGGAGAGGCCTGCTGCCCCATGTGCGTCACCTCTGGGGCCTGGGATCGAACTTACACTGAAGCGGGTGCCACTAGCTAGCAGTGCTGAGTCCTAACCCATTGTACCACCAGGAAGGTCCTAGTCAAATATTTATTAAAAATAAGCAATGGAATAATAAGCAATGGGGGGGCCCTCCCTGGTGGCGCAGTGGGTTAAAGCACTGCACTAAGATGATTAAGCCACTTCCGCATGAGTTTGATCCCCGCCTGCCCCGGAGGTGACCACATGGTGTGGCAGACCTCTCCTGACCCGCCCGCTGCTCCCCTCAGCAGTGTACCTCGTCGATCTGCCTGTTCTGCTCCCCACTCTGCCTTATGTGAATCCTCTCCCACCCTCCGCATCTCTGGCCTGTACCCCAGATCTGTATGAATAAATAAATAAAACTTAAAAAAAATAAGCAATGGGTTTTCTATTATTATAAATGTTTCCTGAAGTACATGGAGCATACATTAAAAATTGTTGCTTAGCTGAAATTCAAATTTAACTTTAGTATATGCATGACTTTTGCAATATTAGAAATTTACATATAGTACAATTTTTATACTTTTTTCCAAATTTCAAATTTAACTCATTATACGTTACTTGTTAAATCCAACAACCATAACTGTGAATAATTTGAGCTGTAGAAAATTATGTAGAACATGTAGAAGTGATATTCTGTATCTCTAATATGTAGAGATGATTATCTTTTAATACTTTAAAATACTTGCTTCCAGACATTTTATGTAGATAATAACTCTCTGTGAATACAATTGAGCTCATTATTCAAAATATCATTTAATAAAATAATAAAAATCTATATTGTTATTATGCTAAAATATATACCATCAGTGGGCCTCTCTGGTGTGGCAGGGGTTAAAGGGTCAGGTGATTAAGCTATAGCCAGCCACTGCAGCATGAGTTTGATCCCCAGCCAGGGAGCTAATCCACATGGCACAACAGACTTCTCCTGTGTCTTGCTGCTCCCCTCAGCAGTGTATTTGTGTATTTTAATAGATCCACCTGTTCTGTTCCCCACTGGTTAAGCCTGTCATACCCTCTGGCCTATACTCCAGTTCTTGTTTGCATAAATGAGTAAAAATAAATCTTTAAAAAATATATGCTGTTAGCTACTTGAACAACTTTTGTTCCTCTTGCTGTTGGAGTAGAGTCTCCATGAAGTCATTGTCATGGAGTGTTTTGCCTAAGTTTTCTTATATAAATTTTATGTTTACAGGTCTTATCCAAGTCTTTAATTGATTTTGAGTTAATTTTTATGTATGGTGTGAGAGAGTAGTCTAATTTAATTCCTTTTTTTTCTTACTGTACAGTTTTGGCAACACCATTTGTTGTAAATTAACTGCTTGCATAAGTGTGAGTATGTTTCTGGGATCTCCATTCTATTCTAATGGTCTGTGTGTTTATTTTATTCCAACAGCATATTGCTTCTTCTACAATAGCTTTTAGTGTAAGACTGACATTTTCTATTTCACATTTATGTTGCTTTCATTTGCTTATCAATGTTCTTTTCTTTTTTTATAAATAAATTGAAACATTCTGTATGTTATATAGATCCCCTACTTCAGTTACACAGTATTAGAATACTGTGTTTTAGAATATTTCACTATCCTATTGTGGTACTTACTTTAAACCCTTATCCTCCTCAACCCTTAACCCCTTAATACCACTAATTTATTGTCTGTTTCAATGAATATGTCTTTTTTTGGGTAAAGCTTATAAAGCTTATATATGATACAGTATCTCTTTTGATTGAATTTTTCCATTTCTACTTTACTTTGTGAACGCTGCTAATTTGTTTTCTATGTCAGTGCTTCAATTATCTACAACTTCAAATCTATGCTCAACCACCTGTAATATGAACTTTTGTTTCTGTTATTGTACTTCCTTCAATTCTTTGGGGCTCTCATACCAACATGCAATAAGTCTTCACTTAAGATGGTCAATAGGTTCTTGGTAGCTGTGACTTTAAGCAAACTGATGTACAACGGAACCAGTTCTTTAATAGTGTCATTTCAGATCAACACTGATCAGGAATATGTATTTCCTCTTCAGCATTATAAAGAAATAATTGGAGCTAAATAAAATTATTTGAAGATATCTATACAAAGATATACACACACATCTAATTCTGCTTTTGTTTTCCCTCATGTCCACTAATTACCACTATGTGCTAACTATTAGGGAATGAAAACAGTCTTAGATCCCTATAAAAAGTAGCATTTGTGAAGTAAATACAAACTTTCTACTTTTGGATGGAAGATATAGTCCTATATTATTAATAATGTAGCATATTAGGGCTTGACAAAATGATTTATTAATATACTCTCTATAGGTACTTTCAGTTGATTATAGAAACTCTTGAAAACAATTTGTATGGCAATTATCTATTTGTCATTGTTTTATGATTAGATAAGTAATTTGAATAGTTAATGAAAGACTCAGTTACAGTTGTATCATGTAAGCAATTGAGAAAGGAAGTAATACTTTGCCTGGGCCAGTTGTTACAAACTCTAAGTGAAAACAGTGTTTGGGTGGGTGGGATTTCAAGAGGCTTACTTGTGCCTTGAAATTTGGTGAATAAGTTCCCTTTTCTAGAGATTATTTTAATTATGTTCTTAAGGGGAGTTAATTTCTCCCTGCAAATTGTAAGCAACATGCCATGTTTTAAGATAATTTACCCCTATCAGTGCCATATTGTCATTTGAAATGTAACAGCTAATACCTGATTTCTTCTTAGCCTTCAATTATATATTCTAGGTTGTTCTATGCAAAAATATTCTTTTTGATTTCTTTGACCATAAACATAATTTAAAAATTTATAGTCAGTTTTCATAAAGAGAAAAATACAGGTAACATTTTTATGTATGTACAATTTGAATCAGAAACAAATGTACTAACAATAATTGTTCTCATCAGTTTTATTGGACAAAGTGATTTTATAAACTATTTTCTTTCAGAGAATTCCTTTTTAGGGTATCTAAACTATGAACCAAAGTAGCACTACAACTTAAAAAAAAATTACATAGTTTAAGAATACAAAGCAAATGAATTAACAAATATCTTTCCTTTATCAGATTGTTTCGTTATGTACTGACACAATTATAATGCATTATAAAATAATGTTCTGTCTTTTTGTTATCAAGTTTTATTCTGAAGACAGGAGCTGAATACTATATAAAATAGTCATCAGTGCCTGTAGAATAAGCAAATGTTAACAATGACCTTGGTTCTCAGAGTAAGGGTACAAGGTTCACTGAGCAAAATATTAATAATTAGCTCTGATTTTACTGTTGTTAAAGAGTGTTAATGTGTTTTGAAGTGCTTACCTATGTTTTTTTCTTAATGAAAAATTTATACAAATGGGTAATAAACATTTTTATTTGTTCACTGAGTGAAAGAAAACACACACAAAATGTCTTAATAACTTTCTTTATGAAAAGTTAATCTTTATAGAAAAAATGAATCCCTTATAAAACTCTTTCCCTTCTTTTTTTAAAATGAATTGAAATATGGATAACATTTAAAAAAAAAACTTGAATTGCAATCTTAAAAAAATATAAAACAGTCACTGAAACTGACAAAGGAATTTAAAATGTGTATTTAACCTATTTCTGATGCTCTAGAAATATCTGAAAAATGAGAAATTAAGTGCTAGAAATCCAATGAAATGGTATAGTAGTTGTAAACTATATTTAATCAAATACTTGACTATGTTTTCCATATTCAAAAGTTCTTACTTAGATAAAATAATAAATAGGTAAATTCTCAATATATTTATTGAAAATGCTTATGGTGAAATTTTACAGTAATTTTGAATAATCCCAATTAGAATAACTGGAATTTTAGGATAGTTTTAGCGGCTATTAGAACTGTGGTTCTGTGCTTGATTTTATCTGATCTAAATTGGCACATATTAATGCAACATGGAAGAAGAGACTATATAGACAAATAATTTAGAGAAATTTAACTAATAAAATAAAACACATATGTTGACACATATGAATTTATAATTTTTTATCTTAACCATGGATTTCCTGTTCTCTTTCACATCCTCTGACACATGCTAAAGGTAATCATACCATGGAGGTGATCAACATATAAAATGTGTTTTTGCATCGTGACAGAAGTAAATTAATTTTGTCTTGGGATGGTGACTGTTGTGCCCATTAAGAGAGCCTGAAAAGCACAGAGCTTAAAGGTGCAGACTTATTTTGAGAGTCCTCTACATCGAAAAATGTCATTTGGGTAAGTTGTGTCTACACAACTATGTAGCACAAGATACATAGCTCTTGTTCCCAATCACCATAAAGATGAAAAATATTACTTTCTACTTTAGGGAAAGAGATACTCTATTTTTTTGCTTCTTATTTTAGCTGCTACCTACACAGTAATTAATTTCTGTTTAAACTTGTGTCGCCTTAGCAAACTTAGAGAGAGGAGAAGGGAATACAATCCTTCCTTGACAAGACAAAGGGATTGCTATTCCAATGACTCAGTCACCAAAAATCAGTTTTTCTTTAATAGAAGATCTTCTCCATTCTCATTAAGGTTTTTGTTTTGTTTTGTTTTTTCTTTAGGCATAACCATAAGAACATGACTGTCAGGGTTTGCTTCTGGCAGCTCCAGGGGTAGGATCTTATCTCTCAGCTATGCTACCCTTCACAGACGAAGATCTGCTTCTGATCTGAACAGAAGTGTCTCCCTCCAGCATTCCAAAACAAGAGTGTCAAGATTTAACTTTACAGAGAATATACAAAATGGACTACCCTTTATGAAAAGGTATCCAACAACCCATCTTTTGTTAAATTTTGTTTTACAACATGATGCTTCTCCTTTGTCACCAATCAAGAATCCATTTATCCTCATTTGACTACTACCTAATTTTAAGATCAGAACACATAAAAATTTTATAGGATGGATTATTTGTTATTTGTTTATATTGGACTATTAGTTCCTATTTGTCAACTTTTATTGTATCCATAGCAATATAAAACCAGGACAGCTAATGCAATATTTTATATTTTAATTGATTGGTGGATAAATTTACTATTTAAGAATTTACATAATGACCTTCCTTAAGAATTATTTCCTTTCATGAATTTTTCATATTGACCTGCCTCTTACTTCCTCTATATAGGAAATATTTTACCCAGGATTATGGTTCCCTCACTGATTCAGTGGTAACATTACAAAACGACCAATCAATATAAATACAACTTAGAACTCATTAGAAATAGTAGTATTAGGTGGTGAGCAGATGTTAATTGTTATAAAGTAAGGAAAGTACATAGGTGAATCTTAGCAATCTGAGTTGGGAAGCAAAAGCTTCCCTGAATGAAGAAGGAAGATAGGAAGAGAAGGAAAAAAGGAAAAGAGTAGGGGGGGAAAGTTCCTAAGATTCATTAGGAATAACTTACAAGTACATAATGAGAATCAAGTATCAGAAGCTACAACTAATTTTTTTTTAAACAGCATTGGGTCATTCAAAATATTCTTGGATACTATTTTATTAATTATCTGCATATGTTGAGATTTTTTGAAAGATGTTTTAGTGTCTATTTTTCAAACTAATGTTTAATTTTTAAAATATTATTTTATTTAGAGGCAATAGGATATCACAGATTATAGAAAACAAAATACTATGTATTTTTAACTTAAGAGTTTATATTTTATCATTAAAATTTTGAAGTTAATAAAATGAAGAGAGTAAGAGATGATATTAGCCAAGTAGATTTTTCATTCAATTAATTTACTATGTAAGCCATGCTGTGACTTTTTGAACTATAATTGAGAAAACTATTTTACATAAATAATAATCCTACTTGAAACTTAAAGACATTGTATGAGTTCAATTTTAAAATTAAAAGAGGTTGAATATAATTTAAGTTGGAAATATTTTATGTCATCCTAGTTCTTAATTTTTTAAATTTCTATTTCAAGCTTTATGGCTAATATATATGTAATGCTTTGACAAGGAAAGAAAATGGCATCAGCCAAGAAAATTGACATTGTTTGGGAATGTATAATAACTACTTAGTAATAAAAACCCTGAATAATTTCTAATAACATTTTATTTTACCTTTTGATGTCTTCTACACATGCAGGAGATTGATTTTGTGTTTGACATTTAGTCTATTTGATTAAAATTTTATTTCATTTTCTACCTGCACATTTATTATTGCTCACTAAAAGACAGCATTTAATTCACCATATGACTTTTCTTCCATTTTATGTCAATGAATAATAAAATTCATATTTAAAATAAGAAACTGTCTAAATGTTATTCTAGAATGTGAGATCTCAATGTCAGTCTTTTCCTCCATACCTTTCTGTCATTTTTTACCAGTGTTTGGTAAAATTTAGCTCTGGATGTGAAGCAAATGAAAAGGGGGAAAAAAAAAATGAGCAGTCACACTATATGGTCCAATGTCATAAGTAAAGAAGTAGATGTTTCTCCAGTCAGGCCTCCATTAAAATATAGTAGATGTATCATTATATAAATTTTAGGTGTACAGAGTGTTGATTTGATATACTTGCTATGATTGTCATCACAGAGATATATAGCACCTCTATCATGCCATATAATGATTATTTATGGTTTAAATAATTATGATCTCTAAATACATTTAATGATTATAACATTGTAGTCTATACTCACTATACTATGCATAAGACCTATATGACTAATTTACTCACTGCAGGTTTGTACCTTATACAACTGTACTATTCCTAGACCCTAGGAACTATAATTGAACTCTGTTTTATGATTGTTATTTTTAGACTCACATATAATTGAGATCATACTGTGTTTTTCTTTCTCACCTCACTTAACATAACGCCTTCAAGCTCATTCCATATTGTTGCAAATAGCCAGATTTCCTTCTTTCTCATGACTGAATAATATTCCATTGTGCATAAGTGTACCATATCTTATTTACACAACCATCAATTCACAGACATGTTTGGTTTTTGTGAATAATGTACAACAAGCATGGCTGTACATATAGGTATTAGGTATATGGTATCTTTTTTTTTTTTTTTTTTCATTTTCTTTGGGTACAGACTCAGCTATGCTGGTTTCCTAGTTCAGCATCTAGATGAAACACAGTACTGTCTGATGTTCTACAGACCTGTGAATCACTAAGACTCATCTAATATGTGTCTGGGCTTACAAACCCCCAAAAGTATAAATTTACACAAATGTGTTTTGGGCTACCAAATTTGGGGCTCATTTATATAACAAAAAAGTATCTGCAAGGTTATATAGAACTATGATCTACTGAAGAAACTATATTATAGAGATCTTCCTATTTTTGCAAAATCTTTAAGAAGTAATTTATATGGGTGTGGACATAGTGTTTTTCTGTTCTGAACATAGTGTTTTTCATAGTGTTTTCCTGTTTTTTTCAAGTGAAAATTAAATCAATTGAAACAGGGTTGTAATGATTTACTAAAATCATTTTATTAGTTCTATATGGAACTCACTGGCGTTTGCTTAAGAAGATATTCTTAAGAAGAGCAATATTTTTGTTCTTGTAGAAAACTAATCCTTAACATGGCTTTGCAAGTATATTAAATTGATTCTGTGAATACTACTATCTGCTCAGTTATAAAAATAGACTTATGATCTTGAAGTATATGATATTAACTAAACTTCAATACTAAAAAAAAAGTGTTTCAAGTAGTGTTTTGTTTGTTGTAATCTGTTCGTAGTCTAAGGACAGATACTGGATATTGTACAAAATAATTGGTAATGTCTGTATAATGATCTTGAAAATAAATAAAAATTATTAGGATTTCAGATTTCATGATACTTTGTACTGAAAAAAAAAAATCAACAGTATAGGGCAAGAAGAAGAAATCTGCAGAAGGCATTGTGTCCAGAGGCAGAATAAGAACCATGTTAATTTCAGAATTTTTAAATATAAAATTTAAATTGGAGCTTCTCATTTTAGGAGACAAATGTGAAGGTGTTCTGTATAAAACAAGGTAAGTCTTGAAATAAAACACTATCTGTATAAAGATATTACCTAATCTGAATAGGAGAGTACCCTAAAAAGGGAATTCATTAAAAAAAAAAAAAAAGTGATAGCACACTTTCTAAGAAAAAAAAAAAAAAAAAAACCTTGTAAGGGAATTGTAAATGGTGGGAAAGTAGAAAGCTATGTTTCAATATGATTTCTTTACTGAAAACTCCCTAATAAGGGAATGATAATTGGGTCAACACTTCAAAGAACTGCATTGTATCTCAAAATAAACTCACATCATCAAATAGGTTATTATAAGTTTTTTACAGCTTGCAATGAAAAAAACATGCTTATCTTTTAAAGAAGGCAAGGGTACAGCTAACAGATAATGTTTTTAAATCATTAAAATATAAAATATTGCTATAATTTAAAAGAACATTGTGAAATAAAGCTATAAAAATTATATGAAATAGGGCACTCCCTGGTGGTGCAGCGGGTTAAAAGCACAGCACTAAGAATCTGAAGCCTCTTCCGCATGAGTTCCATCCCAGCCTGCCCCGGAGGTGATTCACATGGCGCAGCAGACCTCTCCTGACCTGCCTGCTGCTCCTTTCAGCAGTGTACTTCTGTTCTGCTCCCCACTCTGTCTTTGGTGAATCCTCTCACAACCCTTGCTCCTCTGGCCTGTACCCAGTTCTGTATGTATAAATAAATCTTTATATATATATATATATATATATATATATGAAATATAAAGACAAGAGTTTAGTACATTATCTTAAAATTTAGACAGTCAGCTGAAGTAAGTTTAGATGTTTGAATTACAGAGTCGTTTTTAAAAGTACCCTGAATAAGGAATTAGGTGTAAACAATTTCAACATCGCTGTTAATGTCAACTCATTTTTCTATGCCAAGAAAAAAAAAAATGCTTTGAAAAGGGAGTCAAAAAGGCAAACATAAATGAAAAAAATATCAAAGCAAATATAGTATAAATTCTGCACTGAAAAATCTCATTATTTTTATATTCCTTAATTTTTAATTAATTATCCATATTGTGAACTAAAAGTAAAATATTTTACAGCATACATTTATATGCGTAAATTTATGAGAAAGTTTTGGAAGATATATTCTTCTATAATTATTAGGAAAAAATGACATTTGTTGCAAATACTACTCCATCTAGAATATTTTTATGACAATATACTCTCTTTTAAGATTGAATTCCCCAAATAAAGACATTTATAAGACACAAATAATGCAGACTATTACCTATTACTTTGGTATTTTTTGTGTCTCCTGGAAAACTTCTAGGATATTAAATCTTTTTTCACAACCAGCAAAATTTGTATTTATTCATTAACTCAAATTTAACCTATTTCTGATCAAGTAATTTCTAAGTCATTACCAAAGGAACATCATTATGATGAACCATTAGCATCACTAAAAGTGTTTTAAGATTCTAGATAATGAGCAAGGATAACACTACATTTAAACATCATTTAGCATGAAAATCATTATTAAAAGTTATTCAGTACAGTCCTCCCTATCTTCCTAAAGTTAAAAATAAAGGCAGCCAAAATCTTGATTGGTTATCTCAGTACAAATGTAAAGAGGGCAGGACCTAGACTATTACTAGAATGAGACTTAACCTGTGTATGTTCTAAATTTGCTCTTCTCACAGGGGGCCCAATATTATATAATGTAGGAGAGAATCATTGCTTCATGCTCTGGTCCTATATGTTCTTTCTAAATATAAACCTTTTCAATATATACAGTGTACTAAATAAAATTACAGGAAAAACAAGAAAGATTTAATATGACCCTTGAAGTATTAAAGAGTTGGCCTAAGGCCATGAAATATGAACAATATTTGATTTCTTAATTTTCCTGCATACTTTACTGTCATCAGATAAATGTCTCTTCCATGTTATATTAACCTAAATATATTAACCTATTCAGCAAACTGGAATCCAAAAAGGAAAAATAAATGATCAATATGAAGATACTACTTCCAGAATATGACTCCAAATGAATACTTGAATTTTCAAATCCTTAATTTATAAGCTCCATAATTCTAATCATTAAAGTAATTCAATATTTGTGGGCAACATTTCCATAAACAATCAAATATTTTAATAAATAATATTTAAAATGTCAAATTATTACCGTTTAAAATATTTTACATTTTTGAAATAGACTATGAAAGCTTGTTTTTCTCAAAACTTTAGATTAAAAACATTTAAAAAATAGGTCTTTGAGATGATAGTGGGCAGTCAGTAATAAATTCCTGCTTCTGAAATCATAATTTTCCTAACTTTGATTTCAGTTGCACATAACACTAATACACATGTGGCCAGATCTGCAACTCTTCATTGCTATGTAATGCTAATTAAAACTGACACTTTGTAACACAAAGGCTAATATTTGTGGCTCATGAATAATGATTATGTCAAATAAAATAGCTTTCTAGTATCCATTAGACCTCATCATCAGAATTTATTCAACTCATTATCAACCGTTATTAATTATTTGTAAACATATATACAATAGATTTGCCTTATTTTGCATCTGTCTAATGCTTGAGATAACATATGTCCTTTTGAAGGAAAACCAAATATGTTAAGTTTCCTACAATTTCCTAACACAGATTGGCAAGGAAATTTGAAAAAAGAAAAAATCATAGAATTGGATAAAACATTTGTTGGTAACTAAGCATAAATTTATGTGACTGATTGTAGTGGTGAAGTGACAGCAATAACTATTGATGATATGAGGAAAACAATAATCATACTATTTCCCTATGGGAATATGGAATCAACAAATCTTGGCCTGCAATATAGTTAGAAGGGAAAAAGGTAGTTTTAAACCTTCATTTATTTTTATTTTTTATTCCTGAAATTACAGCCCACATAAGCAATTGTTGCTGCTATTCTTGCTATAATTCATATTCCAATTTCAGTAAAATACAATAAATTGGCCACACTTTAACTTCTTTTATCTTGTGTATTTGTAAAGTTTGTTTACTCAAAGTGTTTTTATTTTCATTTGCCACATGGTCTCTTCAATGTGTTCTGATCAAGCTAGAAATGTGACTCCAATTTTGAAGAGTAACAATATTTAAATACTTAAAAGAGACCCTTTTGCGAACACCCAAAATATATGAGCATTCTGATTGTTCTGGGTATGGATCTAAAACCATTAAGAAGTGAAAGAGATATTTTAATGAGCAAGACAAGATGGATGTTGCGTATTCGCATTGTATTAGGATTGATCAGGCATTTTGTGTTTGATGTAATATGGGCTCAAGTTTCAGAAAACAGCATTATAATGTTGATAGTCTTACCATCAATCAGGCTATAAAGATTATAGTACAAGTCACAATTCTTATAGAAAAGCAGAACCAGTACAAGTCCTATGGAGAAAAGTAGAATAGGGATTCATCAATCATATCACTGTTATCAAAGGAGCTGTGAAGTTCAATATAGGAAAATGGATTTGATTTACTTTATTGACTGTTTTATCTGTAATGTGAGTATCCATTTTAACTCTGGCCTTAAAAGTCAGGATGCCTCATGCATATACCACATTCCATACCCAATATTGTTACTCTTCAAAATTTGTATATTTTGCTCTTCTACTCTCACATTTTCTTAGGTCCTTTCTCTTTCATAGAAAAAATGTTGATAAATACTTAAATATAATTACTATAATTGCAAATCAGAGTGACTTCTTGTTGTAGCTACAATTTACCACTTAATTAATGTATATATGTGTATATCTAAATATGAAGATATATACATATGTGTATATTTCTGTATATGCATATGCATATGCATATCAAATAAAATCACAATGGAAAGTCCCCAACAGTAACATAAAACTTCTAAGTTTCCATTTTTTAATTTCAATATTTTATAAAAAATAATTATATTCCGGCCAATAACAGCAACACCGTATCTCAGCGAATAGAAAGTATCAGAAAATACACAACAGGGAAAAGAAGACAAACAAATATTCAAGCAAGTCCACAGGGGGAAAATTCAACACAAAAAGATCAGGCAACAGAAACCACCAAAGAAACAGGAGAACTGTTCAACCTATC
>NW_004567113.1:27992003-28004838 GCF_000260355.1 Condylura cristata | reverse complement strand
ACCATATACCAGAGACATTCTGTGGGGGTGGAGTGGGGAATGGGATCAAAAACAGGGGGGGGAGGGAGAGAAATGCACGGGACTATGGTGGTGGCACAGCGGTGATTTGGTGATGGGAAACCCGCGGGGATTACAATTGAGATGGGAAAAAAAATGTGCAAAATGATGTAAAAATAAACTTTTTAATAAAAATAAAATAAAATAAAATAAATAATTATATTCCATATGTAAATTTAAAAGTACAATTAATCAATAAATCGTTTCTGTAATTCACAGGAAATTCAATATTGTTGTCATATACAAAAAATGCTTTCCCATCTACCTGAAGACATTTAGAGTTATATGTAGACATATACAGACACAGATATATGTATGTAAACACATATACCCACATAAGTATATACTATTTTGATTTTAGAGATTTTCCTTTGAACAGGGATTAAAAACAGAAAGAGCAGATTAGCACAGTCATCTTTCTTGGTTTAGCAAGAGGTGTGGTTACCTACCTGAGATATACATGCATCAAAGATCCCTTTTAACAAAAGCTCCACAGGCTTTACTGAAGAATAGTTGAAATGCAAGAGGCATGGGGCCTTTAAGACTGTAGTAATGTTACCAATTTTAGTTAAATAGGACAGGCCAGAAGATTTGTTTTTTAACTTTCATCCTTTTCAGTAACACTGGTTCATAGCTGTTTTCGGTCCAACAGACACAATGCGGATTGTGGAGGAGATTGTGGGGTGGACAAAGTAAGGTGTGTTTGACACTTAGCTGCCTTATCATGGTGTTTTTCTCAGGAGGCCTATACAGTGTAATCAACTCCTATCTGTGGAGTACTTGACGTAACCTTATTCCTCATTACTGGCGGGATGAGAGTTCAAAACACTACAGTACAAACCTGTGATCCTTATCCTGGATTTTATAAAACTATTCATATAAAGTGCCTATATAAGGTATCCTCTTGTATATTTTATTGACAGAATATGATCAAAAAATAGAATTGTATGCAAAATAGAAGTTGACAATCATAGGTCATTTAAATAGTTTAGAAAGAACCCTTATAATTAGATACATTTTTTTTTTCCTTGTGTAAAATAAACTGGATTTTAAGAACTTTATCTATCTGTAATTGTAAAATACAAAATGCCTGGTTATTCAGCTGAATTGCTCTGGTAATTTTCTAACTATTTATTTAAACGTCTTATGCATAATGAATTTACAGATGATCCTAACCCTGATTATAAATACAAATGAAGCATTGTAAATTAACATATAAAATACAAAACTAGAAAGTAATTTCTTAAACAAGTGCTAAATTTAAATACTGAAAATGAAATGATAACAAGATGGTTAATTATTTAGGTGAAGACAATAAATATATCAACACTTGGACTTGACTGCATCTGATTATCTAATGTTATTTTCTATTTTAAGGGTCAATTTAACTCCTATAAATGCTAGAAAGTGGAATAAAACTATTCTAGAGTAGAACATAATGAGTATGTGCTTATTTTGAAAGAGAATGCTACACTAATACCATTCAAAATGGAAATAAATATGCAGTCTAACTGAGACAGATGGAAATATGACAAGGAAATATGATTAAGTTTGGACTAGATAAAGGACTAAATAAACAACCTGTGAAACAGATTCTTTTCAACACACCTGTCAAACAAGATTGTACACATGCATACACAGTATACACATCATACAAGACATGTATACAGAATTCCAGTCTCCACCCCTCAGTCTGATTACTCTACCACTGGTAGTTATCACCACATCACTTATACTTGAGGACTCAATCTCATTTCAGAGCTTAGAACCTATTCTTATAGCAACAAAGGCTGATATCAATAGTTAAACTTTAATATATTTCCAATGACATAAGCCATTACAAGGAACTCTACACTATATTATGTTAAGATACTTAAACCTTTGCCTCTACCCCTCCATCTTGAAGATTCTGGGTAAGTCATATAGACACAATATACTCCAGAATACTTTTTTCTTCTAAGGTGGTAAATTCACACACACACACACAAAAGTCAAAGAAAGGAAAATAATTGGCCCTCCCTGGTGGTGCAGTGGGTTAAAGCATAGCACTGAGAAGCTTAAGCCACTTCACATGATCTCCATCCCCGCCTGCCTCAGAGGTGACCACATGGCGCAGCAGACCTCTCCTGACCCGCCCACTGTTCCCCTCAGCAGTGTACTTCGTCAGTCCACCTGTTCTGCTCCCCACTCTGTCTCTGGTGAATCCTCTCACCCTCCGCATCTCTGGCCTGTACCCCAGTTCCATATGAATAAATAAATAAATCTTTAAAAAAAAAGTAAAATAATTAACATCTCTCTGCTAGACTGATGGAAATAGAGGGTCGAGTTCTGGGTGTTGTTTGACTAAACAGAAATTTGCTAAACTGAGAAAAGGAATGCCAAGCATTTCTCTAACAAGTCTCTTTACAAGGAAGTCCATAAATCATTTTTTCATGATGAACTCAGTTTGTTTTCTGCCCTATTAAGACTGTATCTAATTACTGCCAGAAAGATGATTATCTATTATTCTCAGGAATGTCATATCTTTAAAAAGATCAGACACTGTGCCTTTAGAATGCTAAACTGTATACCGGTGATGATTCCAGTGTTTTTGAGAATACATATATTTGAATAACATTCCTTTAAAAATTCATAGTAATAATTTTTGTATATCTAAACATAATTTTTATTCTTACCAAAGATTTTTTTAATACTTGGTATAATCAATGTGGATAACATTTAGCTTGGGAATTCCCTGAAAACCCACTGGACAAAAATGTGAGAGCCTTAAACTGCTTCTGAATTATTTCCACCACAACATAGTGAGAAGTATTGAAAAACACATCTTAGGAGGCCTGACTTTCAAGCCATTTCTCCCAAGGGGGTGACTACCTAGACCAATGTTGCTGCTGCCACATTTCTCTGGAACTCAGACATTTACTGCCCCCAGAAAGGAGTAACTGAGATCAGGAAAGAGGAGTCCCAAGAATAAAGATCAAACTTTCTCAATCATTTAGTAACAGAACATGATCATTTTCCTAGATACGTACAAGAAAAAAAAAATTACTGAAAGGCATATTCACTAATAAAATTTCAGGCCTCATTTATTACTATTAGATGATTTTATTGCTAAGGCTTTATGTTTTTTAAAGTAAATACTAGATAGATTTGAAGAGTTTAAAAATTACATACTTGCATGCTAGAAACAAAAATAAATACACATATATTACATGTACAACATATACCATTGTCAAGGCACAGAGGGAATTTCTCCACCCCTTTCAGTTCTGTTCAGGCTGGTTGAGTTATCAAAAATAGCATCAGATAGATAGTCTGGAAGTACAAAATGATCTATTTAATAAAGGTGCTCACTGCACCTGTTAATTACAATAAAGTAGGAGGAGCCTGAATTTATTTGAGAAGATCAAGAGTTTAATTCCCAAACTAAGAAATAAGCCAATGGATCTGAAACACCATGGAGAGCAAGGGGACTTCAGAAGATAGGTGGGGACTAGCTAGGAAAGACTTCATGAAAATAAGGATGGGTTTCACAGCTAGAGGTATTATTTCTTCAGATAACTTTGCACTGGATGATAACACTCAAACTACATGTGGGTAATAAAAGGGGCAGTGATTAATTATTCATTGAGGGAAAAGGCAAAAACATAAAAAGTAGTGATTTCTTCTTTAAAGAGAAGGGTAAAATGTTCTCATTAGCTTCCAGGGTCTTCATTGTTACCAACACAAATAATCTGCACATTAGTCTTGAGACTAACTCTGAGAATCTTAAGGAAGTCAGTTAGGACTTTTACATCTATTAATTCATTGAACACACACACACACAAGATGAATGGTCAAAGTTCAGTAGTTAATACTGTGCTTTTCAAGCTTACAAAGTGAGTAAATTCAGAGAGTCATTTAAGCGTTAGTCCTCTGATTATAAGTCCAGTATAGGTTTTCCTATATCATAACTATCTCTTTAATGAAATAAAACATAATGAATATTTTCATACTGATAATTTAATATTATGCTTACATTTCTAGCATTCTCAATTATTTACTTTATGTTCTTTCATATCTTTGCAAACAATATTTTTGCTTTACCTGAGGAAAAGAATTGTCAAAGTTAGCTGCTAATGGTATCATTTCTCTTGTTTGTTCTACTTTTGAGTTATTTTTATCTTGTGGTTTATTTATTTTGGCACAGCAAGATTCACAGCTTCCGGTGCAATTTCATAAAATGTTTCTTGACTCATAACCTTGTTGGCTGGCCTAATTGCAACTCCTTTGAAATAAATTGCATTTGAACCTGTATTTAAGTAAATTTAAAGTCTTTTTCTCACTTTTATGTTTCATGTACAGAACCTATCATATTTGTGAGTATAAAGTACATTTTTCCCACATCAAGTGATTTTCACTGATAAAATTTCATCTTAAAATTCTGACCCTAAGTAATGTCTAAATAAGATTTTTTCACTAGTTTCCATAATGGAATAAGACAACTCATTTTAATAGAAACAGAATATTGCTAATCACCTAAAAGTTCATATTACAAATTTCAATATTTGCTGCTGTAACTTCAAAAAAACACTAAGCACACAGAATTTGCCAAGTCAGTCACATACTCATATTTGCCATGAGTATGGCTCTTTTGTACTTTCAGTTTACCCCATGTTTGTGTGTCTGTCCTACTTTATAGGGATGCTACTGCACTATCCATTCAGTAAATGTTTGCTGAGTATCTCCTGAAATGCAAATTTTGTTAGACACTTTGAATATGTAAGGTAAATAATGAAAAAACACCCTCTCAGAATTTATAATGACAACAGAAAAGTATTCCAAATATTATGGCACAATGCAATGCTTACTCCACTCCAGAAAAGCCACAAAAGGTACTAAAAGTTTATGGAATCAGTAAAAAGGGCAGTGAGTGTGCTAGAAAAATCAGGTGTTCAAGACAATATAACTACCACAAGATTTTGATATCAGAAATCTCCATTTTTCCTTTATGTTGTAGTGATTTTTTTTTTTATGAAAGATGAAACTATATGTATTGAATTAGGAGATTTCTTGAAAGGAGAGTTTTGCAGGGATTAGATTTAAAAGGACTGTAGAACCTACCATACAACGTTCTAATTTTATAAAGAAATCATAGGAGAACAAAGGTAAACATAGTCCCTGTGGGGTTCCCCATAGTCTATACTATTTATGGTGAACAAGGCTATTGACTGTTGCTCTATTTTAAAAGCCAGAGTGATCATTTTTACAGATAAATGTACATACATCTATGCTTGAGATTTTCCATTGTGACTAGCTTATGGAAAATTCACGCATAAGCAAAAATTTCCATTTGTCTCACCATGTTTGTCTGTTTATTAGCTGTACTGTAATTAGAAATATAAAATTTAGTTTAATACCAACTAATATGATTAGTCCTTCTAATGTGATTTAGAAGGAAAATTAGCAGTTCCATTCTTGTCAGTCATTAGCTACAGTATTTAAAAGGACATCAGGGCCCTCCCTGGTGGCGCAGCAGTTTAAATCCACTTCAGCGTGAGTTCCATCCCCGCCTCTGAGGTGAAGCTAGGTGGATGTCACCTCTCTTGACCCACCCACTGCTCCCCTCAGCAGTGTACATCATGGATCTGCTTGTTCTGCTCCCCTCTTGTCTCTGGTGAGTCCTCTCACCGCCCTTGAACCTTTGGCCTATACCCCAGTTCTGTATGTACAAATAAATAAATTTTAAAAAAGAAAAAAAAGGGATATTGATCAGATAGCATCTTAGGTATGTCTGTCTATGAAATTAGTGTTATTATCTTTAGTGAATGGGTAAACTTTTCTCAGGAAGGTTGAGGATACATGACAAGAAGTATGATTTATACTAGGTAAATCTAAATGAAAGTTTGGCCACTCTACCCCTTCCTCATGCTATCCAAAGACAATTTAATTTCTTCTTAGTTAAGGTCAGAAATTTTGTGGTCATAAAGTGCAGTATCAATATCAACAATATGTAGGGGAAAATTAAAAATACAAATCTTTGGGTCTGATACCAGACTATAGAATCATAAACTCTAAATATGGTTCAGTAATTAGTGTTTTAGAAAAAACCTTCTTACTTATTCTTTCACAACTCAACAACTATGAGCCATTAGATTTGAGTACTACATTGTATTTTTCAACCTTGATTACATATGAGAATCATCTGGAAGTTCAGAAAAATATGATTTGTAATAATTGTTCTGAAATGGGTTACAATATATGCTTCTCAGGTGATTTTAAATGTGTATTTAAGTTCAAAAATGCTGTGATAGATCAGTGATTCTCACGTTTAATGTGTATTTAACTATGTATCTGGGGATCTTGACAAAATGTTATTCTCTTTCAGCATGCCAGGGCAAAGCTAATTTTACAGTTCTTACTTTCCAGATGATGCTGACACTATTGGTCCCCAGTACATTGTAAATGGTAAAACCTTATATTATTGCCAACACGTCACTATCCAAAATATGCACAAAATATAGATTCTATAAAACCTTTTGGTTCATTGTCAAAAGGCAATAATACTTTGTGTATATGATGGTGAGCTCTCTTGATAGGATGTGTTTGAAATCCTGCTTTACCATGATTACACATATGATGTTGAGTTTATTTCTTAGTCTTGCTATGCCTCACTTTTTTATTTTTAAATTTGTAATAGTAATGCCACCTACCAAGTGTAAATTTATGAATATTTAATAACTAATCAATGAAAAACGATTACTACAGTGTCTTCCATTTTATATGTGTTCAGTAACTCATCACTATTACTAGTGTTATTACTGTAAACTTTTTATTTATGGCTTCATGTATATTATAGTATTTCAGAGTGGTGAATAAAGTGGAACATGCATGTTTTTTAATTTGATTTATATATAATGGCACAGAAAGATGATAAACAAAATATGAGTGAAAATAATTAGAAAGTTAAAACACATTTATTTATCCTTAGCACCACATTATAGACACATGCAAAATAGATCACATTTAAAAATGAATAATTCAAAAACACTTGATTCTAGAGAGAGAAATTTAATAAGCTATCTCAGGAACTTTAAAATTTGAGTATAAAATTTGTGACTTGTTTAGGTATATGTCCTTTTTTGAAAATCCTTGAGTACTGAGCCATATGGCTTCAACAAACTATTCTTTGATCCAACTGCTTTCCTGTTAAAATTCCTAATGTTTTGTTCATAGTGCAGTACTTTATAAACTTTGTTGGATATAATAACTAATTAAATTCATAGTTTTTGATTTTAGCATACCACAAATTGCTTTATATTCTCCCTTAGAGATTTTGACCTACTTAGTAGATTGGAGAACTTTGTGATCTGAATCATATTCTTGCCTGACAGCAGGAATTCAAATCCCTTGAGGACTTATCTTAAATAGGATTCATTAGTCCTTTGTAGTCCAGTGCCCCAACTGCCCACATTGAAGACAAAAGGGTAGCCAATTTAATTAACCAAAGCCTCCAGGAGCAGAATTCATTATCAATTTCTCCAACTAATCTAACTCTATCAATGCTCCCAATGAAAGGATAAATGGAACCAATTGATCTAATCAGGAAAGAAATGTCTTAAATCTAATTGCTATTTTGACTATTTAATTGAAGATAAATATAGAGGCCATGACAAGGCAACAAAATTTATCATCAGTGTGTAGATCTATACTTATTTTCTGTGATAAGAAGTCAATGAAGTATACAATTAAGTTTTGGGAGAGACTTATCTGGAGCCCATTGTGCTAAAACAGTGTTGTACCTCTTCTACCTGTAGTTTCTAATCTAATTTGACTGCAAATGAATAAAAGTTGAATAGTTTATATTGTTCTTATTTACAATATTGTCTGACACAAATTCAGTAACTACAGTTTCATAATTGTGGATTAATTTATTTTACTTAATTAGATATTAATTGCCTACTTTGTACTGTGTTAAATGCAGAGAAGGTGAAGTGGCATAAAACTTTTTATCATTTGTAATGCTAATGATTACTAAGTGATCATAGTCAAATATAAGATGGCATTTTAAAAATTAAAAAGAAGGGATATAATGTAAAGTAATTATCGTGAGAATATTATTAATAGTTATTTGAATTAGATCTGAAAAAAGATTGAGCAAACAGCCAGAGAAAGAAAAAAGAGACTTCTTGATAGGAAATATTATGTGAAATCGAATACCTTAGTATATCCCTTATTGCTTTTATGATAGAATGACTGAATAAATGAATGAAAATGAGTTAATTAGAAAAGGAGAGTATTGGTGGCAGTAGTCACGGATCAAATATGTGCTCATGTGTTTGAATATGTTCTTTTCTATGTTAATTTGTTTAATTTGTTCTCAATAAATATCAAGGTAGATATCCTTTATCTGATACATTCTGACAATGAGAACTAAGAAGTTATTCACAATGTTCAATGTCACTTATATGTGATAAATGAAAGCTCAGAACCTCATTCACAGGGTGACGTAGTTGAAGCCTGCAAATAGTTTCATAGTCTGTATTCAGAGGAACTTTTATCTTATATTAAGATAGAGAACTACATAAACATATTGATTGAATATAGTTAGGAGGCCATGATTACACTTGATTTTAGATAGACACGTACATACAGCACACATACACAAACATATAAAAACAAAAAAATCACACATCTAGCAAGAGATGGCACATGACATGGAAAAGGTGTTAATAATTTGACTAAGAGAAGTCAGATTAATAAAAAAAACAAAAAACAAAAAACAAAACATAATGTGACATATAGAATAAAAGTTAGTTACCTCCCTTGTGACCTAGGTGTGAAGTCTAAGTATTATCACTGATATGGCCTGAATTCGATTTCTAGCCAGGGAACTAATCCACATATGGCTCAGCAGACCTCTCTTATTGTGCCTGAGGCTGCTCTTAGCAATGTATTTCAGTAAATCTGCTTGTTCTGTTCCCATACTGTGTCTGGTGAATCCTCTCACAACCTGTACTTCTGGCCTGCACCCCAGTTTCTCTATGCCAAAAAAAAAAAAAAAAAAAAAATGTTAGAAAAATGTAAATGCAATTATTTACCTTCTTTAAAAAATAAATGTGTGTGTGTGTTAAAAATACATAAATAAATGTGTGTGTGTTTGGTACATATACATATACCAAATACACATATACCAAATACATTTATATATACTGTCTTTTTTTTAGGAAAATATATTAGGATGTATACAATATTGGTTATTACTATTATGTATCTTGTAAGGAAGATAAAGACTGTTAAAATTATTTCCATATAAGTTTCACTGAACTAAGGAAAAATAAAAAACAATATCACTCAACTGGATTTAAGTAGAGCTATAACAACACTTCTTGCTAATTCAAGCATGAACCATTTTGAATGACTACTATGGGTCAGGGACTTTTCAAAAGATGTAGTGGCTGCATTCTTAAAGGAATAAATCCTATATTTTCTTGGAGTAAATACTTGATAGAAATTTGAGACCATATATTGATTTTCATCTACATTTCACTAAGTCTTTGAAACTAGATGTGATCATTCCAGATTGCAGCATTCAATTTCAAAAATATCTATGTGCTTGGTCTGATAGAAACATAATAAAGTAAGTGATTAGGGAAAACTATTTTTGAAAGGTCTTTCAACTTTGAGAAGATCCATTTTATTTATGCCAAGCTCTGCTTCCTCCTCAATCCATATGCCCCTGAAATGAGTACCATTTGTCACAACTCCCCACCCTAATGTACAAGCATCTGTTTCTATAATTATAGAAACTCAGCATAGATACATACATGGGTTTCAGTGGTCAATTAAAATGTAATTCTCATTGCTGTTAAGCAGATAATATTAAGCATAGAGTTTGTAAAATTTCATGAGATGAAAACATTTTGGAATAAGTAAATTCAAAGTGCAACATTTAAATAACAGGTAATAGCAAAAATTACAGGTGGTGGCCATAAGTTTATTTTAGGACAGATTCCTTAGTTATCTATATTGTGTCATAAATGATCCCCAAAATTAGCACCTTACACATACACATAAACACACACACACACACACACACACATACACTCAAAACCCACGTATATTAATTGTCTCAGAGTTTTTGTAGGTTAGGAAACCTGGCAGTTTAAGTGGCATCCTACCTCAGAATATCTCACCTGTTGCCATTGTTGTAACAAGGATACAGTCAACTCAGTGTTTAATGGGGATAGGGTCTGATTTCCAGCTCCTGTGTCAAAGATTCCATTGTTCATTGGATATTGGCCAGAGATGTCTGGTCAACCATAGTACCTTGTCATAGGGGTTTCTCACACATGGCAGTCCATTTTATGTAATCTCATGTAATCCATGAGATCAAATATAAGGTCTTCTAGCATTACAGTAGAAAGGATCAAGAAAGCTGTACCCATTATCTTTGTTATAGTTTAGTGATAGAAAAATGTCAGGAGTTCATTCCACACTAAAGGCATGCATACCAAGAGACAGGATTTACCATAGACCATTTTAGAGTCTGCTTACCACACAGAATTTGAGTGCATATTTATGATGGGAGAACTTTCCAGAGGCTACAAATGACTACTACTATAATTTTGTCTAGAAAAGTAGGGATCTTATAAATTACCACTGAATACAAAATCTAACTTATTTTTGAACTTAAAATATGCAAATTGTACATTTGTGACATTTATCCATTTTAGTAAAACATTTTAATTCACTTTTATGTTTTTAGTGCAATTCTTAATAAAACATAATTTTCTTTAGGGTTTCAATTATCCACAAATTGCAAAGAAGGATATTTGCAATTATTCCTTATCAAAGGGACAGATCTCTTAATTTATTATATAAGTTATATTAATTTATAACACATACATGTGAAAATGATTACCCATTGGTACATAAGTAACCATTTGCAAATGTTACTGTCTACAACTATCTGCCAGAAGGACATTCATTCAAACAGAAAATGTACTTTCCCCTTGTGATGTTTGTATGTCAGAGTAGTAGTGACGAACTATCAAAAAGGCAAAAGTCAAGTATAGATGATAATATAAGGGAAGGAAAATAAGAGATGGGGTAATATGGAGGGCAAAACTATTGAAGGTTGGCATGGTAGTACAGTTTATGGTGTGAGAGTAGAAATCTGAATTGTAGCTCTTTTCATAATAGCTGATGGCTGAGAATTCTGAAGAGAAGGAAAGAAAATTAAATGGTCCATAAAGCAGAAATGCTACCTTGAAGACATAAAAAAATAAATATGACTATGTAATAAGAGAAGGATGTGGAGAGGTCAAGATGAGTTTGAGTAAGCTGTAATGATATTGGACTCTTCTAAACCATGTACCTAACTTGACCACTGACTCTAATTTAAAGAAGAGGGCACAGAAATGCATTTTTGTGGAGAGGTACAGGAATTAGAGAAAGTATTTAGTCTTATTTGTAGGTCTGTGAAATAAGTAAAGTTTTTTTCAGGATAGAAAATTCTAGCACATTGTATTGAATAATAGCAATAATTCAAAAGAAAATAATCTTGGAGAAGAGAGGTAGTCAGTTGTAATTTTGAAGTAGACAGGGAGTAATTTTATAGGATAAGTGCAGAGCTGGCCTTAGAGAAAGAGCCTGGGTCAAATCACTTATTGCAATAGGAAGACAAAGTGTAGTGGATGGTAGATAGGAAGGAGACTGTTGTAGAAAAGTTAAATAAGAGAAATATTCAATGGCATTTTTTTAAGGAGACTAGTGTGATATCAGAGCCAGGAGTTTAAGACTATGACATGTGGAAATTTTCTGCTTTTCAACCTGGAAATTCTCCAAACCCTTCATACTGGTTGCTTAGGGAAATTTCACTAGACACCATTGATTATATTATTGTCACTGATGATTTACTTAACCTCTAGTCACTCTCCTATCCCTGGGAATAAAGGGGTGGGGCTGAAAGTTCTATAGGGTTGGTTTCTTGGGCAACCAGCCCCAGTGGGAGATGCTTTAAGAAAACTCCTTATTAGCATTAAACCAATAGAAAAGAGAGGTAATTATTATTAATAACAACATCCATTTTACATTTATAGTACTGATGTATTTTCAGGAATTAAGAATGAGACAAAATCTTTTAACAAAATATGTGCTTGTTTCTCTTGTGTTCAGGGATTTCAAAGGGCTTTTGGAAGCTGTGAGTCAGGAACTGCATATGAATACAAAGTATATAAGTGAAATAATGTTTTAGTAATTTGAATGCCCATGTATCTTCTTATAAATCAAAAATTATACAAATTATACAAGTGCAAGTCAACTGTCCTATCCCTCCCCTAGTCTCTTTTTCTCTCTTCACCACTTTAAACAGTTTGTGAGTAATCTTCCAGAAATGTACATGGAAACCCCTATATCATAGTAATTTTGTAGGAACTATGATTCCTTAAAATGCTAATAAATGACTAGTATAAAATGAATTGCAAAGGAGTTTTGATGTCAATTGGTGCTTAAAAAATCAGTTGTAATTATCACTTTTGGTCAAGTCCCTTTTTTCAGCAGATGTAATTACTATATAATATTTCTAATAGACTCCTAAATATAAATCATTCCATTCCCATGCAATTACTCCCAAGAATGCCCTACCACTTACTAGTACCTCAATACAAACCATTTAAATAGTGACATTTAAAGTTTCCCTGCTGCTTCCATGCTTTTGTGACTGCACTAAATTGTGAAAAACTAATGAGTTTCAAGATGTCAGAATCATTTTAATTAATAATGATTAAAATTAACTGAA
>NW_004567113.1:27990285-27991408 GCF_000260355.1 Condylura cristata | reverse complement strand
TTTTCTCCTACTCCTTTCAGTTCTTTTTGAACTATTTGAATAATTAAATTTACATCCAACTGACTAACAGGAGAAAATAATTTAATTTTGTGTATACAGGAAACCCACATACACAAAGTTTCTGAGAACAGAAAAATAAATTAAGCATATAAGTCTCCCTGAATTAATTGAATGAGATAAGTGTACTTTCAAGTATATGTCTTTGATTATTTCTTCTGCATCAAGCCAGATAAATAAGAGCTATATTCCTGAATGGAATATTTTGGGGCTATATTGTGAGCACATACATATAACTTTCAAATTTTCTTTGAATTACATTTGATTACAAGATGACTTTTAGAAAGGTGTTAACTGGGTTACCTGTCTGTGGGTCCTCACCCACCCACTTAAGATTCAACACAAAAATGTTCCATGATCGGTTTATTTACAAGGGGGAAGGAAAAGGAACAGCCCAGGGAAAGAGAAAGAGAGAAATCCAAGTTAACTAGAATGTCCTACCAGTTCTGCTGACTTGGACTCCAATAGCACACTAAGGCTGATCAAGAGCCAAACAACCAGCCATGAACCACTAGACCAAGAGACCCCCCTCCAGAGCCACATTGTCTGGTTTTATCCTAACCTGGCTGCTCAGCTCTACACTCACATCCTAGTGTGCTTCTCCCTGGTATTGATGGGATTTGTAGTTCCAGTATCTGTAGTGGTAGTGAAGTCCATGAAACCCATATCTGTTACATTACTACTATAACATTTTTGGGTCCAGAAAAGAAGAGGAAGCAAAATAAGACAATCAAGTTTCACACTATATGTTAATTATCACCTGGCATGACCTTCTTACTCTGTTCTAGCCAAAATAGGCTCTGTTCCTTCTGGAAAACCCAGATACATACTGAACCAGAGTCTTTGCATGACAATTCCAGATGTATTTCCCTAGATATAGACATGACACCTTCCTCTATCTTGCCTATTCCTGTATTTTTTCAATTCATAGACTACAAGCCTCAGTTTGTAACTGAGAGAAGGGTTAATGGTGTTGACACCAATATGAATCACCTCTTGTCAGGTCACATGCACCAATGACTAGATTCCTCTTCTCCTATCTTGTTTTGGAAATGGCAAAAAAAAA
>NW_004567113.1:27966032-27989226 GCF_000260355.1 Condylura cristata | reverse complement strand
ACACTCACAAAATTCTCCAACAAAATCTTAGGAAACCAAGTTCAAAAATGCATCATGCATCACAATCAAGTGGGATTTTTTTCCAAGGATAAAAGATGGTTCAAAACTCCAAATTGATGACCAAAATTATCCACACAATGACTAAAGAAAAAGAATCATATGATCATATCAGTAGACTCAGAGAAAGCCTTTGACAAAAATACAATAGCCATTTTTGATAATTATTTAAAAAACTTGGGAAGGGATACATGTACTTCACCTAAACATAATAAAGCCATGTCTGCCAAACGCACAATAACATAGTATTCAATGAAAAACATAAAGTGGGCCCTCCATGGTGGTGCAGAGGATTAAAGCATAGCACTATAAAGTGATCCACAACCACTGCAGCAGGAATTTGATTCCCAGCTGGCCAGAGAGGTGACCCACATGGCATGGTTGTCCTCTCCTGATTTCAGTCAATCTGCCTGTTCTACTCCTCATTCTGTGTCTGGTGAATCCTCTTGCTTCCCATACTTCTGGCTTGTACTCAGCTCTTGGATGCATAAATAAATTAAATTAAAAAATAGAAAACTGAAAGTTTCCTTTAAGATCAATTACATGATAAAGATGTCCACTGTTAAAAACATATAAAAATCCTAAAGTTTCCATTAGAAAAAAAATTAGAAAAACTAAATTGATGGACGATAAGAATAAAATAAACCTGGAAAAGACACTGGAAGGTCAGGAACCTGTCTCCTAAAAGGAGATGGGGTAGAAGGGATTAACATCCACATTAGTTGAGCTACAAAAACTATCAGAGAGCTGTAAGGAGTTGTCAAAAGCACAGATCTGAAGGTGAAGATATGGGGGTTAAGGAACAAAGCATCCACTCAGGAAGATGAGACCCTCCCTACTGAAAGATGATGATAAAACCCAGCACAGCTCCACAGAAGGCAGTGATCTTTCTGCCCACCTGTGACTATGCAAGTACTTCTTTCCACCAGTTCTGTTCCTCTGCAGGGCTGCAACCTCCTGCCTGCCCATGACCTGTACCATTTTGGAGCTTCTCTTCACTGACCTGCTCACCAGAGGCCACTCTCCCAAGGCTGCCCACCTGCAACCATGCAGGTCTCTCAGCAAGCCTGTTGGGGTAGCTCATTCTGCCCACTTGTGTCTATACAAGTGTCCTCTTTTCTGTCTCTTATAATAAACCTACTCCTAAAATACACCTGGCATCTCTGTGTCATCGAGAATCTCGCCAAGTGCTGCTGAAAGGGAAGCTCTGGATAAACTTTCCCAGAGTGAACCCAAGGACCTTGCACTCCAAGTCCACTAACTCCAAAAACTACATCATAAACCACTACAGTTAAGCAGCAGGCTAGAAAATATTAAAAATGGATCGAGTGGTTCATTCAGCATTTCTATATCTAGGTATGTGTTTTAGTTGATAGATTAGTGTTCCTTCAATTAGCTCACATGTCATACTAGAATGGTAATGTTTTCACTATTCACTACTTTATGTAATTTACTATTATTAAATTTTATTTACAGATGTGAGTCCTACAAGGATTTATCTAAATGACAAAAGTATTTGGAATTTGAAAGGAATTTGTTGTAGCAATGTAACTCAGTTGTTTTGGCCACCATTTGAATTATATGCCAAAAAATTCACAGTGTTCTATCATTAACAGTAATTGTTATTGATTTATTAGCTGACAATTTGATGTTCTCAATTTTCTTGAAAGCAAATAGTTGGAAGCTATCTAATTTGTTACTCACTCATTAAAGTCATTCACTTTCTCACCACTAATTTCAATAATTCAAATTGTTATTTCTTTGGCATCCTGAAGGTTTTAAATCTCTGAGCAAAGCACTGTGTTAATATTATAGAATGGGTGGGAAATAAATGTTTCTTTTAGAATGTGGAAGAAGGTGATTTTGAAGATGAGATAGGATAATACAAAATCACAGATGTTTTCTGAGGCGAATTAGTTTTAGAAGAGAGTATAGAGAAAGAAGTGGGTATCTCAAATTCAATGCCCTTAAAACTGTGTGTGCCTAAGTACCTCTTGGAAAATTATTTCACATACCCAATGGAACATTTATCCCTTGAAGATGGTGTGAGCTTGTTCACTGAAGTATCCAAGGCATTTAAGACACCACTTGTCATTGTTCAATTTGAGAATGAAGTGTATGTACGAATTACGAAAAATTGAACAAAAAAAAACTTTGTGTCTGATAGTATGATTATCACCATATTATCAAAGAAGAATATTAAATCAAAATTGAGAATTCATCATATTTATTACTTTAAATTGAGTTCTCTGAAGTGTTTTGCTCTTGTTGTACAAAATATATTTGATTGCATATGACTGATGGGTCCCTTAGAGCTTCATAGAAGTGACTTATGTATCTTGGAAGCTATTCGACTTCAATTGGACTCAACTTTCAATTGATTAGGATAATTAAGATTACTAGAGAAAAGTGTAATTATAAAATGTTGGCTATTCTTACACCTCCCAGCTCAATGACTGAAATTATTTATTATACAGGAAAGCAGTATGTGCAGAAACGTTTATGTGTGTTCCAAACATATTTTTTCAAGTATATATACACTAGATTACAAAAAATCTTATTTTAACCATCTTGAATATTCATATTATAGTTCACACATAGGTATTTATAATTTTTGTGATTAATATATAACTCCAAATAACTTCATCTACTTTAAATATATATATATTATATATATATATATATATATACACATAGCATTTATAAAATATGTGTTAATAAGCGTTATGTAAACTACTGCTCTGGAATGATCTCTAGTATTATGAAACATCTACATTTCTTCTGAATATAAAATTCTGATAGATGTCAAACAAGTCAAACAATCTTTTTTAAGATGAACCCACATTGTAATTATTTTACAGTTCCCCCTTCCTTCACAAACACATAGGACACTTGAAAGCTAACCAGTCTTATAAAGGAATGCTACTGCCATAAATTAATATGTTCAATAACTATCAATGAAATTATGATGCAATGATGTTTTGAAAATGGATTTTTACTTTGGATTAATTATGGTGAATATATATCAATATATTAATGAAGAGTAACTATTGCTCTAAGTTGTCAAAGTTATTACTAGAGGCTATATTTTAGAGGAAAGCAACAATAGGATCAATATCTTCCTTTATTTTTTTCTTATGGAACAAGTAATGTGATTTCCTTATGCTTCATATACTAAGCTATACTTGATTTATGTTTTTAAACTGTCAATCTTTATGCTTCTGTTTAAACCCCAGATATTAATATATGTCAAAGCATGACTCAGCTGTCACTTTTGCCCCTGGCTGCTCCTCTCCAGCCCTGACATACTCTCTAGCCTGCCTTCTTCATCTCTGAAGCTTCACTCCTTTATTAATGACTATTACTTTTCATAAGCATTTTGTTTTGTTGAATTATTCAATACTATGTTATTTTGTCTTGCTTTACCACACATTATTTCCTCTAACTCCTATTTTGCTGTAAATCACAGTTTGCCTTTCCTTAGTAATGGAATAATATCCCATTGTGTGATCTTGATTCAATGCTTTGTCAATGGTCACTTAGTTGCTATAGTTTTGAGTGTTGTATTAATATTCCCAGCCTTTATTATGTTGTCAGTATTTCTCTTTGGTTTTACTAATAATCAAATTTATAGTTTGGTGCTCAATCATCTGGGATTTATATAATAAAAATGTGTTGATATTTATGTAAAAGTAAAATGGAATCTCTCTGCCCACATTCAATTTATTACTGTATTTATTGAAATTAACTTCTTCAAATTAAAAATATATATATTAATTTAAAGTTTTTATTTGGGGAAGTATGAAAATAGTAAAAATAAATGTTATTTAACTCATACATTTTAATAGGGTGGTTTTGATTGAATATTTATGAAATACAGTTATTCACTCCATTTTGTTATACTATACAATATATCCTTTTATTAGCTACACATTAATATGATTTAGTTCATATATATTTTGTTTTAATTTGGTACTCCACTCGAAGCTTTCATAAAAAAAATATAGGTATCCCACTTGGAGGATAACTGATAACCCAGGTACACATGTAAATTGTCAGATGTCAGTTAAAACTTAATCACATAGTAGCAACCTATCCTGCTTTATAATAATTCACTTTATAGAAAAATATTCTTTTTTTATTTATATTTTGGCTATATATTCAGTTTTCCCAAAAAACAATGAAATTTCCTCATAATGGTGAATGTATTTTAGGGAGCTATGAAGGCTGACTCTAGATTTTATTATTGATTTTATTTTATTTTTATTTATTAGTTTTTCTTTGTGTGATGAATATGACAAGTAAGGATACATATCTTCTTCTAATTCTAGGACACAAAAGGAATTATGAATTTTTTTATCCTTCCTTCTGGAATAATTGCTTTGGGGGAACTCAGCTGTCTAGGCCTAAGGACATTCAGGCATCCTTATGTAGACATTCACAGAGAAGGGCACTGGGAATTTCTGGCAATAGCCTTTGAAAGGGAATCTTCTTTTAAAGATTTTTATTTATTTATGCATACAGAACTGGGGTGCAGGCCAGAAGTGCAGGGGCGGTGAGAGGATTCACCAGAGACAGAGTGGGGAACAGTACAGGCAGGTTGACTAAGTACACTGCTGAGGGGAGCAGTGGGAGGGTCAGGAGAGGTCAGCCAAGCCATGTGGATCACTTCCTGGGCCTGGGATCTAACTTTCACTGAGGTGGCTGTGGCTAGCTTGTAGTACTGCACGTTAGTCTGCCGTGCCACCAGGGAGGGCTGAAAGGGAATCATTTAACCCAAAATAGCCTTTCAGATTATTACAGTTGCATTTAAAATCTTTACAAAACCTCATTAACATTTTTGAGACAGACAACAGTGGCCATTGTTTAAGATTTCATAATCTTAAAATCAAAGTTGTTTTAAGCTGTAAATTTTATTATACAATAATATATAATTAATTCTAAATCTTTTATCAAGTCTTTCCTAAATTTTGTGTATCTTATATAGATTGGGCTATTAATTAAAGAGCAGGACATTGATGGAGATCTGAGAATCTTATTTCTTATTACTTTTATTCTTAAATATTTGTTGAATATGGCCCCCTTTTTTTTTTCAAAAGAGGATCATATTAAGTTTAGAACTTCATTGACTTTTGTTGGGATTAAGGGCTACATAACAAAAGCAAAAAACAAAAAAAAGGGCACAAAAGTGTCTATATTCATTTAAAATATTTAAATAAACACATTTAACACTAATAAAATTTAAACTTCAATATAGTATTTATAGCCTTCCATCTCCCACTCATGTGTCATCATTAGGTCATGTAGGCTTATAAATTTATACTCTAATTTTTTGTAAACTAGTTCTACTCCTATTTTATCCTATATACAGGTTCATGGTTGAATAATCAGAGGCATGACACGAAAAATGTGAACAAGGCCTCCTTGGTGGCACAAGGGATTCAATCTTAGCCTATGAAGTGATCTGCTGCAATTGCAGCATGAGTTTGATTCCTGGCCAGAGAACTGACCCACATGGTGAAGCAGACCTCTCCTATCTCTCCTCCTGCTCCCTCAGCAGTGTGTTTCAGTCAATCCACCTATTCTGTTCCCGATTCTTTCTCTGGTGAAACCTTTGACCACTCCTTTTCCTCCCGCCCCCCCCAACCCCCCCACACCTCTGGCCTACACACCAGCTCTTGTATGCATAAATACATAGTTTATTCAGTGAAAATTATGAAGTGGTAATTTCAAATAACCCTTATTATTTTCAGGCAGAAAGTAATGCATAATTGACATGATAGGTCATTATTAGTTTTTAAAACCATGTCAATATGGATAAAAACTCATATTTCAAAAGTTAAACACTAAAATTTTAGATGCAATCATTGTTCACTCTCCATGTGAATATGTGGTTGTATTTACATATACTCTGACACTGTGCCAATGTAATCGTCTTTATGTCAAGTTCTAATATCTGGAACTGACTGAAAATTATTCATAATAACTCTGTCAGAGCTGCCACCCTTTATCCAGACAGATGATAGCTCCTGAAAAGAGGAAGAAAACTCAAAAACACTTCAATGATTTGCCATTACAAGGGCATATGTTGCTCTAGATAAGCAAAATTTTCTTATTATGGGTAATTGGCTTGTTTTCACTAAACGTGCCATCACAAATATTTTGGGAGAAAGGGGAACAGACTTATGGATGCAAATGAAGACTCCAAATTACTAAAGAAAGGATATTTATCCTTCATCCTGACAGTAACTGCCTAGTGACACAATTGAAAGATATGTATAATGTCTGGTACTATCTAATTTAAAGTAAGCAAAATAACAAAGATTATTAAAGGTTATTATAACTGCAGAGATCTAGAGAGTTTTGTTAACATCTCATTAATGCTCAAATGAGTGTGAAAGATGCATATTTAAGGACACATTTAATATTGAATTCTATGAAATCTATTGTGGTCTTAGTTGAAGAAAATTGCTGTATTATTTTTTAACTTTAGGTCTTACCTTTTATTAATTTCAACTTACAGAATTTTTGCTCTGTTGAAAAACTTAATAATTGAAATTATTAATTTTATAAAAGTATTTCTAACTTCATGGGAATAAACAAATTGTATGCATCATGCTGAAACATTTTAATGAATTTGCATAAGAAACATTTTTTGAAAGAGCTTTCAGGAACTATGTACATTCCAAAAAGCAACCATAAAAGCCTGTTCATTTGACAAATACTCATTTGGAGTAAGGGAGAATGTCACCTTGACTCAATCTTTACACTGTCTCAGAAATGGGAAGTGAAGAAATGACATAGATAAATAGATAGGTAGACAGATAGATATACACATGCAATTACAGATAATACAGTCTATAATATATTATCTATAATTATATTTATATATTTAATTACACTAATTCATATCATATTTTATCTATTTGTATGCATATATAGCTATATATAATGCATATAGATATGATACATTGAAATCTGGGCTCAATACTTAGGGAGAGTGAGTATGGAAAGTCAGAAAACACATTTAGAATTAACCAAATTTATGATATAACAGCTTAATATTAGTGGTCACTGAAAGTCATTAAGACTAAACTCTCTGGGAAAATGTTTGCACTTTTTTTCTGAAGAAAAAGGGTGAAGTTATTTACAGTCTTATCCTGTGGAAGGATAGGTTGAAATAAACATTTGTGGTTGCTGTTATCATTGACTTAAATAATCAAATAACTTGCTACCTGATGTATGATGATTTTCACCATCTTGTAAAGAAATATCTAGATCTATAGATTATTTTTTACATTATTCCTACAACGTTTTTAGTAACAGATTTTTATATTGAAAACTGATAACAGAGGAGTCTCAATAGCAGGTTAAAAGACTATGGGTGTTATGATGGTTGAGGTGGTGTGGTAACTAACATATTTCTGAGGGCTGTGAAATTTATTCCTGAAAATTATATACACTGTTGTAAACCAATGCTACTTCAATAAAGAAAAAAATAAATCATAATTTTAAAAACTAACTCAGTATTAGCCTGCTGACATCAAGGTTTTTAAGGTATACCAGGTCATTTTTGCAATACTTTATTGCACTTAAAACCATCACATTCTTTTCCTCATTTGATAACACTGTGACATTGTAAATATAGATACTTCAGAGAAAAACAAGTGACTAATATGTAGAGTTCTTTATATCAACAGTTCATTTAAACTTCACTGCAAATATCCCTGCAAAATAATTGTTAGTCAACATAAGTCTAATGGTGGATAGCCATGTGACTTGGCTGGAGTTCCCAGCTAGTCATCATCGGATTTAGAACACAGAATTGACCAACACATGTTTTGGTAGACCAACACATTTATAAGACTTAAAAGAATTTACTATTCTGAGTTAAATATTAATTTTTGTTTTTTTCATGAGCTCTTCAATCTATTTTAACCTTTATTATAAATTTTGAAAAATACAGTATTTTCCCAAATTAGCTACAATAATTGACTCCTATCCCACATACTTTTATCCAACATGACTTTTGATACTTTTCCAATTAAGAGGTGTGATCTGGGCTCCCTTGCCTAGAGTCTGGGAGGGGTTGTAACTCTGCCAGGAATGATGTGATGCAGCTTCTCGTTAACATTAAAAAAAAAAAAAAAGTAGTTTCCACTGGGGTCTGATGGTATATTTGCTCTTGGAACCTGGCCACCATGCCTTGAGGGAGAACAATCATTCCATAGAGACAAACCAGGGCCCACACACCAACAGAGTTTCCAGCTGAAGCTAGCCCCACTCGCCAGCGGTGAGAGTAAGCCATCCTGGAAATGGAGCCTCTGACCCCAGTTCTGCTGCACTGAAGCTGCTGAGATCTAGAGCAATGAAATTGTCCCTATTGAGACCTACCCATATTGATTATTTCTGAGCAGAATAAATTATTATTATTTAAGATACTAAGCATTGGGGTGGCTTTCTATGCAGCAAAAATAATTCAAAACAGTTACCTAAGCCACAATTTTCTCTAAGGACAGTTTCAAATTCTATATATCCAAGTAAAACAACAAAATGCTTCAGTGGATATTTATAAGGATATTTGCTCACATTCATAAATACTCATCTAAGATGTGACTGTCTTTATCTAAACTACTCTAAAATAAAATATACTCTAACAATGTGTAATTAGCTCATTAACTTATTAAAAGCTTTTCTGCTGTTGAGTGAGAATGCATTTTAAAAGATAACATTTTCATTAGAGAATTTTTTAAAATCACTGATTTAGCAGGAAAATTCAAAGCTTAAAAGCAATGGTTGTATTCATGAAGCACTTTTCTTTTTAATTGTTAGAGAATTTCAAAATCCCTTGTGGAGCACATGGCAAAACAAGCTGATTAAGAGGCTTAGTATTATTTTTAAATTCCTTAATTGCCATTTAATGAAATAGGGAACTCTGACTTCCACGCTACTAATAAAATGGTTACTCTGCAAGCAATGAATTGCTAGTTGCTTTGACCTTGCAGAGCAAGCTGGGTTTAAAGAAGCCACATAATACATTTCTACAATGATGGTGTAGGGACTGAAAGCCATATTACTGGAAATGTGCATGTTAGCATTTATACCCCTTTTATAATTGCTGAAATAATGGCCAACATACATTAAGAAATGTCTGGGTATTCCACTGGGTGCTCTGATTGCAGTCAAACCACATATATGAACACCTCTTAATTGCCAAAGTAATTTCTAAGGAACTGAAAACACAGTTCATTTGCTTTTCACCCTGCCCTTGGGAACCTGCAATTTTGCTTCATTACAACCACTCAACCTTTAGCCCTCATCCACTTCAAAATGGTTTGCAGTATTTTATATATAATAAAACAGCACCCTTATGCGGCCATGCACACATCTGTTATTTTATTATTTTTTTTCTAGCACCACTGTTTCCAAGTTTGGAATTAACTAAGATTGAACCAAGAATTTAACCAATATCAATACATGGCTATAGGTGCCTTCTTTAAACACACACACACTCACACACACACATATTCCTTCCCATTTAGGAAATATATGTTCTCTGCCAGATCTGTGAGGGAAAATGCATTTGGAAAGGTAGACCATGGTAGTTTCTGTTTTGTTCACTGCAACAGCTAATAAAAATCAATAAGGTAAAAAAAAACAGAGCGTAAGGAGCGCACACAATGATTTACATTTCTAAAACTGTAATTTCTATGGTAACTTTACCTTTTGGGTAAAAAAGTATATCATGTTATCTATATTAATATATGTATATACAAAATGTGTATACAAAGCACTATGTGAATATATAAACATACATTTTTTGTTGACATATATGTGTAAATGTATGCACATAGGTGTGCATACATATATATGCACACACATTATATATATATATGTGTGTGTATATATATATATGTGTGTGTGTATATATATATGTGTGTGTATATATATATATATATATATATATATATACACACACACACACACATACATATATACCTACAGCATTATTATGTGATATGGATACCATTGACATAAATATGATGCTACTATATTTGTGCATATGTATTTATTATAATCACATATATACTTAATATGATCATATTTTTTTAAATTTCCTTATGTTCATCTTTTATTTACTTTCTTTATCCTTTTCCCATTATTCTCATCTTTTGTGTTTTTTCTTTTCATCTAACAGTCTAGGTTTTCTGTCACAGGATCAGTCACTTTCTTCTTGTATATAGCATTTGCTTACTTATTGGTAACTGTCCAGAATCAGTTCTCTTATTCTCATATAACAATACCCATATTTGAATTTCTTCATTTACTCTTAGTTCATGCATTTCAGGGCAAACAACATACATCAGAGTTGGTCACCCAAAGGAGCTGGTTCAGTCAATATAAACAATTCCTGTGACCATTGATTAGTTTGAGTTGGGGGTTGTCACATATATTTGACCATTAATATGGATTTGAGAAAATTTACAGATTTGCTTGAAATATATGTTTTCTTTTGTTTAGATTCTACTGATTTTGTTAAGCTAGTCATAATAACTGGTAATCATCAGCATGAAGACAGATTCTCTGTTGTTAAAACAACTTCAGTCAAGTTTTTCTTATGTTAAATTAAAAATATTCTATTAAATTGTAGATTTTTTTTTTTACTGTTCTTAAATTTGTCCTTTTAGAGCACTGTTTGTGAGTCTAGTGTTCCCAGCTAAGAGTCTGTTAAATTCTATTCACTTTACATTACTTCTCATTTTCTTCAATTTGATACGGCGTTATTTTCCCTGTTGCTGAGTAGTCCTCTCATTACTCCATACTAGCTCTTGTTTTATTCGCTTCATTTATTCTTTAGTCAGATCTGATAAGAATTGGTTCTTCTCTAAGCTATCTGATCTAAGTTACAAAGTAGAGATCCTTAACAAAGTTAGCATGTTTAAATAAATTTTATCAAAATATAGAGAAATTATCCTGCCCAGATTATACTATAAGTAGAGAGTGGGTTTCTCAACACTAGAGAAAAGGTGGTTGGGCAGGATATCTTCTAGTACCTGTTCTCAGGTGAGATGGGACAGACATATTTGTGTATATGAAAGATGCAGTATTTAAAAAAATTCAAGCATGTGTACATACATGTTATTTTTATATACATGTGAATCTGAGCAAAGATATGGAAATGTACTCCCAGCATAGAATCCTCTGGGAGAAATTCAACTTTTTCAAAGGAGAAAAAAGACTTTGCATGTATATATGTAATGACCAGAAACAAAGGAAGAAATTGAGTCAGGTTGGAATGAAGATGAGCATAATTACTACAGCACACAGAGTCTTTATCTTTAGATAAAATTTGGCTTTGTCTCACCTTATTCAAAAAAAACAAATAGAGAAATTTTATGCTTCTCATACATTGTACAAAGGAAACTATAGCCATTGTTTTCTGTTTTTTTTTTTTTTTGTGACTTTTTGCTTCTATATTTTCACTGAGTGCTTTTAACAACTTGTCCAATTTGGAAATAATTAAGTACAGAATATTTTTGCTTCTCATACATTGTACAAAGGAAACTATCCATTGTTTTCTGTTTTTTTTTTTTTTTGTGACTTTTTGCTTCTATATTTTCACTGAGTGCTTTTAACAACTTGTCCAATTTGGAAATAATTAAGTACAGAATATTTTGAAAGCAGAAAATTATTTTAAAAATATATACACAAATTAAGAGAAATTAGTGCATACTAATAATTGAAGTCATGCAATAAACAGTTGCATTTACCTACTACATATATGAAATATATAGAGGATATATAATAACAATATATAATATGGAATGTTTTTACAGTTGGTTGCATGTTATCACATTGAAAAGTGTGTTGAAGAAAATTTCTTTCAAAATGTCATTGAAATGAACTATACTTATAAAACCAAATTAAGTGTGAAATAAAGAATGATATATAAATGGCAACAGCCATGGTATCATCATGTTTAAATGACAATCAAGACTCATTATTCAAATAGAATTGACCTTCCCTTCCCTTGATCATAACTATAATTTTTGGTCCAAAACATTCATATAAATTCAAAGAGTGCTTATAAATAAATGTGTAATTATATCTGATAGTGACAAGTTTCATAGATAATCTGGGAAATATCTAAACTTCCAGATGCATTTTTGATCATTATTCAACTGTTAAAGGTCAAGAAGTTCAACTTGATAAACATTTTAGTGTACCTTATTATACTGTGGAAACTAAAATGTTGAATATGATATACTAGTCTACTTGTTTACCCTGTGATGGGTATAATGATGGGCTTGGAAAATGTTACTATAGTAAGAGAAAATAGTTATACTTCACTGTTTCTAAGGGAGTTAATAAACAAGTAATGTCTGAATAAAATTATATACTAAATTCTTATTTGACAATGGGGAAGGTATTTTAAACAGAGTCCAGGAAATCAAAGGAATGTACATCTCATCACAATGACAAAGATGCTTTGTTTGATCACCCTTCAGTCAAGTTCTTCTGACCTTCATTTCAACTCTGTCTGAACTGAACCTATATCCTTTTACCTGGCTAGCTCAGTTTTACCAAGGATCCTTCAAGCCCCATTAGCAAGAATCTTTGCATTCTTGCTACCCAATGAAAATGATGTCTAATCCATGTCTTCATCCCTTATCTTCAACATGAAATCCTTACCTGGTGTTAGGAAGTACCTTAGTCCAGTTTGTCAAAACACCTTGATGTCTCCTCTTAGTTATTTTCCATCTACTGACTCCTCATGCTCTCATTTGTTACATTTGTTATAGCTAGAGTTGGCTTCAATTGCTTTCCCTACTGTAGTACCTCTATTGCAATAATCTTGACTATCTTTCTTTGTCATTTAACAAGTGTCAGATAATTTATTTTCTTTAATGATACGGCATACCTGAAAATCTTTATTCAGTATGACTGAAAATGGAAAAGATTAAAATTATTATCTTTAAGGAGCTTCTGATATGTTTCAAGAGTCTGATAGATAAATATTAGGTATAATGCACACAAAATAAAGTGTAAAGTAAAAATCGCAGATAAATATGTTTAGGCTCCGGGAAACCTTTTTGTTCTAATTTAGTAGGAATTTGTAAGACTTCAAGGAAAAAGAAATATTTTAACAAACCACCAGGGAAGGAAAACATGTCAATAAACAGAGACAGGAGTGGCAGTGGGGAAAAGTATTCCAGGTGGAGGGAAATGGGAATTTTAAGCCATTGAGAGTTAAAAGCCTAGAGACTGATAGGAAACTGAAGGCAGTCAGTCTGCAGTAGATGAAGTAAGTTTTCAATCTGGAAAAGAAGAGTATGGGTACATTCAGCTGAGATATTTTGTTTAAGATGGTAGATTTGATGCAGATGTCTCCTATCATTCCCTAAAAAAAGTCTCACAGAAGTGATATCAGTGACAGGATAATATATATGCATGGGTCAAAGAGAATGGATAAAAATATTTTGAAAGATAGAAGTGAAATGAATGAAAATTTGTATCACAAATACAAAAGAGAGAAAGAAAACTAATCTTCAGGAGCATTAAGAAAGAAAGAAAACACTTCAAAAATCGAGAAGACTCAGGTAATAGTAGCATTGGTTACCACTTGAAATGGGGCTGTTCTCCAGAATAAAATTCAACAGCCCTGAACAGAACACATATTCACTTTCCCTAGAACATAACCAAAAGGCCCAGTGTAATTTTTTCAGGGTACATGTATATATTTTATAAATGCATTACATATGGGTGTATAAAAATATGCATGTGAAAGACATACAAAGCATACAAATAAACCTATAATAAAAAAGAGTAGTCAATAAAAACAAATGCCATGATGATTTGAGATGCTAAAATTAACAAAGATTTTTTAATTTAGCCATAAATATGTACAAGTTGATAAAGGAAAAAAATATAAATGATGAATATAAACATGAGAAAGAAAGAAATGTGCCTCACTGTTTGTTAATAGAACTGGAAATATGAGAGAAGTGAAAAGTACATCATATGGAATGAACAAGAATGAAGTTACCAGAAAACTAGTGGGGAGGGAGGCAAGAAGTAGAGAGAGAGAACTGAAAATACAGAATCAGAAATGACAAGAATAAATTGAAAGACTAGTAGCAGACTGTCAGAATTCTGTAAGACAATATTAAGAAATCTGATGTAAATGGCTTGAAAAGTGAATGATTAGATAAAACAAAGTATTTGAATAAATATCAAAATTCCTGGTTCAAAAGTATTCAAAACAGCACAGTTAATACACTCAAGCAAGCAAACCTCAAAGAAAATAGTCAAAGGACAGCCAAGTCACAAAGACAAAGCAATATGACACTTTTTTAACTACCAATGGCATAATTAAAAAGCTACAATGATAAATAATCACACGTCATTGAATGACTCAAATTCAAAGTAATATCAACAGTAAATTATGCTGTTATCATCCAAATGAAATATTTGCACTTGAGTTCTTGCCTCAGAATCTGCTTTTACTTGAATACAGACCAAGACAATTCCTGTAGATGTTATTGATCTAACATTCAGACATTTTGGTTTTCTTTGACTGTTCTGCTTCTTCCCTCCTGCTATTGTATGCACAATTCTAATTTAGAAAACTCTCCTAATCAGCTAGTTATCTTTAAAATATTTTGATATGGCTTCCCACTAGGTAATTAATAATTACCTTTCTATTTATAGAGATGCTCTATAGAAAAGAGATTTCTTTATTCTTATGTTTTGGTGTCTACTGTAAAAAACTACTAGTTGTTGCTCTCTTCTCCTATGTTCCTTGCTTTTCAAAGAGTTTATAAGATATTTTTTAATGAAGATAAATAATTTTTAAATAATTAAAAAATGGTATTGCCTTGATTGTAAAATAATTTAAATTATGTGTTTATTCATAAACTAATGCCAACTTTAGATTCCTATTAAGCAGCAATGCCTACTTCACATATTTCCTAATTTTTTTCATAATTTTATACTGGATACTTAGTTTTGGTTATCAATGTATAATGATTATCAGTTCAACATTTCTTGCTTGAAAAAAAAAGAAAATCTAATTCTATCCCAATTTTGTGAGTTTTTTTATACAACTTCACAAAATATACTAGTCAAAACAAGAACTAATTTAGAAGTAAGAAACTTCTCTAGGGTTTTCCCTGATGGTTTAGGGGTTAAGTCTCAATGTTGTCACTGCGAAAGTCTGAATTCAACAGCCTGCGTTCCATCCCCAAGCCAGGGAGCTACCCCTTGGCACAGCAGACCTCTCCTGTCTTTTCCAAAGCTCTCCTCAGCAGTATTACTTCATTAGATCTACCTGTTCTGTTCCTCAGGTACTCACCTCCCCACACCTCTGGCCTACATCCCAGTTTTTCTATGCCAAAATCAATCAATAAAATATTTTTCAAAAAGCTTCCTGGTGGCTCAGTGAGTTAAAGCATAGAACTAAGAAGCTAAAGCCACTTCAGCATGAGTTTGATACCTGCCCTGAGGTGACCCACATGGCATGGCAGACCATTCATGACGTGCCTGCTGCTCCCTTCAGCACTGTACTTTCTCCATTTTCCTGTTCTACTCCCCAGTCTGTCTCTGGTGAATCCTCTCACCGCCCCTGTACCTCTGGCCTGTACTCCAGTTCTATGTACATAATAAATCTTTTTTTTTTTTTAAAGCTTATCTGATTATGAAACTACAGTTCAAAAGTCCATAAGGTACTATTAAGAAATCATATGAAAAATTCAAGATTTGGGTAATTATTGAAGTACAAATTTTTTAGAATTTTCACTAATCAACATAAGTGAATTCTGTACAAGTTTATTCAAAAGGGAAATTTATTACTTAAGAATACAACTTGGAGAGTTCTTACAACATGCCAATGCAAGTATCATTAAATGCTATTGTACTTCAATAATAACAAAGTAGTGATAGTTACAGAATTATATTTAATTTCAAAATGTCACTTTTAAACTGTCTGCTTATATGCTATTTAGTTGAATATAGAGTTAGAACATTCTAATTCTATGAATATTGAACTAAAGTATTTAATGGAACAGAGACACCTTCAAGTCCATCCCTTGAGCATTAAAGATGAAAAACTGGGGCAGGAGCAACAAGAGCTTTGCTCTTATGCCATTTTCAGGGCTAATTCTGAGGCCATATCCAGAATTACATACATAGGCCTCTTTCTGTTAAAACAAAAATAGATTGACTTGAAGATCTTGCTGTAGTATTCCTGATTATCCATTAATCCTGAAAAGATTGCCATATTGAAATTTTTTTTGAAATATATACTAATCTAAAAAGGTTCCTGAATGTTTTATACATGTAGAAGAGATTGTTTGACTTAATTTCAAATTAATATTAAGTACTGGTAGAAATATAATGATTTGTTTTGATGAAAAAAGAAAAAAAAAAAAAGAAGACATATTGTCCATAAATTTTAACCAGTTATCTCTTTAAAATATCTATATCACTTATACCTGAAAAAAGTGACAGAAAGAAATAATTAATAAGGAGTTGTGACTTAAACTTATAATTTGTCAGATTTCAGCTAACTTATTATTATTTTAACAGTGGGGATATGATCAGATTAAGAATTATGACCTCAATGATCATGTTAAACATTCAGCTTTCATTTTTATATTATATGTTCAGATCAAATTCTAAAGTTAAGATGGTAACTTGAATGCATGTCCCAACATCTGCTGTAAACATATTTGCCAAATTCCAAAGTCTTCATAATTATCTAATAAAGAAATTCTAAACGATGTAAATAGTTATACATACACTGATTCTGTGGTTATGATAACAAGAATGTAAATTAAAAAAAAAAACAGTTGTTAGCATAGTAAAGTATTTGAAAGGAATTTTAAAGTACAGAGTCCATAAGAATGGCATTGTTCACTGAAAGATTTCAGACATATGATACAGACATGCTGTGACATATTGCATAATAGCAATAATATAACTTGGTATTTTCCCTGAGAAGCTGGTTATGTTAAACCAAGAACAATTTTATTGGGAATATCTTTCAAAGTCTTTAGTCTTTTTAACATAAGCACTGGATGGGAAAGAAAACCATGTGGGTTTATTTTATTTTATTTTATTTATTTTTTATGTGACTCTTGAAAGTCTGTCAACCAAATGCAGTCCTCAAATTGTCCGGGCATCAGAAAATTTTAGTAATCCATCTTATTACATTTATCCAGCTCTGGGCTCACTGACAAAGTAGGTTGAACTGAGTGGAAGTATAAATTAATTCAGTGTTAGTTATTAGTCTGAACCTTAGGGAATGGTCAAATATTTGGTTTTGGAAAAAATAAATAACACTTTAAGAAAAAATATCAGTCTTCATAAGTCATATAAACTCAGAATCTGGTCATCATACTTCTATCACAAAATTATAAAAAAAAGAACATATTTGTATTTGACACATTCAGGAAAATAAAAGCTATGGTGTGTAATTAGAAAAGAAATTGGAAAAACCATGAAAACAAAGTTGCTCTGACTCATAAAAGGAGAGCAGTGATTGGAATGGAAAATGATGGAGACAGGAAATAGATGATGAGATTCTCATGATAAATTGCCAGAGAGACTGGGTAGATTATGAGAAAGACTTGCTCTATGAGATGAAATGTAATCTCCAATTCACACTTCCAGGAAAGCTTCAGTGAAGTCTTTGTTTTCTATCAATACATTCAAAGGGAGTTAAACCGCAAAGATATGCTAAAATTGTTCTTAATCTTCCTAAATTGCTGTAAGAGTTTTCTTTCATCTTGATACCAAAATTGTTCAAATCAGCATTTGAAAGAAAGCATAGAGTTCATGTAAAATCAGATTTGTCAAATTGGGGAGTTTATGCTGCTGCAGACTAGGACTTTCAGATAGGTTTCCAGGAAGACGACTGCAAGATACTTTCTAAAATAATTCTCAGAAGATAGCAGATTAGATGTTAAGCTTCATTTAGTATATCTATCAGCTCATCATTTTGTAAGAAGAGGTGTTAGGCAAATATACTTGGAAATAGAGTCCACTAGGCTCCTGGTAAAATGGAAGACATTAACTGAATTCAAAAGCATGTGTGTATGCCACATAATACTGACATGAGCTATTTTCATGAAGTCCACTTTCAGGGATAGCCCTGGGAAATATAGAAAAAAAAAAAAAAAAGAAAAATTGCCACTGAGTTTTTGCAAGGTTCACAGTGTGTGGCAGAGATTGAGTTAACAGAGGAGTTGACATTAATATTCTAAGTGACTCTAAAACCCTGAATCTTTGCTCTATCTAGGAGAATATCAAACAGTCCTTCAAAGGATTTCAGGCAATGTGGTCATCTGCTGGATTTTGTGTGTAGCTCTCCAAATATGTTCCAGCACAAAAGGGGGGAAATAAAGATTTGTGACTACATTTGAATATGCAGAAATTCACAGCAAATTCTAAGTATAAGAACATGGTCAAAGAGAAAGAATTGTTGCCATCAGCCCAGTGTTGGAACATTACTGTAAAAAGTTATTTTTCAACAGATGCCCACATTTTTGCTGTCATCCTGAGAGCAATTGACACCCAGAGGACTTAAGGAACAGAGACACAGGACAGTTATTTTAAACATTATACAATCAAAAGGAACACAATAGCTCCCCCCAAATAGAAGTGTTTTATTGAAACGTTGCTGAGCACCTGGAGTGTGATCTGGTTACAGGATAATTGGGGGACAGAAAAACAACCACCTGGAAACTTTCCAACCACCTAGTGCCTAGTCAGTATCTGGCACATTGGGCAACAGAAGTCTGACAGAAGTCTTAGCTGGGTAAATGTGCACCTTCTTGGACCCCTCTCCTGTAAGGAGTTCTTTGTTCCTGTGTTAATAAATCCAAACTTGCTTGTTCTGACATCTGGAGTGGCACACAAACTGAGACCCATGAGGGTCCACTCTCCTAACAATTATAAGAATAAAACGTACTTCTAAGGTTTAATCATAAATGTATGGTGAATTTTAGGGTCATGCCTGACTCCAAAACTTAACCGACTTTCTTTCCAAAAGGATACTAAACACTAAATTCAGTTCCTGCTCTCTTTACTTTTAAAGGTTGACTTAAAACTTTGGCAGGTGGATGTTAAAAGCTGCTGCCTTCTTGTCAATGAGTCAGGGGGGCAGAAAAGAATCCTTACATGGCAATAGAATAGGAATAAGTAGAATGGAATGGAATGGAATGGAATGGAATGGAATGGAATGGAATAGAATGGAATAGAATGGAATGGAATGGAATGGAATGGAATGGAATGGAATAGAATGGAATAGAATAGAATAGAATAGAATAGAATAGAATAGAATAGAATAGAATAGAATAGAATAGAATAGAATAGAATAGAATAGAATAGAAGAACAGAACAGAACAGAATAGAACAGAACAGACTTGGAATAAGCCCTTGGGGAATAAGGAGGGCTCCAGAGATAAGGGTAACACATTTTAAAGGAAACTAAACAAACAGCCAGGACTAGAGGCAACAGGACATTCCTGACCAGGTTTGATAAACAAAAATATGGGAAGATAAGGGCTGGGGCACAAAGACTTAGTTCTGGATACAGAGAAGTTACTGCAGAGAGTGAGACCAAAGAGAACTAGCTGATGGGACTTGAATATAATTAGATAAAGAAGGTCCATATTCCCTGAGGCAGGACTCCACTTCAGCTTCCTTGCCCCTAGCTTGCTTGGTTCCACTGGCCTGGGAGGCCCACTTAATTTCTGTTCTTTTTCTCCTCAATAAACATTTTCTTTCTCCAGACAAATCTGCCTCTTTTTACTGGCTTCCCTGAGTGTCAGCAAAGTTCCTGTGGCGGCTTTGTGAGACACCAACCTATGTTGGTCTAGTGGCCCGGGGTCAGTGCTGCCCCTTCAGCCTGGGTCCATTCCTAGCGGGGAGAGTAAGCCTGGAAACCTGAAATAATGGTATCACTAACACTTTGAATCATGTCACACTTCACTGCTGTCTGCCTTCCTGGTGTGGTCCAACTTTTTTTCTTTTTTCTTTTCCCAGAAATCCACCTCTAATTTGTTACTTCCTGAAGGGGCTGCTTGCTACCTGGCTCCTTTCACCCAATTCCCTGCATTAGAAGTTAAGATTCCATTTCTTTAGGACATCATTTCTGGTTTTCTGATCTTCCAACTTTTCAAATTCTTTTCAATTTTTTTTTCTCCAAATACATTTATATTTGTATAGTCTGCCAGCAAGTATAAAATGCCATGTCATTGCTTCTTATATAGGTAAGTCCTGCTTCAGATTTCACCAAAAGCCAGAGTTTGCCTGCCTGCTAAAACCAAGATACCACAAACACTCAATTTTAACAGTAAGTCAAAACTGAAGTTTTTGCCCTGGACTGTCTCTACTGTACAAGTCTCCCTAATAATTGGTTTGCCACAACCTACCCCTTCATCTTTCCAGCTACACAGGTTCCTAAGACGGGAGAACCACTTCAAGGACTCTTAAGATATAACTACCTGATATTATTCCAGAACAAAAGATCTGAGAGTGCCTCAGGCAGTCCAGACAATAGAATATGAGATATCCACTTGCTTGGAGATTAAAAATGTTACATCCAAGCCCTTCCTGGTGCATAAGGGGTTGAAGTATAGCAGTGTGAAGCTCTCTATAGCTGCTTCAGCAAGCGTTTGATCCCAGCCAGGGAGGTGACCCACATGGCGCAGCAGACCTCTCCTGACCCTCCCGCTGTTTCCCTCAGCAGTATATTCATTGATCTGCCTGTTCTGCTCCCTGCCCTGCCTCTGGTAAATCCTCTCATCGCTCCTGCACCTCTGGCCTATACTCCAGTTTTGTATGCATAAATAAATCAATCTTAAAAAATGCTGCACCCTCTCTTCATTTAGTAAACATTTAATTAATGCCTTTTTATGGTAGGCATCATAACTGAAAGTTTCAGAGATAAACTTTTAAGTCTTACAGTTCCACTATTCAAAATATTTTCAAATCAACTGATTTTGTAAAATACTACTATTTCAAATTCTTAAGATAAAGAGCAAGATTCTCCTGTCTTAAGCAAACTTACAAGACCATAGTGATTGTATTTATAGTGATTTTTATGTTTCAAGTATAGTTGACTTACAGCATCTTTGTTTTTTATTACTGTGTTGGGAACAGAACCAAGCTGTCTCCATCTTCTCTAGTTGTTCTTATTATTTTCTCTGAGCAAAATTCTAAAACTTATTTTGCAAAAAAAAAAAAAAAACAAAGAAATCAAATTATTGACTTATATAACTTTGCCTAAGAATAAATACATGTACCTCTTAAATATCATTTTCAACAAAGGGTGATTTTTCCTACTTAAATCATTCTGCAAATGATTGCACAACTTTCTACAAGCTAAGAGACTTCAATCTTCATGTGTAATTTTGTTAAAAGATGAACTATAACTGGATTTTAAATTTTTTTTTGACATGTTGATTGTTAAATCTTACTTGGAAATGACCAAATTTCTTTTCGTGTGATCTCTATTTCATAGATGAAATGTGAATTGAATGGCATTAAAAAATAATACATATGTATATATACACAAATATAAATCTATACACATACAGCATTAATTTTTTGTCGAATTAGGTTAGAATCCTTCAAAATACACTTAGTAAGAATTTCTATAAGCAAATCCAGTTTATCCAGGAGATCCTTCACAAAAATAGAGACACGTGGTCTTTAGAATAAAGCTTTCAATCTTTTAGTTTTATTACTAAAGTAATTTTTGCAAAACATGGTTCATGACATAACCACATCCCTTGAGGACATGCTAGCATCTCTTAAGATGTGTATAACAAAAGTCTCTTAGTTCCTAGAAACTTCCTTTTTAGTTTGGGCTGTGTTCAGTTTGCTTGGCATCAGTTGGTGCCAATGAGTCCTTCACACAGGACACACAGGAGATGCTTTACTTATAATACCACAAACTTTTATAAGAGATGAAAGATAAGTATTCGTAGATAAACATAGAGGAGAAAAACAGTTTTAGGGCCTAAGTATTTTGCCAAAAGTGATAAAGGAAAACTTTTACTTCATTTTTTCAAATATGTACACACATTTTATAGATCACTTATCTGTACTGTTACTGGGAAATATATTAACATACTTTTTCAAATTTATATTTGAAATGCATTTTATAGGCATACGAATTAAATCCAGATAAGAATTACAACTTGATCAAGGAAGGTAATATAGCTCCAGTGCATTAAACTAAGATGACATTGGTTTTATTTTCTTCATTCTCAGGAATACACCTTAAAGGAATATATAGCTACAGAGAACCATTAAAAAGCTGATGTCGGCCCTCCCTGGTGGCGCAGCGGGTTAAAGCACAGCACTGAGAATCTGAAGCCACTTCCGCATGAGTTCGATTCCCGCCTGCCGCCTGCCCCGGAGGAGACCACATGGCGAGCCAGACCTCTCCTGACCCGCCAGCTGCTCCCCTCAGCAGTGTACTTCGTCAATCTGCCTGTTCTGCTCCCCACTCTGTCTCTCGTGAAGCCTCTCACCGTCCCTGAGCCTCTGGCCTATACCCCAGTTCTGTATGAATAAATAAATAAATCTTTAAAAAAAAAAAAAAAAAGCTGATGTCAAGACTGGGAAAAGAGCTAAGACCCTTCACATTCGAAGGATAAAGAAGTATAGAATACTTACCAGGTACATGAGCATCTGGTTTTAAACAACTTAGTACACATAATGGAAAATAAACTAAAATAAATATTGGATATTAAAAATTGAGATAGAACAGTAGATTTCTGTTAAATATATGAAACAATTTTCTAATGAGTATAAATGGTTCTAAGTGAATTCTTGTCTTATAGATGTGTCCAACTAAGACAGAAAAAACATTTATTTATAACAGAAATTTCCCTTCATTTGGAGAAATTTTTATGCCATTTATTTAAAAATGCATTTTGTTTTCCAGGCATAGATAGGTTATAAAGAAAACTAGAAAGATTAAACTTAAATATACACACACACACACACACACACACACACATACTCACATACACACACACACACAGGGCCCTCCCTGGTGGCATAGCACTAAGAAGCTAAAGCCACTTCAGCATGAATTCAATCCCGCCTGCCCTGGAGG
>NW_004567113.1:27964032-27965451 GCF_000260355.1 Condylura cristata | reverse complement strand
AAAAAAAAAAAAAAATCAAAGTGGATATACTACATCACACTCACCACCCAAGACCCAGTTGTTTCCTTCCCCAAACATTTGATCCTTCTTACTCCTTTTCCTTTCCTAGCAACCACTAGTAGATTTTATAATTTGGTTTTGGGCCAGTGTTAATTTCCCCTAGCTGAAAATACCAGAGAAACTTAATCTGTAAATTGAAGATTCCTGGAGAGGCTGGTATCTAAAGTATGCTTTAACACATAAGAAGGGGACATTATGCCAAATGGGGCTAATCAAATGAGCAAAGCATAAGCAACAGAGTAAGTAGACATGAAAACAAAAAGGTACAGAGAATTGCAGGTGTAGTACCAGATCGACTGTATAAGTAAATAGAAAAGATGAGGAGTGTGGCTCTTGGCTAAAATATACACAACAATGTATGAACATAAATAACAGTAGCAGACATGGCTACTTCAAAAGTCTTACCTGGAAGCTGACACAGGGGATCGCTGCCTTCACCACGCCAATTGTAAACATGGCCAATCTCTGCAGTTTTGGAAGTGAATTGAGGGTCAAGGACTTAGATCCTCCCCACTGACCTTGATCTTAGTTATACTGAATTTTGTCAGAGACCTTCCCTGTGGAGGGGAAGAATCTTGAATACAATTTTCTCCACTCAGACTCAGCAACCAGTACCTTCCTCTCACAACTGCTTTCTCCTTTTTACTCTCTCAGCTCCAGGATTTATAACTGCAGGGGTTTTTCCATTTTGAGCTCCCTTAAGGGGGTTCATTCTTCACAGCTGTGCTGATCTACCCTGACCTCTTTCAGGTGGTATACCTCAGGGGAAAATGGAACAGTGAGAGAATCAATGGTTTCTTCCAACACATTCAGTGACTAGACTACATTATTATTTTCATTTGTTATTTCATTAGCTATTTCAACACTTAACCTTAGCTTTCTCTAATTCAATTCAGCCCCAGACAAAAGAAGAAGGTGATCATTTGGAATTTAAGCAGTGTGAGTTTTTCTGAAGTAATCCATTTGAGTAATGATGAGTGTCAAAACTTTAGTCTTTGGCAGTGGTTATGAGAAGGCCAGATGGATTTGGTAGCTGTCTGGGAGACAGACTCTATAGAATTTAGTGATTGATGACATAAGGGCGGAGAAAGCCATGAAGGGTAACCTGGGTTGTGTTTCAGATTTATTTTTTGTGCTTTTGGATAGTATGGCTTACTCACTCATACAAACAATACCAATGGTGAATCAAGTTTGGGGTATAAAGAGGTGCCTGTGAGTATCCATAAAAATGCTCTAGATGGCCCTCGCTGGTGGCGCAGCAGGTTAAAGCACAGCACTGAGAATCTAAAGGCGCTTCCGCATAGTTCAATTCCCGCCTGGAGGTGACCACATGGCATGGCAGACCTCTCCTGACCCGCC
>NW_004567113.1:27957339-27960372 GCF_000260355.1 Condylura cristata | reverse complement strand
ATCCATTCTATTTTTTCTTTTTCTTTTCCCTTCTTTTTTTTTTTTTTTTTTGATGTGGCTATCTTTTCTTGATATCTTTTTACCTATTTATAGTACTTACTTGTTCTGCACTATTTTCTGCCACTAAGTCCAGAAAACACTCGAAAGTCTTAGATATGTCCTAAGTAAAGCTGGTGCTGAGTGCTGATTACTTTAATTCAAAGAATGCTATACATTTCCCAGAACAGCAAAATAATAATCTCAATTTTGAGAGCAGGAAAATTTACTGAGGAATCATGCATGACTAAGAGAAAAATGAGGTTGCGCAGTGGAACATTATTCCAAGGATTCCAAACTGCCTGAACAATAGAGGCAAACAAAAGTGTTGACCCAAGTAAATTTTTGCCCTCTGTCCCATACTCTTGAAACTTGCAGTTCTCTCACCAAACATTTATCTTTTCAATAATTGCTTTCTTTATGGTACTATATCCCCAGTTATATATTTTGATGTCAGGTAGACCCAAGTAAAATGACAAATTACATAGAGCAGGGTAGTCAAAGAATGGCCCAAACCCCCCAATTTATTTTATCATGTCTGTATGGAAACACTGATAAAAACAAACACAGAGATCCAAAACCTTCTTATGACACAGGGAAGAAGTTGAAATTGAGAAACATCACTTTCTTAATTAGAATTATGACTACTTGGTTCATGTGAAAGATGACCACAATTGGGAAAAAACAGCAAATTAAATTTTTTTTTAATAAAACCAGCATGTTTCTGTTTGCTTAAGTAACATGTACTTGCCAACACATAATGCTTAATATAAAACATAGTAATTTGCGATTGGTAACATACTTTAAATGTAAGAAAGTTAAAAATAAAATCTTTAATTTGGTGTATGAATCAACTCCAAATAAATAAATAAATAAAGTGTAAGAGCAGAATTAATAGCTAAAAAACTAAATAATTCTGAATGTTGGCTAAATTGGAATGTGGGAAATAAAGACTCCATAATTAGGAATTTATTCTTATTGAGCAATTCCTATAATTCCATCAATTTTAATTTTTATGATACTCAGACAAGTGTTCATATTTTGCTTTATCTGTACAATTCTGATTTATTTCAAAATTGGGACCTCGGAATTACAGAATCACCTATTTTGCAAAATAATACCATGGGCAGTGTAGCTGATAACCACAATGTGGAATCAGTATATAGAATGATTTGCCTTAGATAATCCATTTGTTCTAACTTAGACAACTACCCCACTAATTGGCGCTAATTCTTTGTGCACCACCAGTCTACTATAGCTACATTAAATACCTCAGCTTAGAAGGATGTGATTTCAGTTAAGAAAAGTTCTTGTGGCCCTCCCTTGTGGCGCAGCGGGTTAAAGCACAGCACTGAGAAACTAAGTCTGCTTCCGCATGAGTTCGATTCCCGCCTGCCCCGGAGGTGATCCACATGGTGTGGCAGACCTCTCCTGGCCCGCCAGCTGCTCCCCTCAGCAGTGTACTTTGTCGATCTGCCTGTTCTGTTCCCCATTCTGTCTCTGGTGAAGCCTCTCACCGCCCCTGAGCCTCTGGCCTGCACCCCAGTTCTGTATGCACAAATAAATATTAAAAAAAAATGCTCTGGAGTTAGATGTAACAACCAGTTGTTAAAGAGAGAGAAGAGAATGAGAGGAAGAGGAGGTTAGTTACTTTAATCTAATCAAGGAGATATCTGAAATTATATATATGCCAGTTAAATCATGACCGTATTTAAAGTCCTTAAGTTAAAATGAGTATAAAAGTAAGAAAAATAAGAAATGAGTTCTGGGACTGCCAATATTTACTGTGTCGGTCTGAAATATGGACCTAAGAGATAGTGACCAAAGAAATATTTACCTCATTAATTTTTGCCACTTATAATTTAAAACCTCAAAATGTAGGCCTTCTTGGAAATTCCCACAAACCAAACTTCCTCCTATTTCAAGGTCCCTGAAACAGGTTATTTTCTCAGCTTAGAAAATACCTACTGCCTGCTTCCCTTTCATCTGCCCAGCTGTCTTCCTCCTACTTCCTGCCCTCAAATTAAAATCCTTTCCTCCCTAAATTGGAAATCAGGAGGGTGTAAACCCGATGATATGTGCTCAAATCCCAGCTCCTCTCACTTAAAAACTCTGACTTTGGCAAGGCTCTAACCTTTCTGCACCTCCTTGTTATCTCCTTGTTTGTGAAACAATGAGGATTAACTAGCTAACCACAGAGAGCAGTGTGGCCTAAAATAAGTGCTCAATCAATGTTAGTGATTATTGTGAGGTCCCACCTGTCCCTTCCCTATTTAGCACCTGGAAACGCTACAAAAGGAGGGGCGATAGACATCTACTTACCACACTCTCCCCAGTGCCTAGGCCATGTTAGGTGCTCAGTAAAAGTTGTTGGAATAGGTCTTTACAAAACATCTTTTCTTACATGATTGCAAGTGAAAAAAGTCATTTAATATGTATATGTTGACTACTCTAGGATAAAGCTATTAATTAGGTTATACCTGGTTTCATCTAATTAACTTTGGTTCAAAAAGGGTGAGATTTCATAGTTTGCAAATCCAGTTTCTTTTTTGACCTAGAAAAAAATTACCCTATACTGCCTCATTTCTTTTCATATACTTGTCTTGGTCTCTTCTGGAATAAACAAAATTTATAGATGAGTTGTCAAGATGTGACCTACTGATCTGTTTCTTTGACATAATTTACATTCTCTGGCTTGGGTAATACTTTTCAATCGTTTTTTCTAATTCACAATTTAATTTCTACAGAGCAAATCTGATTTTCATTTCCTCCATGATTACTTAATTTATGAAGCCTTTATTTACTTGTTTCTTATGTGTGTGTGTGTATCTTTTCCTCCTATTTTTCTTAATAGCTGTCAAATCTATTAATATTTTTATCGACATTATCTGTTTCTTGAATTTCATGTAGTGTTATTATGCAGATTAAATGTAATTTTCTGTCTTTTTTGTGGAGTTAGTTACTTGTAGAGATAAATTTTCCTTATTTGTGTGAGTC
>NW_004567113.1:27948747-27953554 GCF_000260355.1 Condylura cristata | reverse complement strand
AAAAAAAAAAAGAAACGTTCTTGAAAAATACATGTTTTTACCCTTTTTCATGGTATAATGGCTTGCATACTACGTTCTTTTGATACTGGGAACATTCCGCCTGACTTGAAAAATTATGCAGGAGAATTAAATTAATTAACTGTTGTTTTTTTACAAGTCTTTTAGGATCATATGACTTTATATATAGCCTAAATAATAACAATATTTTATTTGTTATTGGAAAATGGTAAATCTCAGAATGAGTACATAAGTTTACATAAGCATTTGAAAACTGAAGAGTACTTTAATTTATAGATAACCTTAATCTAAGTGAAATTGTAACAGGATGGTCCCCAGGAATAGGGGGGTTCCTGGTTCTCTGCCCCACCGAAGGAAGAGTGGAGATGAGCAGAGATGGAGAGGAGATAGAGAAGAGACTGAGAGAAGGAGGTAGAGGATGAAGAGCCAGAAGGAGATCTGGAGGAGGCAAATGGAACAGAGAGATATGTGGAGAAGCTATAATTGCTTCTTGGCCTTAGACTTGCACCAGGGACTTAGGGGACATGGATAGCGACATTTGAAATAGTCATGGATGAGAGCTCTGTGAGGTGCTAACAGGGACAGCTCTTATCTTGATTTTAATTGTGTTCTTTCTGTCTCAGACATGGTGGGCTACTTCCTTTGGTAAAGGATCCCTACCAGAAGGTGCCTTAGACTTGTGACAAGTTTTCAGGGCCTCAGTGGCCAACCTTGTTCAGCTGGGCATTTACCATGAGGAACTAGGTGCTTGACTTAAAATTCTTTTTCTTGTCTTTGTTGCACACTAATGAAATTTCCTTTCCATTAAAGATCTTATACACTAGAGTAAGCAGTGTCTTGATACACTGGATGCAAACTCATCTAGAGAGGCAGGTTTGGGATTTTGTGGATAATAACCCTCCCCCCCAGAGCAAAAAATATAATAGAACCATCTTATTTGCCATTATATGGTAAAGAGAATATAGACTACGTCTAAGTACTGAGATTTAGATAAGTCCAATACAGAAAATTCACTCACTTTATTTAAGAGATATATATTAAGCATGCATGTATTAAGCTATTTTTATTGAGAAGCAGTTAAAAAAAAATGCTTGCTCTCATGGATGCCATAGTCAACAGGAAATCAACAGAAAACAGAAGAGACAAAACTTGGACTATAGGACTTTTTAGATATTGCATCTATAAGGACAATTACAGGTGGACAATTTGTGTTCCTCTTTCTAGTTGTCACATGAGCTTATAATATTAAATTGATTGAAGACTCAGAGCTTTCTGCCTACTCACATTACACTAATGTGTTTTGGATGGGGTTATTCCATGATTAATACTTTTAAAATATTTCCATAGCAACAGGGAGTGATTCTGTTAAGCATTATTCATTTATATCTCTTTAAGTTGCAGGTGAGGGAGTGTACGAATGCATGTATTAATCTAGTGTCCCCATTAATGATCATACATTTCAAGGAAAATTTTGGTAATGAATGTATACAACCACTACTGAGCTCCATTTTTCAAGAAATTTCTTTCTAAACAAAAACCAATATATACATGTTTAATCACTTCTCTGGACTTCAAGATTACAAGAAAAATATATAAATGAGAGACACAATTGATATATACCACTGATATATCACTGATATACCACTAGGAATTTGTTTCCCCCCAGATCACTTTATTCATATCTTTATGTTGTTCGGTATTCTAGGTAGGTGATGTTGTTAAATAGTTTATATGTAATAATTAAGTTACTGTACTCTTTTTCCATTCTAGTAAATAAAAAAGATTATATAAGAAAACTAAAGTCAAACTCTTACTAATGTCTATGGTGAAAATGAAAATTTATAAATTTTATTTATTTAAATTACCAGTTATTTGAATAACATTTCTGCCTCATTCATATTCATGACAATTGCTCACCTTTGTGAGAAAATATTGTAAATTAAAGATAAGGGGTTACCAAAGTCCTGGTAGAAATTTCTCTTAACTGTGAAGTTAAGGAGTGAGATAAACTATTTATTGAGCTGTTCACATACATCTAGTCCAGTATCATCACACATATCCCAACTAAAAGAGCACAGAGGTCACCTTCACATAGGAAGTAACATACTTGTATTCATCAATTATCTAACCAGAACTTTAGGAAACACTTAAAAAAAAAACAATAAACACAAGACTATAGTCTTGAAATTTCTAAGAACTATCTATAGATCTTATCTTTACTGGCTTGCCATTGACCTCTTCAGTTTCTCTGTCTCTACATTAATTCAATACTTGCAACTATTAGGGAAAAAATCTGCTAGGGATAAAAAGAAATGCAAACCATTTTTGGATACTTGATTAACTGAAGAAAATAAAGAAAAAGGTAAATAATAGGCACACAGAAGCATTTTACATACAGCAATTACAAACTTCAAGTGACTCATCTCATAAATCCTTAAAATTGGAACAACAAAATAAAAAGTTCTGAACCAGTCCATAAAACCACTTAAAAAAAAGATTTATTTATTTATGCATTCAGAACTGGGGTACAAGCCAGAGGTGCAGGGGCGGTAAAGAGGATTCACCAGAGTGGGGAGCAGAATAGGCAGATGTACTGAAATACACTGCTGAGGGGAGCAGCTGGCAAGACAGGAGAGGTCTGCCACCCCATGTAGATCACCTCCTGGCTGGGATCAAACTTGCAGTGAAGTGGCTGCTGCCAGCTTACAGTGCTGTGCCCTAACCCATTGCTCCACCAGGGAGGGCCCATGGTACAGACATTTTAATTTACTTCTATCATCAGATAAAGTAAGTCTGTTTTATCACATAAACCAACTGAAGTTCAGAGTGGTTAGATAACTTCCTTAAATATAGGTATTAAAGGTAGAAAATTGAATTCTTGAGTCTGTAAAATCACTGTACTATATAATGCATAAGTGGTATTTGAATTCTATTAATTTATAAGCAATCTCATATTTATAAAAAGAATGTCTCTGAAATCTTGAACAATCTACTGACCTTACTGTAAAAGCTTCTCTAAATATTCTTCTTTGCAAGCTAGAGCTCATGATTTTCAAAGCCTTATCCATATTTCTGTCATAGTCAGTTTCCTGCTCTAGAATTCCAGTCTGTGAATTCTGTTCCCCACCATCTCATGGACATTTACCCAGCAAAAAAGTTTCCTTGAGAAATATTTATTCAGAATTAGATTGCTTCTTTTCTTGCTTCAGAACTGGTAGATCTGTTATTTATACAATTTCACCTTATATTTGGGGTGGAACATAAATTATAAATTAGGAACAGAATGCTTATTCTATTTCAAGTTCATTTCCACTTAACAAATTTAATTTTGAAAGCTCCATTTTTTTTTATCCAGCAAGTTTTTGGGCTGATGAAGTTTTAAATTTCAAGCTTCATAAATTGACTTACTTCATAATAGGGTGTTTGGGAAAAGAATAGTGGTGTGTGTGTGTGTGTGTGTGTATAATATTAATGGTGGTTATCTTTTTTGCAGATGAAAGCATAGCTTGTTTGGGGATAAAGTTTCTTCTTTAACAAACATAAGCCTTCAACATTTTTTTTTAATTCAACTTTTGAATGGTATTAGAGAGCTATTAAAAATATGCAGAAATAAGTGAGGACCACCACAGTCCTTCACTATTAAGATAACAATAATGCACTAAGAGAGTTTTACATTTTTTTTTTTTAACTTTTCATGGCAAGGGAATGAAAACTAAGAAAACAGATAATGTTTTGATTGTGTCTTTTGTAGCCAGAATTCAGAATTGCTGAAAACTCTGAAGAAGAAAGGGGGATACTGAATTCTTTTTCTAAAGAAATACAGAGCCTTGACTGATTTCCAAAGTCATCATGTGAATGGGAGAGTAGAAAACTTGGAAGGGGGCCACACTAAGCAGGACATGGAAATGGGTGGAAAGTGTGATGGGGACCCACTGGTGGGAGATAAATTAGTATCCCGTTGCTTTATAATTTACTCCCCCAAAACTTGGTTATTTGAAACAACATATTTTTATTATCTCACAGTTTCTAGGACTCACTATTCTGGATACTGCTTAGCTGAATCCTCTGTTTAGGGTCTTACAAAGCTGCATCAAGGGATCATCTGAGGGTTAGAGTCTTGGAGCTATTTACCTGTTTGTTAGCAGAATTCATTTCTTTACAATTCCTTTCCATTCCTAAAAGACCTCCTGAAATTTTCTGACACTGACCCTCTCCTTAATAGGCAGTTTACTTTCTCAGACCAATAGAAGAATGTCTCTAGGTCTGTTAAGACAGAATATTATATAACAAAATATGGTAATGGAGATTCCTGCTTATCAGCTTTGCCTATGGTGAATAATTCTATAAAGAACAAAGGATTGCAGAAATTTCTTCAGGATACTGGTTTCATTCCCTTTGGAAAAAGTAAGCAGAAGGGGAATTGCTGTATTATATGGTTGTTCTATTATAAGTTATTGAAAACAGATTTTCTATCTTTCATATATTTGATAATTACTACCTTAATAACATTAAGTTGTGAACTGTTATCTCATGTGATTTTGATGTAGATTTTTTTGATGACGCGTTATGTTAAGCCTATTTCAAACGACTATGACATGTGTTATTTGGAGAAAAATATATTCAGAATTTTTTGTCCTTTTATATCAGATTTTTCTCTCTCTTTACTGTTTTTTGTTTTGTTTTGTTTTTGCTATGCAATTATAGGAGCTCTGATATACTTTGTATATTAAACTTTCATCAGTTGACTTGCAGTAACTTTTGTCTTTTTTCCTTGTGTTGCCTGTGCTTT
>NW_004567113.1:27945777-27946507 GCF_000260355.1 Condylura cristata | reverse complement strand
ACACATGAAGTCAAAGTTAGTGAAGAGTTCTAAAGTTCTTTTTCCAATGTTATTTTCATTCATAAGTGATAGTTAAAAACAGTACACTCACCCACCCACACACACACACACACACACACACACATATGTTCTTTAGTTTAATTAACAGGGAGATTCATAAAGGTAGGTTGATAGGTGGGCAGAGAGAGAACAAAAAAAGTAGAGAGGAGAAAAGAAAAGAGACTACCTTTCAATTTGTATTCTGAATGCACATAACTCTCTTACCCATCATTTAGGTTAGCATTTCTAGAGAGCGTGACAAGGAAGCCTGACTGATCTTCAAGTTTACTCTTGGACCAAATGAATTCACTAGGGTAAAATTGTTACAAGGATTTTTTCTTTAGGTTTTTCTGTTTCTGTCCTTTTGTGTAATATTTTTTAAAGATTTATTTATTTATGCTTACAGAACTGGAGTATAGGCCTACAGAACTTTAGTATAAGCCAGAGGTGTGGTGGGTAAGAAGATTCACCAGAGACAGAGTGAAGAACAGAACAGGCAGGTCTACTGAAACACACTGCTGAGTGAAGTAGTAGGCGGGTCAGGAGAGGTCTGCCATGCCATATGGATCAGCTCCTTAGCTGGGGATAGAACTCACGCTGCAGTGGCTTCTGGGACCTTTGTTGTGTGGTGCTTTAATCTGTTGCACCACCAAGGAGAACCATCTTTTGTGTAATTTTAATGGATGGCTGT
>NW_004567113.1:27922385-27943732 GCF_000260355.1 Condylura cristata | reverse complement strand
ACTATTACAATAAAAATTTCAACCTTACCAAGAGATCTACAAATTACTAGACCTATGTGACTTATTAGATGTCTGACAAAGAGTAGTTACTGGTATTTTTTGAAGGAATTAGTAAATGAGTAAAACTGTAAATGTTCTCAGAAATTTAAAATAAATATTTCTTCACTGCCATTTACATAACATATTTAGATCATCTCTATTAAGATTCAAAGATAAGCATATTAATACACATTCAGAAACCTCTGATGTTGCCGGTTTTTGAGATAGCTTTTAAAGGGTAAATGTAAAACTATATCATGCTTTGTTCTGATGACTGATTTGGTATCACCTCTTCTTGATATATATTAATATTTTCTATACTCTTTTTATTTGGTTCATAAGCTTTCAATTTTACATGACTATTATTTATAAAATCTATAATATTCCATATGGAGATAAGGAAAAGAAGATGTTTCAAACCTCCACCATCTTTTCAATTAATAACAGCACAGATGTGGTGGTAAACATTTTTACTTTTTTTTCTTATGTGTATGCTAGCATATATTTAAATTTCCTCATGATGAATATCTATATCAGCAAATGTCAAATTCTCATACCTTAATGTCAAGATCCAATCTCAAATATATTACATAGATTTTAATTTTATTTACTGTGGTTGTCAATATAGTCTTATTACTCTATATCATTTCTGATCTTTAATGAAGTACCTGTGAGTTATGATGTGGAAAAATGTCAGGATGAGAAAATGATGATCCCCATTTTTTTTCCCAGCCATGACATTTCAGTATTATGAGCTATATCTCACAAGGTCAAGACTGTCTGACCTATTTTGCTGTACTCATTATCCACTAATCCCAAAACAGAGGCCAAGAGAAAGGAGGGAATATATTTTAAAAGGATTTCTGGCCATGGTCTTTTGTGATGTGTTGACTGGAAGGACAAGAGGGGCTATTACACACTGACCTTTGGGTAGAAAAAAATGAAGTTGTATCATAAAAAAATTAACTCCTGCTCCACTGTAAAGAACTGTTAATCAGACTATCTTCTGACCGCCTTCATATAGGAATAATATTACATTATTTCTTCTCAAATTTTTGTTTATGACAGAGAGGAAAGGTGAAACCATCTTTTTATGAAATCACCATCTTTTTTTTCCTCTTAAGCAAACATTTGTGAGGATAGAGATTTGAAGAAATATCTCAAAAGAGCTGTCAATTTTTCTTTTCCTCCCTTGGCTACCAGACAATGTTAAACAGTATGGCTGATGTTAAACAACAGTAACGCAATACTCAGCTGATAGCAAGTTAAGTATATCACAAGACTTCCAGACTCAGAGCCAGAACTTTGACAGTTCTGACTTGGGAAATATATTTTTGTTAGAAAAGAGCGGAGGCCAAGAGTATCAGACTGAAGCAGACTTTATTCAAAGTCCGTGAAGAGAAGACTCTGCAGCCAAGAGTCACGCCCAAAAATGAGTCCGTGGGTCTTTACAGGTTTAGGCTACTACTAGAAATGTGAGGGCGTCTCTCTTGTGGGAGGCCTGCTGGAGTTGTTCGCTGTTGTCAGCTTCTGATTCAGCTTATCTCCGCCTCTTTTGTTCCTCTTTGTGCCAGTTTTCTGATTGCTCTGTGTGTGCTCTCTTTAATTTTTGCTTTGTACTCTTAGGGGGGGGAAATGAGAATTTCCCTCATTCTTAGAATTGGTTATCTAAAACAAAGGTATTAAAATGCCACTTCTTGGGCCCTCCCTAGGGGTGCAGCGGGTTAAAGCACAGCACTGCAAGCAAGCAGCAGACCCTTCAATGTGAATTTTATCCCCACCCCGGAGGTGACCCCCATGGCACAGCAGACCACTGTGTCGCCCGCTGCTCCCCTTCATCAGTTTGCCTGTTCTGCTCCTTGCTCTGTCTCTGGTGAAGCCTCACACCCCCTGCAGGCACTTCTGGCCTGTACCTCAGTTCTGTATGCATAAACAAATAAATCTTTTTTAAAAAATACCACTTCTGTAGAACATCTATACTATCTCAAAAAGTAAAAACCCAAATCCTAAGACAAACACAAGTGGTTTCAGTTCACTTTTTATATATTCTCACATTTTCTACTGTCAATCTATATTCACCAGACTATGTAAACAATATAACTAACTCATTACTATTATACTTGATGCCTAAAGTATTGTTTTGGATCTATAATGATCTGCAATGGACTAGCCCTGCCAAATGCTTTTACATTATCTGGAGCAGTACTAATATTTTCATCCTTGACTTTGTTTTGCTGATTGATGTTCTTCATCTCAAAGGGAAAAAGAGAAAGGAAGAAAGTACAGCAATAATTACCAATTGAGCAAGTTATTATCATTATAATAGAAATGAAATTGAAGTGGTCAGAGCTTGGCATTTTCAAATTGTTACTTTGCTAGGTTAATGATTATATCATATTTGAAATCTTCATAGGCTTCATTTGAACTGCAGAGATGTGAGAGTACCTAGAGCATCTTAGGATATGAAAGCACACCATAATACACTGATCAAGTCTAGGCCATGTCTCTAGATATATCACTGCTCTGATCCATATGACCTCTCAAAAATGTCTTTCTGAGGAGTTAATAGAGAACAGATGTTACCTAAGGCAGCAGCTGTTACAATTAGACAAATGGGAAAAATTGGCAAATGAAGAGGACAAAACTCTTTAAATAGATGATCCAATTCCTTAAAAAAAATCAACAAAAAGTTTTGAAAAGGTCAAGGGAAGGTGCAGGAGCATGTGTGTTTGCATATGTATGTTCATTAACAATACTTTCAGAAAACAACTTTCACTGAATATAAATTCTCAAGTGTTCTTTTCAAATACTTTGGTCGTTATAATTATGGAGAGCTAATCTTTCTATACTATAAAATACGAAGTTGAATTTTATTGAGTTTTCAAGTTTCTCTCTCCCTTTTTATTAGAGTCAGTGATGTTTTCTTAATGGCCTAATATGTCCCAAACCTACAGATACAAAATCCAGTGGTAAAATGTAGTGCTCTTTTTGCTAGTCTAGAACCTCATCTTTTATCAGTGGAAAGAAAATTGCAAACAAATATGCAATGACAGTTATTAGCATTAATGAAGAATATCTATCTGCTTGGAACACTTTATAAAGAAGAGATATTTGAATTGATATTTGAAAAATGAAAATTATCAAGCAGAAAATTTAAAAAAAAAGAACAATTTTATTAGAGAGAAACCTGAAAAATACACATCTTTGAAAGCATTGAAGCCCAAGCAAAATGTCACAGTTGGACAGGTGAATATTTCTCAATTATTGTATACATCAGAACTACCTTAAAAAAATTCTTTAAAAAATGTAGTCATCTGGATCTCTTTCTAGATATTCTAATCTTGTAAATCTGGGTTGGTATTTGGGTCTTTTCATTTTACTAAGCACCCTTTATTATTCCGGTGAATTTAAGGTTCAGAATTTACCTTCAGACATAATTTTCTAAATGAGTAGTTTGTGACATTTGAATTTAAGACAAACATCCATGCTTCATTGTTAATTAACTGATTAGTAATTATATCCCAGATGATGTCCAGAAATAAGTGAAGGTAAAATAAAAAATAAAGCAAATTTCCTGTAATCAGCAGCTTACAATCTTTGGGAAGATAAAGACTTCTGCCAAAGTAGCTAAGAAAACAAATCGACTGGAAAGAGTGTAATTATGTAAATTACAATGTTGCCATATAAATTTTAAACTACTTATTTGAAAACCAGTGGTTTTAGCCTACGTATTATCATCTCTTCAGGTTTTATAATATTAATGCATGGTATTTATTGACTTAAACCAAAAAGAGCAAGTGCTTTGCTTTGCCTTCATATAGGATTAATATTACATTATTTCTTCTCAAAATAAATATAGAATCAAGTTAGAACATGACTTAGAGATTATTATTGAAACTGCAGGAATGAAATTTTCAATTCATGGAATTTATTTTGTAGACAGAAGAGACCAAGTCAAAGCAGATGTAGGTTAAAATCTTTGTTGCGGCTCTTTGGCTGTTATTTTCATTTTTAAGACTTGCTTCATCTCTACATCTGTGAGGTGGTGATATTACTTCAAGTTATTGCTTTTAAATAATTAAATAAGATGATGTTTGTAAAGATCCTGGCATTTGGCTGGTGTTCAATAAATATTCCTTTTGTTTGACACATGTTCTCTTTAATGCCTTCTTTTTTCATGTGGCACCATGTGTCAGACATTAACTATTCACTGCTCCATTTCACATCTTATCTCTTTGTGGTTGAAGCATTCCATCTTAAAAGCAAAACATTTTATATTCAATATTCTTCCCTGCTATTTAGCAGCACATGAAAACTGATGTGTATCTTCTTTGTACACCATTTCTCACTGATACCAAGGGGCAGCTGAAGGTGGGGGGTGAGGCACAGGATTGCAGGTTGGAGAATTAAAATGACAGATGATTTGCACAAACTGTCATTTACTGATTGCAATGAGCAAATGGAAGAACATGGGGGGAGTTAAAGAAAAGAAAGTCAAGAACCATTTATCACTTAGTGATGGTATTTTCTAGTTCTGCAAAGGTTTCTTGTTACATATAAAACTTTCAGTATTTTCTAATCATATTTTTATTCCATTTTGACATTTTCCATGATTACTAGTAAAATATAAAAGCTTTTTTTAAACATATGGAAATAGTGCGGAGAGAATTTGAAAATCTGCTTCATATATCATAGTCTAGGGAATGACCTATCAGGTAAAAATGCTTGAATTTGTGTGTTTATCAAAGATGCGAACCAGAGTAACATGATTCTTGTACTTGTTTTGATGATAAGTTGTTTTATTTATTAAATAAGGAAACAGCCCATTATATTGTACTTTTTTAGAGACACCAGTGATGCAAAAATGAATAAGACACTATCTGTGTTCCTGCACAGTCACAGTCTACTTATAAAGGATGGGTCCTATTCCCAAAGAGTCATGTAACAATTGATCAAAGTGGCTGCTGCAAGAGCTACCCCCTTTTAGTAGTTGTGAATGCTAATTTTGTAAAGTAGGAAATACTTCTTTTTAACTGAAAGATCCAAACTATATTTCATCAATGATTCCAATAAGCATGTAGTCAGTATTTCCCACTGCAAGATATCTGCCTCCATCAAATAAGTTTTAAGACAATCAATCATAATAGGTAACTTTTTTTTTAAAGATTTATTTTATTTGTACATACAGAACTGGGGTGCAGGCCAGAGGCTTAGGGGCGATGAGAGGCTTCACCAGAGACAGAGTGGGAGCAGAACAGGCAGATCGATGAAGTACACTGCTGAGGGGAGCAGTGGGCGGGTCAGGAGAGGTCTGCCACGCCATGTGGTCACCTCTGGGGCAGGCGGGGATCGAACTCATGCAGAAGTGGCTTTAGCTTCTCAGTGCAGTGCTTTAACCCGCTGCGCCACCAGGGAGGGCCCATTATAGGTAACTTTTGAAATCACTTTCAATTGAAATTATTTTCTCTAACAAAGTATATTCACACATCATAGAATGACAAAATTCTAGGCATTCAAAACAGGAGTGTGATTCCACTGACAGTCTTCTTCAAGCAGCACAAAATCTTTTTAGCAATAATATCACTATTCTTTGAACAAAGCCTCTCAGGTAAACCACTACTATTTTCCTTTACAAGTCACCAGGAAATAAGTTAAATGGTTATTAATGCCATACAAGTACATGGAAAAGCCTAAAATGAATTTCCAGGCTTAACATCTAATTGTGTTCTTTTTTCACAAAATTAGTGCTGTCCTGGTTTCTGGCTTAGAATTGTGTGCATTGGGCCCTCCCTGGTGGTGCAGCAGGTTAGAGCCCTGTACTGTGAAGCTAAACCAAGCTGTGACCACTTCAGTAAGAGTTCAATGCCTACCCCTGAGGTGATCCACATGGCACTGCAGACCTCTCTTATTGCGCCTGCTGCTCCCTTCACTTGTGTACTTTGTCAATCTGCCAGTTCTGCTCCCCACTCTGTCTCTGGTGAATCCTCTCATCGCCCTTGCTCTTCTGGCCTTTACCCACTTTCCATATGCACAAATTAATAAAATAGCTTTTAAAAAGAATTTTATGCATTTGCAGATATTTGCATTAAAATGACAAAGTATATTTTATTTTAAGATTTATTTATCTATGCATACAGAACTGGGGTACAGGCCAGTGGTGCATGGGTGGTGACAGGATTCACCAGAGACAGAGCTGGGAGCAGTTCAGGCCAAATGACGAAGTACACTGCTGTGGGGAACAGCAGGTGGGTCAGGAGAGGTATGCTGTGGGTATCACCTCCGGGGCAGGGTATCGAACTCATACTGAAGTGGCTTTAGCTTCTCAGTGCTGTGCTTTAACCTACTGTGCTACCAGGGAGGGCCTAAATTGACAAAGTATTTTTAAATTATATCAATTTTAGCAGTGGTGATCACAACAAAAACAGGTGATTTACTTGTCTTACTTTTGGTCTAGGTACCTAGTAACAAACAAACACTCATTACTCCACCATACCTGCATTGATTAGCCAGACATTAAATGAATGGTATCAGACACAACCTATGTAAAGATTTGAAAGCATCGTGGTGAGGATATAGACAGATGTATTAGTTAACTCAGCATTTTTTACTTATATAGTCTGGAGATACTAAAATACTCACTGTTCCAGTTTCACTCTTGACTTACACCTAGAGGAATAGATAGAAGTCTACTAAGGAATATCTGGAATAAACAGAGAACTCAATAATTTATTACAACCTCCATTGTCCATGAAGTTATTAGTATATATATAAAAAAAAGGTGACATTTTGTCTAGGGTAGATAGTAGGTAAATTCAGCCCAAATTATAAAAAGATTCCAGGATCTTATGCCATCATTATAACAGTGCTTGAATTAGGAAAGTGAGCTCACTAAAACCTTTTTCTTTTTGAATTATTTTATTAGGATACGCAGTCAAAAGTATGCCTTCAAGTAATTGGCTTATAAGCATTTAGGTAAAATGCCATCCTTGAGCCCTCCCTGGCAGCCCAACGGGTTAAAGTACAGATGATGAAGCTATCTGTAGCACTGCAGCATGAGTTTGATCCCCGGCCAGGGAGCTGACCCACATAGCACAGCAGACTGCTCCACAGAACAATTTCCATGGGACAGTTTCTAGTTTTGCTGTCTTCTCTTCCTGCCACAGGAAGTAAATATTTGTCATTTGTGTGTTCAGTTTAACCAGTGTCTTTTATTTGGTTCAGAACCCCAAGAAAATTGAGCCACTGATTTTAATTACATGACAAGGAGGAATCAAATAATACTAAATTTAAGTTATAATTGCTCCTTTTAATCTCAAGACTGAGACAAAAGTAAATTGAGATCTACATACTGTAGTTACAAAGGTTTAAGATAACAAATCAAGATAATAAAACAATTAAATCAATATAATCTCTGCAACACCTACATCCCAGAACAGTTCTGGAAAACCTTAAAAATCACACTTAATTGTCTGAGCAAAGATATATGTCTCAGGAATGATTGTACAAAATGATTTCTTCCATATAGATTTACATATTTATAGAGATATCTATTTGTTAAGTCATTGTTGTAATTTATGCCATAGTAATGCTATTGTAAGCTTTTCTTATGAAAAGCTAAATGTTTGCAAAGCTACTATTTTAGAATATGGGCAATTCTATTGTACACTCGTTGAAAACCTTTCATGTCCTCCTGAATTTTTACTTCCTATTCGCTACTCTCTGATTTGGGGGCAATAGACAGTGTTGTCTAGAAAGGCAATATGATACTGACTTGAAATTTTGCTTAATAAAATGTATCAAATATACTGATTGTTGCAATTTTGCTTAATCAAATGTATCAATCTATGAGACAGCTGGATGGGGGGGGTCAGACATTGTTCCTTTATTCAGATGTGCAATTTTTTTTTTTTTTTTTTTTTGCTGTCAACAGTTACATTAACATGCAAATTCATGGGAATATCTTCCTTTTGACATTTTTCTTCTAGGTCACATAATCACCATAATCAAACCACATAGTGATAATGACAGTGCTTGGCCTTTGCATTAGCCTTTTAGCAAAAACCCTCAAGAGATATTGATTAATTAATCCTCTGCCATCTTTCTTGTTTGACAGTATTATCCATACCAAAAATGTGGCCTTGAGAGAGGTGGAAGTGTAAGGAATTCTGAAGATAAAAATTGGCAAGTGGTGTCCTCTCTTTTTAGAATTTACCTTCCACTTGTATCATTACAGACATGGAGTATAAAACTACACCAAAAACAAAAATGGAAAAACAAACAAACAAACAAAAAGAACAGAACAGTACACAGTATCATCAGTAATAATCCATTAGATGTGAGGACAGTCAGGAGGAGATTTAATGACAGCTGAGATACTTCTGGCCAGATAAGTGTTACAACATTTTAATCATGGCTCTGTTGACTAATCCTGTAGGTTCCTGTGAGTCAACTTTAACACAGAGAGTACTGCAGTCAAAGAAGTACTTTAGTCAAGGGCAGCCACTTTTGGAATTTAACTGAAAAATCTTAAATGCTTTTCTAATCTATAGATTAGACTGAACCAAGAAGGATATGTAGAACTTACTTTTTCCCTCAGAACTATGTCCTTTTCTAGAGTCTAGATAATGTGTTCTCTGAATCATGCCTCTATATCCGTTCAATATTTGTTGGTCTGTTCTATGTTTTGTTTTGTCTTCTTTAAAGTTATTCTGTGGTCCTTACAACTATAAGACACTCTTATTTCATCTTTCTATAATTGCTTAATGGCATATTGATAGAAAAATAACTATGCAATGTAAGAGAATAAAAGAAAAGAAATTCCAAAAAGATGAAAAATAATTTTTAATGTATTTGTCAATTTTTGATTCAAAGTAGACTCTTTTTTATATAGATTTTTATAATGAAAAACACAACGTTTCACAATGGTAGCATATTTGACAACTGCTTAGAAAATAGTTCTTAAAAGTTTTCCTCACCAGAAAATAAATATATTAAAGAATTTAGTGGGACTTGTGGTGACCATTTTTTGATACCCACAATTACTAAATCATTATATTAAACCCTGAATGTTATATAAATTTATATGTCACTTATATGTCACTAGGACACCATGAACACCTTCACTGTTTATTAATGCAATGCTATGAGGAAGTTATCACATCTTCAGTTCAAGAAATATAATTTAATATTTATTCTAGCTTCCATTTTTGGGCTTTTGTCATCATCACCATTTATCTAAATTGTAACTCCATGCATAAGTTTCTTTTTATACTATATAGGTCAAATGATACTTCACATAACTTTTGTATGTTCTTAAAATTGTATTTGTAAGATTTATTCTTGTTGAATGTAGTTGAAAATTTTTGTTTCCATTACTTATGTGTTGCAGTGTCTGAAAATACCATTTCTTACGTACCCACTCTGCAGTCGATGAGCATTTGGGACTTTCACAGAGCTGGAAAATTTATTACAAATAGTATAACTATAGTAATTCTTGCAAATGTTTGTTTTGCATACATATTTAGCAGTCAGATTGCTAAGTCAGACAGAGTATGTTTACACTCATATTTAACAGGTTTTGCAAACAATTTTACAGAGTGATATTACTAATTTTTATTCTTGAAACCAACTACATCACATGTTTTCCCTCTCAAACTTAATTTTCTTTTTTTCCCATTTTAGAAGGAGAGTGCTTATTCGGCTTGACCAGAAACACTGGATCTGGTTTCAGATCAACAACTAAACACAAAGACGCCACTGGCTTCATGCATTGTATGGATTATTTAGCTTTAAGAAAAGATGCAGATACAGTGGGGGAGGAGAGTGAGGGGGTCAAACTAGGAAGGGAAGAGCACAGGGACTGTGGGGATAGCTCACAGGTGCTGCTGTGGTGTGAGGATTACTAGGACAACACCTGAGGACAGAAATTAAATACGATACAAAAATGAAGAACAATGTAAGAAAATTACAAGAGAAAAAGTGCAGAATAGGCTATAATAAAGAATATACAGAAAACAGAATCTTAGAAATTCAGACACAACTTCATAAAAGCACTTCATCTACCAAAGAGTCCTTTGTCATGTAACTGGTTAGATTTGAATAATCAAAAGTGAAGAAACCTTTTAATTCCAAGGGAACTTCATGACTTACATCATCTCAGATAACCTTTTATGCCCTGAAGTGGTACAAGCTAGTCACATATTTTAGTGCAGCTATTTATCAGCTAACACTTTACTTTTGGCTCAATAAACAATCTTGATAATCAGTTACTTATTGATCTTAAATCTAGTGTACTTTTAAAATGTGCTGAGATAGGAGCATGGTAAAATTAAATTAGTAAAATATTAAAATAATGAAAAAACTACATTCTCACAAGTCATAAGATTTGTAAAAAGACCATAGACCAACCTATAAAGTTTTCTTCCCTGCAGTGTTTTTGCATTTTGGTTTACACTCTCGTTTCCTGGCTACTCAGGTAATTAGTTTGTTATATTCATTGATTTTTCTTTATGCATTGTTTTTTAAAAAAGAAACATCTGGCCAAGTATTTATAATTTTTCTACTATGTTTTCCTCTTCTAATTGATTTATTTTCATATTTATATACTCTAGATAGAACATACTATCAGAGATATACATTGAAAACACTTCACTTTCTTCCATTCTAGGGCTTGGCAGATTATTCTCTTAATGATCATTTTTGAAAAGATAAGTTCTTTATTTTTATGTTACTCAATTTTTCAACATGTCTATGAATAATATAACTTGTGGCTTATTTACGATACCAAAGTTAATAAAGGTATTGACCTATCTAGGAAAAAAAAGAAACAACTGTTAACTTATAGACTATATAACAGGAAGGGTCAAAATAAAATAAAATATTTAAAAGTAAAAAGGAAGGTGATGCCCATTTTACCAATCAATAAAAATGGGTAAAACTTCCATATTGCAACACAAATCTTAGATTATAATGAAAAGCTAAAATAAATTTTAAACAGAGCCAAATAATATCAGCTTTTCATGTAATTATTGTAATCAGAACATTTTGAATGTAAAAATTAAAAACCTGAATATGAAAATGATCATAATAATAAATGCACTTGGATTCAGAAGACAGGAAAAGCTAGAAAAAATGATTTTCAGGAAGGTAGGATCTTTAAATATCCAAATTAATATTTATAAACTTTCCTCTGTTGGCCACAATACTGCACATAGAAAATTTTCTGTATTTCACCTCATATTTGTATGAAAGATAACCTTTTTAACAGTTTATCTATTTGGATCGTTTTTTTTTTAATGGGAAAATTTGAATCCTATGTGTTAAATCGGCTGTATCAGAGAATTAAGTGAAATAAGCAAATTCTAATAAATTCAAGCATGGACAAGTTGGTTGCAATATCACCAAGATGGGAGAGAAGGAGGAAGCGATGAGACCATGTAGCAGGAAGGGAGCACAGAGGACTGCTGTCTGCTGGAGGATCACGGGTAATGCCATGCTGGGAGAGCAACTGTGGCCACACAGTATAGTGTCAACATATTAATGAAGGTGGAAGACAATAGTTATTCATTAATAAACAAAAAATAATCTGTTCATGATAAATTTAATTTGCAAATCAAGTGTTAAAGGATGGCAAAACCATTCTTTGTTCAAAGAAATTTTTCTTCTATGTGTGTAACAAACATGCATAAAATGGAAGGGTGAATTGATATTCTCATTAGATTTTTATAAAAATTAAAACTCTTATTTATATTACTTATCTAAGGTCCCTAAGAAACATGCCTTTGTTGAACGGTAGGATATAGAATGAAGATGCAGGCATAGTATTTTCTTTCTTTATCTCAAATCAATGTGTAATATGATACATGGAGTGGTATCGGGAAAATAAAATTATGTCATGTAACTTGTTAATAACTTATAAGCACAGTACTGTAGTGAAATGATTGCAACTATTATCCTTATTTTGAAAGGTTGATTTTTTAAAGGTTTATTTAATTTATTTACATATACAAGAGCTAGGATGTAGGCCAGAGATGGGGGGGTGGTAAGAGGATTTACCAGAGACAGAGTGGGGAGAAGAACAGGCAGATCTACTGAGATACACTGCTGAGTGGGCAAGACAAGGAGAAGTCTGCTGTACCATGTTGATCAGCTCCCTGGCTGGAGATCAAACTCATGCTGCAGTGGCTGTGGACAGCTTCACTGCACTGAAACTCCACCATCAGGAATGCCCAGGATTGTTTTTTTTTTTTTTTTTTTTAAGGACACATTAGGATATCAAATCCTTCTTCCACTTCAACTATGGTGATATTAAATTATCAGATAAAGTTTGAATAATGGGTGCTTTCAACTCTGACTTATAATATTACTGGTTGGTGGAAACATTCTGATTATAAATACAAAGTATCAAAATCCTGCTAATAGAAAATCACTTTTGAAACACAAGTCATCAATCCCATGGTTTCTACACAGTTAATGCATACAGAAGTATAATAAGAAAGCATATGTGTTCTAATGGAGCTCAGAGGGGAAAAAAGAGAGTAAAAAGAACTATGATTTCAACTCAAATTTGAGAATGTGGGAATGTTGTTTATAGCTCACTCCTTGAACCAAGAGACATCATTTTAAAACTACCTTTTTAAAAAATTCTTCTCTAAAGAAGGCAAGAGCAAAGTGAATTCTGATTTTCCTTTTTAATACTGTGACCAAATCCTAACCAGGAACTTTCAAGCTGTTTGCATTTCTTCTATGTCATTCATTTAAATCCCTAGGATTTATTTTTCTGCATTGCAAGTATATTTGCCTTAACTCCTTGCATTCTACTATAGTCCAACTGATACATTATTTTCTTTGTACTCAAAACAAAACAAAATATCTTATAAGTATTTGTCAATTCTAATGACTAATTTTTAACTCAACCAGCTTCAAAAATACACACTTTTCCCAGGGATTAGTAGAAATCCTTTGCATTAGTAATAAGGAACTTCAGACATAAACAGAATATTTCATTTGGTTTCCCAATTCTCCATTATAGTCATGCTGTGCACAGACCCTGTATGATATGCAAAGTGGTCTTAGTTCTAAAGAGCAGCCTTAAAGTCATATATCCTGAAGGATATGGAAATTAACATAAGACAAAAAATATTATGTTGGTAACTATGGATTAACCCTTTATTGTGCTACTTAGACTTTGACTTCCTAGCATGCATTGAAATCCCACAAATAAAATTATAGTTAGTTCAAGGCTAGAACTGGGACATTGGAACTTTTTGAAAAACAGAGAATAGCCTTCAGATTGACTTGAAAGAATAACACTGAATATTTATTTTCCACACAGCTTCAAAATGAAATGTATTTTCAAATTGACATAACTGCATATCTAAATTTATAGATGAATACACTTTTTAAAAGTGAACCAGATAATCTGGATAGGTCCAGATGGTCAGAGCAGCTTGCAGATCAAGTTGCTGACTCAGAAATTATATGGGATGCAAGAATTTTCATATGAGCAGGTATTAGGCTGTGCAAAATTCCAGCTGTGTGGACAGTAAAACACTTCAAGGACATCAGGTAATTTTTATTCGACCATTATACTGGTTGGTGTAAGTTAATGCAATGCCCAAGGTTATAGTCTTTACATGAAAGTCATTCATTTTGGCTGTTAAGTCAAGATTTTAGTCATTATTGTACATTTGCTGTGCCTATTCTGGGCTTTTAAGGTGGGTGGGGTGGAAGGATTGCCTGACAAAGTGCTCACTTAGAGTAGCTTAACATTTAATTGGATGCACAACATGTATAATCCAAAATGGCTTTGAGGCATTCACCAAGAAAAAGTCTAAAATGTATACTTAATGTTTGGTATACTAAATTTGATCCAAAGGAAGAAAAGTGAGAAAATGACCTATGTATCCTAATTATAGTGGTGAATATGTACATTGAATAGGAATGATTACTAAATAAACTGTTGTAGTTTATTTTACTAACTGATTAAGCAGCAGGTGACATTATGTTAAGAAAATTTTAAAAAATGAAAAAATAAGACTGAATTAATGTAGATCATGACGTTGAGCCACTTTTTTAAGATTTACTTATTTATTCATACAAGAACTAGGGTGGGAGGGTGAGAAGATTCACCAGTGACAAAGTGGGGAGCAGACAGCAGAACTACTGAAATACACTGCTGAGGGGAGTAGCAGGCTGGTCAGGGAAGGACTGCCATGCCATGTGGGTCACCCCCCTGGCAGGGGTTCCAACCCTTGCTGCAGTGGCTGTGGATAACCTCACAGTGCTGTACTTTAACCCATTACGCCACCAGGGAGGGCCCTTGAACACCATTTTTAAGACATTTGGTTATAAAAGCATGAGACTAAGACCTAATTTTTGAAAAATCGTTTGAAGAACATACGGAGAATTGCAAAACGTATTTTTCTTTTGTTTCCTAGCAAGTGACTAACTTCTACTGTTGGTTTTTGTTGATAGTTTTCTCACCAGCTTCTGAATGCAGCACTTTAAATACTGCTAGAACTGTTAAATTCACACTTTACTAATATATAAAAATTGAAAGCACATAGTACAGTTGGAATCAGATTTAGGATTAGCTATCTTTCCTGAACCATCAGTTACTTTCTTCTGCATTTATACCAAAATCATATTTCTACACGAGATCTTTCACTATCAGAAAACTTCAATATTAGATCAGTGTATATATTTCTAAACTTCTATAGGGTACAATATTTAGCGTTATTCATTTTTTTTTTGAAGATTTATTTACATGTGAATACAGAACTTGGGTACAGACCAGGGGTGCAGGAGCAATGAGAGGATTCACCAGAGTGGGAAACAGAACAGGCAGATCTATGAAGTACACTGCTGAGGGGAGCAGCTGGCAAGACAGAAAAAGTCTGCTGCCCATGTGGATTACCAGCCTGGCCGGGATTGTACTCGTAGTGAAGCGACTGCAGCTAGCTTGCAGTACTACGTCCTAACCATTGCCCTAACCCAAGAGGGAGGGCCAGTGTAGCTTTAAATCACGTTACCCGTCATTGTTCACCACTGTTTCATGAGGTATCTAATTCAACTGTGATTTGTTATGTTTTATAAAACAGCATGCTTGATATTAAATACATTTGCTATTTTTCAAGTTAGATTATGCTTTCTGCTTTATTTTGAAGACAAAGCCAGGTCTCCAGTTTTTGCCATTCTTAGCATAGGTTAAGCATATCTGCTTAATGCATGCTAAATGGATGTTTTTTGATTAGTGTATTTGTAAGTGAACCTTGGTCGCATTAGCTGTGCTAAGTAGAAAAGACCCAGGTAATCATATCACTGATATTTTAGAACTATTTTTGCTAGTACTTAAATCATTTGTGGACAGATTTCAGAGCAAACAATGAAATATCCTGTTAGGTCTGCTTGATGCAGGAATGGAGAGATTCCTGGAGTCCTTACCTAGGCACTAGTCCAGCCATACTAATCATATCTTTCACTCTTGCTGCCTGAATGGTTCTCATTCTATGCTTTTAGTGTCTCACAGAATCTCTTAAAATAGGAAAGATAATTAAGGACTTAAGTGTCAAACGTCTTACATTAAGGTGGAAACTAAAATAGGAATTCCTTAATTCTTTTTCCCCTTTTCACATGTTGCTTAACTACATTCTAAAGAAAGAGATCATTTTTGTTCACAACTTTCCAAGCACCACTTAAAAAGGAATGACAATGAGGAGTGAGAACAAACATCACAACCGTCTTCACAAAATGTAGAGTACAGACTATAATATTTATAACAGAACTATCCACAGTGGCCACAACTAGAAGCTACTCAAATATACAACAATAAGTCAAAAAACTGTAGAAATTTGTCAATGCAATATTATACAGTACAATACACACAATGTGCATGAATTGAACTATGTTAAACAAAAGAGTCAGCCTCAAAACATTATAAATTTTATGATACACTTATATGAGAACAATACCCATTACTCCTGGGGCTGTACTGATGGAAGGAAGCATGGCAGGTATTGTGGATTATTCCTTATGTTTTATTTTTTCATGTGGGCTTCAGTTAAATGGATATTATGAATCTGAGCTACTGAAAGTCTATTGAATCATATCATAAGGATAATGTCCTTTGTGTGTGTTTGTGTGCTTATTGTTCTTAAAAAAAAATCTGGGGAGTAATAAATGTGTCACATAGAAGGTGTCCTTTTTCCATTATAAATGGGTGATTTTCTGTGGACACAAAGTAAGCAGAATCTGCTGTAGTTTTCTCTTTGCAGATCAAATTATTAATAACAAATCAAGCCAAATATTCAGGGTTGTGAATATATTGCTTTAATTTCATTTTTCTTTTTTACTATGTATAGCTGCTTACATATTCCAATTGCCCCGTTAAAATAAAAAAATAAATGTTTTTTAATTAATTTAAGTTTAATTATTTTTATAATAGTTGTTTAACAGCTAAAACGTATTTCCTTTAATTTACTGATTGCATGAGTTTATCAATTACTTATTCCACATCATAGAAAAAATAGCCTTTCTAGGAAAAATTTTAGCATATATAAGTAGATTTCATTTATGTGTGATATTGAGCTGTGATAATTATCTATTGAAGATTTTGAGTATAAGTAAAATACGTGCAGAAATGCATTATTCAACAGACCCTTGCTAGTAGAATTTTTTAACTGAAATTTTAATTGAATTGAAATTTATTAATTTCAATTATTTTAAATTGGAATTAAAAATATAGCAATCATTTTATTAAGATAATTATAGATTCACATATAATTGTAAGAGGTAATAGAGAAAACTGTATACTTTGCCCAATTTCTAATATGGTAACATTTTGCAAGACTGGAATAATATATGAGATATTGAGAGTGATATGATGCAGCTATTCAAGATTTTCCAATTTTATTAGTCATGTGTGTGTTTAAAGTCCTGTGCAATTTTATCATTCTTAATGCTATATTTCTATTGATACTGTTAACATACTGAACAGCTAGGACATAACAAAAGTTCCACATGCAACTCCTTTTCCATACTTGTCTTTAACCTCTAGCAATTACTAAGGTGTCTTAAATATTTACAATTTTATCAGATTAAAATTTATATGTAAATAGTACCAAACAGTATGTGAATTTTGGTCTCTAATTACTCAAGATAAGTCTGATTATTCATCCAAGTTACAGTATGTCGTAATGGCTTGCAACTTTTAATTACTGGGTTGTATTCCATAGTATGTAATGCCATTCTTGCTTAACAGTTAATCTCTTGAAGTTCACCTTGGCTGCTTTTAGTTTTTGGCTTCTCGAAGTCAAACTGTTATAAACATTCATGGACAGTATCCCTCCCTTATCTGTGGTTTCAATTAACCACAGTCAACTATGGTTTGAAAACATTATGAATAAGCTATTTTGAGAGAGACCACATTCACTTAACTTTTATTACAGGATATTGTTATAATTCTTCTCTTTTCCTATCAGATATTGTTGTTAACCTCTTGCTGTGTCTAATTTATGTTAAACTTCAATTTATGTATGTATAGGGAGAAACATGATGTAGAGTTAGGCACCACAGAGTATTCACACTTTCAGGATTCTGAGTGGGTCCAGTGGGGTCTTGGGGAGGATCATCCATAGGTGTGGCTCAAGGAGAGCAATAATGAGGGGTAGAGATGAAAAAGTTAATTAATTAAGAATGTGTTTTAGAAAGGTTTTCAAACACAGGTAGAACTATTTAAAACTGATCATACAGTAGTAAATAAGGGCCGCTATTGATTTCTTAGCAGGTGAAGCTTCAACGCAGTAATTTTGATGGTAATTCGGAGGAGAATGGACACAGTGGTGCTAGGTTATGTCTTAACAGGACACTTACACTCATGTGGAGTACTTTTTTTTTTTTAAGATTTATTTATTTGTGCATACAGAACTGGGGTATGAGGCTCAGGGGCGGTGAGAGGCTTCACCAGAGACAGAGTGGGGAGCAAAACAGACAGACAGATGAAGTACACTGCTGAGGGGAGCAGCGGGCAGGTCAGGTGAGGTCTGCCACGCCATGTGGTCACCTCCGGGGCAAGCGGGAATCGAACTCATGTGGAGGTGGCTTTTGATTCTTATGCTGTGTTTTAACCCGCTGCACCACCAGGGAGGGCCTCATGTGGAGAACTTTTAAAACACTCTTAGCTGCACCAAGATTCATTCAATCAGATTCTCACTAGCAGAAAGCAGGTATGCATGTAGCAGTCCATCACAAGGTAGCTTTTATAATCTAGAGGTGGAGGAAAAGGAATTGAGTCATGGGGGTCCAACAAATTGGACATTTGGAAGGGACACATGTCAGTGGGAGGAAGAGAAAAAATTAATCAAGAGGTTCCCATGGTTATAAACTAAATTGTGGATTTATGGAATGTTAATGGAGAGCTTTTTGGGGAGGATGTGTACAGAATGAATTATTTCATTTGATGATAATGCATGCAGGTAGAGATTGCATTTAGAAAATTTCATATTCAAAATCATTCATCCATTTCCCCTCTAGAAATCAAATTTCCACTTTCCTATTAAAATAGTATTTTATCCATCTTAGCAGACCATGTTTTGTTAAATTCTGTTTTTGCACTATTCTGAGTGATAATATTGCTTGTTTTCTGTGATGCGCAAGTTTCAAACCTGGATACTTGTTTCCATAAACTGAAAAAGCCCACATTTTCATAATATATGCAATTAGTTATAGCTCTGTTGTGGGTCTGGAAATCAAACTTGGCAAGAGCAAAGAATAGTTAAGTGGCTTTTATAATGTATTTTTAAATGAAAGTCATAAAGAAAACTCCATTTCACTAAGTGCTTGAAGAGAGCTTCTTGAAATTGTAGTCAGTCAGAGAAACCTGGATCCCAAGTGAGTCCTGTCACTCCACAGCAGGTGAGTTTATTTTCCATGGTGGCTGAGTTTGGTGCTATTGAGTTGTTTTTCTTGTCACCTTAGGCAAGCTTGATGGCTAATGGGATTGCTAATGGGATATACAGTCAGTTATGGAGTTCTAAACTAGCTTGGATTAGCTATGACTAAAATCAATTACCACAGTCCACTGGTCCACAGAAATCAGGGGGAACTCTCATTTTTGTTCCTCATGAACAGCTGTATTTAGTCCCCAAGAGGAAAAAAAAATATCACCATCAAAATTGAGGCTAATTAGCACCCACATTGGCAGTCAGAATAGAGACATTGAGAAGAAAATTTACAAAATGAAACTGGTTAAGGGCAGTAAAAATTTGTGTCATTAAAATTAGCCAAGTATAAAAATGACTTTCTGGTGATTTTCTGAACAGCCATATTCTTTGCTTAACACATTAAAGGACAATTTTTGTGATCAATGTGATATAGGTTGTACCTTCCATTATTTATCCAATTATTTTTACTTCAAAATATTCAGTATCTGCAAACTTTTGTGTAATCACCAAATGTTACTGGCTTGCTGTATATGTTTGCTATGACAAACACTCTGTTTAGCAGATAAGCATTGGCAAGCTTCAGTCAGTCAACAAAGATTAGTCTTTTGCATAGCAAAGTAGATAATAATTGTGCATGCTGGCGTTTAAAATTCTACCTTTACATATTCATTTTTAGATTAATTTTTTGAGGTTAAAGCAGTAAAAACAAAAACTGTTTACTAATAGTATTACATCCACCATAGTAGACCATTTCAATACTTTTACAATTACAGGGGACTTCACAATTTGTTTTCATGAGCCTCTTGTGAAGTTATCAAAATAGATCTCCTCAAGGGGTAATTTTATCTAGGAAATTCTCTGAACTCTTTAATTAGTTAAAATAATGCCTTTTATAGAGACTGCTGTCAAGGTACCATATAAACATATATCACTCAGGTGATGATATAATAATTACTGTTACAATTCTCAAACCTTTGTTGAATTTATAGCATACTCTGTTCTAGCCACTTTGTTGAGAGGTTATTTTAGAGCTTTTCATTTTGAAAGGTAATTATCTTTACTTTCTCCAAGCACTTTGTTCAGAATTTTTATGTCACCTGTTACTTATGTGTTTATATGCCTTTTTCTCACCATTCTGTATTTTCATGTACTGGTAAAATTAGTAAATCACTGCAGTATTTCTATAACTTGACACATGATAAACGATCAGCCAGTATATTATGTACTTAAACCAGCTCTTACCTTCTAACACTCTCCATTAGAAATGAGATGGAGAGGAAGATGGATAATCTATATCATTTTTTGAAAAGAATATGTAGGAATCCACATAGAGGAAATGTTAAATGCCAGAACAATGCAGAGAAATAGCTGGGAGTGAGTTAATGACTTATAATTATTACAGTTATCTCTTACACCTTATTTTCACACTCTCTCAAATCACAAGGTAGATTTATTGTGAAATCTAGTTGTTTGGGAGCTATTACAACCTGACAGTTAAATACATTATGTGAACCAGAGTATCACCTAATATAAGGAGAATCAATAAAGTTCATATAAAGTCTTTGACAAAGCTGATCCATCTAACAATTATATAGCGTTGCACTACACTTCTCTGACAAGCTTATGCTTTTATACACCATTAAAGCATGAGGAACAACTCTAAAAGTACCTCTAAATAAACTACAGAATACAGTACACCAGCTATAGTGAGTGTGTTTTATAGAGCATCAGTTTAATATTCCATTGTCCACTTTTCACTGTACAAATATGATAACATTATATAAGTGGCCCCTCAAATCTATACTGTTCTAGATTTCTGCATGTTCTATATTTTCTGTGACATAAATTCTATCATTTTAGTTCTTCATTTTCTTACCTTAACATCTAAAAAGAACACCTTCATGTTTTTACTACCAAAAAAATAAAAATGCAACATCCAATTATGTGCTTTGACTTTCATCAGAAACAAGAATGAAAATGTCTTTACATGGCTAAGAATAATTTTTGACATATTATGGAAAGCATTAAATGTGAGTAAATAAAAACTTCACCTGTATTAAAATGGTATGTCCAATACTCAAATTTAAGCTTTGGTGGATTAATGTACAAGATTTCTTCTTTTGTAATTTTTAGAAATAGTCATCTAATATTGTATAAATGTCTGTGAGTTGCATCAAACAAAGAGCAAGGCACACATTGATTATCATGCCAAAGAGGAACTTGTGGCACAACTACCCTTTACTGGGAAGTCTTTATTCCATCCCTGGTGGGTTGTCAGATGTCTCAAAACAATAGTGGGAAGTCCCTGGGAATTACAACTGAGATTTAAAAAAAATGTACAAAATGAAGAATGATGTAAAAAAAAAA
>NW_004567113.1:27916740-27922285 GCF_000260355.1 Condylura cristata | reverse complement strand
ACATATATATATAATAAAACAAAAAGCAATAGAGAAAACCACCCTGAAGATGCAATGTGTCATGCTACCAAAATCCTAAGCTTGTTTAATTTTTTGTTGCATTTATTATTTTCAGATGCATTGCATATCTCCTCCAGTAATATAAATCACACTCCTACAGATGCTAGGTTTTGGGAATCTCAATTTGACAAAATGGACCTGTCATAATATTACCTCATCCTCCACTCCACACCCTGAACCCCTGAAACAGGCCTGAATATCAGTCCTGGGCTCATAGCTGGCTTCTGCAGCTAATCTGACTCAGTGAGCTTCAAAGTATGGAGGAAGCGCTTGCTATGCTGTCTCCCTCCAAATATGAAAAGAAAAAAAAAATCACCTGGTTTTTAATCAAAGAGCCTTTGAATACTGTGCCTCCTGAGAAAGCTACTAGCTACTGTGCTTTCATGCTTACCCTTTGTACTGAACCACACTTAAAAGCCTTTAAAATTCATTGATGATTCGATGTGCTGTTCAGTTACAATACTTTTATAGCAGGCACCTCAACTTGAGACTAAGTTATATTCACCCTTGGGTTGATACGAGGGAATAAGGCATCTCATGAGAAATAACCTGTACGAAGGATATTGTGATACAGAGCTTGTCTCAAGGATTGTGGGTCAGCATGAGAAAAAAAGGCTCTCCCTTAGTTAATCCTTCAACCCAGCTGCCAGGGACACATCCCTCAGTCCTTGAGATGAGTCCATGGAAATAAAAGATGGGTTTCAAATAAAAATCCCCTTTGTTCTTTCCTGTGTTACTTGCTCTAGAATTTGAGCACATACACTTCAGATATGTGAGTGCCAGCAACTTCTACAACATTGGGAAGAGAAACTATTGATTTCTACAGTAACACAAAACAAACGTCAGTGCCCTCAATATTGAGTAGTTTCACTTTGATAATCAGAAGCCTTTGGTAGAAGTATTGGGGGTCAGTGCTTGGGCAATCCCCACAAGCAGCAGGAGTACATACTTTGATGGAGTCCAGCCAGAGAGACCTTTTCACCTGCTCCAGCAGAATCAGTTACCCTGTTGGTTAAAATCAAGATAGGGCTCCTACCTTTGTCATTGAAAGTAGCAAGGGACACCAATATAACAAAGAGACCTGGAGTTAGCAGGAAAGGTGTTAAAAGGATACATCCACCAAACATACCCATGGAGGTTTAAAAAATTACCTGGCAGGAAGTAGAATATATATACATACATACATACATACATACATACATGCATATATATATATATATATATGTGTGTGTGTGTGTGTGTGTGTGTGTGTGTGTGTGTGTGTGTGTGTGTGTGTGTGTATAATGTTTGAAAAAATTACAATGAGAGATCTTAATGATTACAGTGCTATTCTGATTCTTTGGCTAAGAGGACTGAACTCAGTGAGCGATATTCTTGAGGTTGTTTAAAATAATTTAAGACAAGTGGTTAAGTTGAATGTAGTATCACTGGCTTAGTTAGAATATGAATTTATTTTAGCATATGGGATTTTGATCTATGAAAACATTTATAGCATCATTACTTAGTTAAGAATAGAGGAACTGAGTGACTTTTATGGGTTAAGTTTGAGCATCAGAGAACAAAATATAGTCCCTACTCTCTCTAGCAGAGTATATAGTCAATAAACAGATAAACACTTTATTGGTAAAATAAATAACATATGTCAATAAATATTATGAATAGCAAAAAATAAGTTGCTAGAAGGTGACAGTTAATGTTATTTAAATATATTTGCTAGAAAAGTCCTCTGGGCAGGGGATGATGTTAAGAATCAGTGGGTATGACTGAATATATCTTGCTCTACATAAAGATTCTTAATTTTGCTATAAATATTTTATATGCCATTTTCTAATTCTAAAGGCATATGTAGGTATTGGGTTTTTATTTTTTATGGAGGAAACATTAGTTTACAGCATTGGGATTTTGAAAAAATATTTGAGAGCTGTTTCACAGTGGAAAACATAAAACCATTGATTCATTTTCCTTTTGAACTAATGTATTGTGTTCACTGTTCTCAGTTCTTTGAATGATTGGGATTTTATCCAACTTACAGACTCAGGTCTATGTTCTTCATAACTATGTTTAAACACTGTCTACCATTCCATTTTGTAATCTTATTTCTATATATCAATTATATATCATAGATGGATATAGCAGATATAACGTTTTAGATTCAGATAAAGGAACAGGCAGAAATAGGGGAAATCAATAACTATAGTTTTCTACTAAGTTCTTCAGCTATGGTCTGACATTAGGAAACTATGTCTCATGCTTAGAGAAGTCCTAGTCTGTAGTCTTGAACAAAGACTAACTTTGAGGATATGTGTAGATCATGCTGTCACTTCAAGAAGTCCAGAGCAAATGAAGCTTGGATTTGTTTGGAAGTCAGGGTCAAAAAGAACAAATCTGCCTTACTGGGCACATTTCTTTTCATTGGGAGTTTACAGCCACAGATTTGAAGTTTTACAAAGACAGTCTAATCCTTTATTTTAATATTTATATTTCCTGTAATAGAATCAGGATATGTTATTTACTTAAGTATTTGTATGCTAAGCAAAAATATTATAGTGCACAGAACTCAGAGCTATTTGTATATATGCTTAAAGAAGCAAAACAAATAGGTAGTATTGCTTCAGTTCTCTGGAGGCTTAATATCCATATGTGGAAAAAAGAAACACAACAAGAAAAGTCATGAAAATAGATGAAATAAATGGAAATGCAAGAACCACAGTGACAAGATAGAATAAGAGCTAACAAGTGCTAAGGGAATACATTTTACAGACTGTGCCTACAGTTACTGAAAGGTATAGTTATGAAAACTTCATCAAAGAAGTGAGAATTTGAGCTAAATTCTTAAAGGGGAATGTTTTGGTTGATATGAAAAATGATTCATGGGTGTTAATTTGAGGATGTACAACAAAAGGAACATTTTCAAAAGTAATATGCAAGTAGACTGAAGAGTGGAGTAGAAGAGGGAGATTCAATTGCATACATTATATACTAAACATTATTTTGACATTGAAATTAGTTCCTTTGGTGAGAAGTTAGTGTGCATTTAGGTTGTACCAGACAGAAACTTATGTTTTTTTTTTTTTCTTGTTTTGTTTTTAAGATTTATTTATTTATGCATACAGTACAGGTCAGAGACTCAGGGGCGGTGAGAGGCTTCACCAGAGACAGATCAGGGAACAGAACAGGCAGATCGACAAAGTACACTGTTGAGGGGAGCAGCGGGTGGGCCAGGAGAGGTCTGCCACACCATGTGGTCACCTCTGGGGCAGGCGCTAATCAAACTCATGCGGAAGTGGCTTTAGATTCTCAGTGCTGTGCTTTAACCCGCTGCGCCACCAGGGAGGGCCCAGAAACTTATGTTTATAGTAATTCACTCATTTTTTTAACAATACTATGCTATCACTGCAATTCTTTTCAGTTATTTATTTCCCAAGAGGATGCTTAGTTGTGTAAATTAAATACATAAATTAATTATTTTCAAAAATGAGAAGAGTGCTTTGGAAATTTGATATATTGTGCCAATGGGGAATAAAAGCAAATGTACAGAAGAGGTCCACAGGGAAGGAAAATAGTTAGATAATGGAGTGAGGAAAAGGTTGGCAATCTTAGCAAAAATGAAACAACAGATGGGGTATAATTTTTTTAAGTCCTCACACAGATGGTTCACCAGATGGATTCTGCCGGGTTCATACAGCTTATGTGTATTTTTCATCTGCTTATCATGATAGGCAAGGCCACTTCAGTGCAGGCAAAATCTTTCCTTGGTTCAGGTTATTGAAATATAAAACTGGAATAAATTGGAAGTTGGCGACAGAAAGTATTTTTTATTAACTGTCATTTTTAATTATTCAAAGGCATGCAGATAATGTTATTTTAAAGAAATTGTAATAAAAAAATCACACATCAAAGGTCATGGTTTACAAAATACTATCCAGGGAATTTATGTAGTTTGAAGTTTGATGGTCTTTAATTTAAATAAAATTATCATCATTTGGAACTTTAAGATTTAAAATAATTTTTGTTTACTAACACAAAAAATAATAGGATTTAATAAATTTGTAACTGAGGAATGTTTTAAATAAATCCAGAAAAATATCTATGTAAATTATATCCAACCAGTAATATGTACTTAATAGTAAATTGTGCATTTGGTTGACATTCATCTAATAAGTTTTGCCATAATAAATGATGAGAGTCATTATCTTAAGTAAACTTCTATAAAGTGAGTATACGTGAGTGTGTGTGATAATTTTGAAGTAAAGATTTTAGGCCATTTTCATTGATTAATAAAACTTCTTAAAAAAGATATCCTTAGATAAAGGAAATTTAAATAATGAACAATAAACCTTATGTATTGTCAATTAATGACTGCTTATTAAGATTTAGTTCTATAGATTTAAAGCACAAATAATCTATTTGTTGGTTACTTTTTATATTGTCAGAAAATGTAATTTTAATTCATGAGAATTTAAATTATAGCAGGAGGGATTTTATTGTAGCCATTGTAAGGTATTGATGTGTAACATCAAAGAAATTTGATCTGTCTGGAGACACTACCCTGGGCTGAAAACCATTAACTACAGAATGTTTCAGATATAGTCCCTCAAAGACAAAGTATGAATGGCAGTGTGTTTTAAATAAAACATATATGATGTATTATTTTCTAAAAAAAAATAATACACATTTCATTTGAAGCTTACTATCATTTAACATCGGTATGGAAAATATAATCATCTTCATTTTGCAAGCCAGGAAGCTGGGGCTTAAGAACAAATGAATAAATGAGTAAAGTTATACACATTGATGGAGGAACATGGACTTTCCACTATTCAACAAATACTAAGGGCCTATGGTTTGCCAAATGGAATAGGTTTGCAAAGGAAAAGCAAGGTTACTCCTTCTTGTACCAATGCCATCTTAGGCCTGTTGCCCTACTCTGGGAAGACAGCCAATTTCTTCTCTGCTTCTTTTATGTATACTAACCTGTACTTGTCATCCATACATAGCTCCATTAATCTTACTAGAACAAGATGTGCATGACATGTCCCCTGGACATCTGGTGTCAATAGACTCACACAAAATGATCACATGTAGTAAGGAGGATAGACAAAGTCCCTGGCCAGGTGGGTGGCATGGATCCTGTCTTGACCTGAGGTCTTGTCCACCAATTTAGGAATTGAGGACCTCTGTATGTGCAATGTCTTTAATAAATGTGATTAATGAACTTGTCTGCTTTGTTCTTTAGACTTAGATTGCCTTTTCAATTTGGGGGAAATTATTCATTTCACAGTGTTTATGCTAATCTTTTGACATGAAGTGCTAACATGAATCATATGAAGGCAAGAACCCTATACTTAATGAATCAATCCATACTGGAAAGTTTATTATATAAATACACATACACATATGCATATGTATACACATGTATGCACACATGTACACAGATATATCTATATATAGTGTGCAGATATATAGATAGATAGATACACACACA
>NW_004567113.1:27862313-27916640 GCF_000260355.1 Condylura cristata | reverse complement strand
GTGTATATACCCACATACATACATACATACATACATACATACATACATACATACATTCACACACACATACACACATATGTATATATGTATATATGTGTGTGTATATATATATATATATATATATATATATATAATATTAATTGTCTTTAGTAGAGATTTAAAGATAGGAAGAAAAAATGTACTAATTATCCAGGAACTTATAGTATACATCAGAAAATTATATAAGTGTAATATATGCTAGGAACCGATAAAAGAAGCACCTAAATCCATGGGAGGAAGTTAAAGAAATGCTGGTGATTCTTGAAGCAAAAGATGAAACAGTAGTAAGTAATGAAATCCAGCCTTTCCAGGGAGAAAGTCAATCTACATATAAGGTATACATAAAATGAATAAAGTCAATGTAAACAGTTATACACAAACATTTCAATATTGCTCATGAATAAAAATTAAGCCATCACATCAGGGATATAAGTAGGTAAATCATGGTCATACAAGTAAGTTTTTGATACTAAGAATTCTATAAACAATGAAAAACAACTGATGTTATTAATAGAGGTGAAGATGACAAATAATGGTTAATAAATGGCTTTAAAGAAGATATCTGAAATAATATGATTAGAGGGAATAAACATGTCTGAACTAAATGAAAAATGTAAGAATGAAAAATAAAAATAGAAATATTGAAATGTTTGCAATGTAAGGATTTGAGTAAATGATGGCACTTGGGAGGGGAAAAAAAAATAAAGGAACAAGGGAAGATGATGGGACTCCCAGATTTTGACCTGGGAATATTCAATAGATAATGATGTCATTCGCAATAATAAGAATTAAAGAAAGATCCTATTTGGTTGTTGCTGATGGGTTGAGGGAAAGAGGAGATAGAATTGAAGCAAGGTGAAGATTTCATTTCATTTTTGACAGAATAAATTTGAGTTTCCTAAGATATTTCCAGATAGTGATATTTAGTAGGTAGTTTCCAGTTGTAAGATTTGGATACATATTTAGTGTGAAAAACAACAACAACAACAACATACATTATGTTGTTCAAAGCTTATCTGAATGACATTTCCACAGGAAGATTTGTACAAGGCAAGAAATAAAGACAATTATACCTCAGACATTTCTAAATAGCTATGTTATCAATTATTCTTATGATCCTGTTAATAGAAATTATTTATTCTCAAATAGTTACTTATCGGCAAAGAAGAAAACATAATTCTATATTTAATTTGTTTTATATCTTCTATATAGTACTTTTTTGTGTAAAAGGACAAATGAAAACAATTTAGCCAGAGATTGGGGGAGAATAAAATAACTTTTCTCAATCAACATTTCAAAAGTATAACATTAAGAAGAATTTAATTCAATACTGAATTCATGCTTTCTAGATAATATGTTTTCTCCTGTAACTGAAATGTCATTTTTTAATGAACAGCAACAACAGAGAGAGAGAGAGAGAACTATGAATCTACTTGTGAAAATGTTATTTGAATTCATTCATCATTTAAGTAATCTTACTTTTTGAAATGGAGACAGATAAATAATTTCAAGTCCATTCACAACTCAGGCCAAGATTTTGTGTCTCGTCCAACATTGGGGCTATATAGTAAATCTATTCATAATGTCGCATAAAGTGGTTCATTAAAAAATGGAAATATAGGAAACAGTTCTACAATTTTTGACTCTATATACAAGAAGGTTGAAGGTTGTTTATTTTCTTATGCTGCAAATAAGCAACCACTATATAGTCAATTTGTTGAACTTAAATCATTTATGTTTTTGAGAAACACCTTATTGGCCATTGACACAGTATTTACAGTGACACACCCTAAATCATAAATCCATTTGCCATTTCACCACATTGCTTGGTGGGTTAAGTTCTCAAATTCTCAAGTAAGTATACAAATATTTTTATTAACTAAAAAAGGATCATTAAGGATATTATTATGAGGTTCTATATTTTGTTTCTTGGAAATACTGTGTTTTAATGGAAAATTATGTTTGCACTGTAAAACAGAGCATTTATATTTTTGTACTCTTGTGAAATATTGTCCATAACATACTTTAAGTATTTATTTACATGTATAGCTCTTACTTAGCAAGCAATCTTGTATTAAGAAATATATATATATATATATATATATATATATATATATATATATATATTTTTGTTCTGTGCTGTTCTGTGACAGCTTAGCCAGTCATATTTATCTATATACTGCTTGCTGCCCAGCAGTTTTTTCAAGAATGTAATTCTTATTTTAATTCCCTACTTGTAACTTCACAGGTTCTGTAGGTAACTGAAGGATAAACCTTAACTCCTTGGTGTATGCTAGAGTTTCTCCATAATTTGGCTCTTATCTAAACTGGGGCTTTACCTCTTCCTTCCTCCCAGGCTGTTTCTGCAGCAGTGCCTTTGATCACGTTGATTCTACCACTTGCAGTGTTCTCTCATCAGTCCTTACTCTGCTCTCTCCCATCCTGTTTCTCCCTAGCTGTCTGCTTTAATCATTCAGCGCGTCTTTTTCTCTACCAAGTGTATCCTGTCTCTGCTCACCCAGATGGAAACGACAACTAGTATCTACACTTCTGCCCTTACTACAATACTTAGATACAACTTTTTATCAAATTTTTTATTGTTATTTTTTCCATCTTTGTGATATAATGATATATCGGGAATATGTTTTGTGATTCAGATGATTAAAATATATTTCTCAAATTTATTTGGTCTTTAGCCACAGTTCCTGGTTCACTGCTTCCAGAAGCCTGGGAATTCTCCAAGTGTTGTCTCTTGTTATGTTAATAAGATGACTTTTTGAAAAACACCTAAGAAGTAGGGCTGTATTACCATGACTTGTACTTTGACTAGAGGGCTTGAAATTTTGAGTCCCGAGAGAGCATGCACACATCCAGTAGGGAGAGAGGTTAAAGACTGAGTTCTAATATCAATGCTAGATTACTTAATCAATCATACTTATGCCACGAAATTTCATAAAAGCCCAAAAGGAGAGGGGCTTCTGAAAACTTCAGTTGAACGTGTGCACACTTGAGAGAATGGTGTGCCAGAAAAGGGCATGGAAGTCTGCACCTTTCCCCAGACTCTCCCCTAAGCATTTCCTCCATCTGACTGTGCCTGAATAATAATACATCAAAATTATTGATCTCTTGAGTAAGTGGGTTTTCTGAGTTTTAGGGATTCCTCTAATAAATTGATGGAAACTAGGGAGGGTATTCTGGGAACATCTGAACTAGAGTCATTTGGTTTGGTGTAAATGTCGGGTTCAGGATTACTGCTGGCTTCTGACAGGACAATCTTGTAAGACTGAGCCCTTTACCTGTGGAATTAAATGCTATCCTGGGTTCACAGTATTAGAATTGTATTTAATTATTTAGTACACTGATGGTGTTTGAGAATTATGACAAAGCTTATACACACACACAACACACATTGGAACTGGATGCAGTAACCCAACACCATATCTCTACCTCTTTATTTCTATCATCTTTTTATATCTTTCATCATCTCCATTTTTATCTCTAATTTTGTCATTATTCCCTTTCTTAATAGACATATACAGCTACCTAGATCTTTATATGTATTTATCTAGTTCATCTATATGTAGTCTATAATGATCATATCAGGATGCCATTTAAAGCCAAGGATCAGCTTTTACTATCTTAGAATCTAAAATATATATGTTGCTTATGATAAATATTTAATAAGCATTTCTCTTCAAATGGGTGAATTAGTGAATACAAATACTATCAAGTTAAAAAAATAACTAGAAGGGAAGACATCAAATCACTAGTATGTAGTGAATAAGAAAATACCAGATATAAGGTACTTTGTCCGTTTAACTTCAAAATATATCCAGAAGCTGAGTACTGTATATCTGTCTACTTATGATCTCCATCTGAGCTGCCAACTTCACTTACCTTTATTATTAAAAGGATATTTGAACTGGTTCTCTTTACTTCTACTTGTCCACTTTTGACAAATAAACTACATTTTAAACAGCAACCAGAAAAAAAATAAAAAGTAAATTAGATCAGGTCCTCCCTCGTGACACAATGGGTTAGGATGCAGCACTGCAAGCTGGCTGCAGACATTTCAGTATGAGCTTGATCCCTGGCTCCAGGGCTCCGGAGGCGATCCGCATGGCGCAGCAGACCTCTCCTGCCTCACCTGCTGCTGCCCTCAGCAATGTACTTTGTTGATGTAACTGTTCTGCTCCCCACTTTATCTTTGGTGAATCCTCTCACCACCCCTGTACCTCTGGCCTGTACCTCAGTTCTGTATGCATAAATAAATACATTTTAAAAATGTTATTTAAAAAAAAACATAAAATGTAAATTATATTAGTAACTCATTTGTCTTAACTTCCTGTCCCCTTCATCAAGAATAGAAGTTGAGGTTCTTATCATGACCCACAAGGGGCTTTGTGATCTGCTATCTCTCATTCTTTTTCTCTCTCTCTCACCACGTTTCTGACACACTGACATCCTTGCATACGTGGATTTTACTGGCATATTCATATTTTACACTCAGGGTTTTTAATCTTAGAGTTTCTTTCGTGCTATGTTTGTAACACTCATCAGCCTATTCCTTTTCGGCCTATTCAGAGACAATCTTAGTACATTCTCCCCATGGAGTGTTAGTTATATAAATGTGCAGTTCATCTCTTCTGCACCCCAGCATAAAGTTGACAATTGTCTTGCTGAATACATTCCCTTTTGGGTCACCCTTCAACAATGTCCAGTTCTCTCAGTACCCAATTGCTTGCTCTCTACCAGTGAATGGACATCATAGCAGTTTAATGGAGGCTCATTCCTGCAAGGTCTGGTACACCTTTATTGAGTGATTTTTCTCTAGGACTCCCACAATTCACATAAAACCTGATGATTGTTCTTCCCTTCTCCCTCCCCTTTACAGGAGCTTAAAGGTTCCTCTTACCTATTCTGGATTTCTTCTCTTTCTCGTCACAAAAGATTTTGCTCAACTTTTGTGTAACTATTCCTGACTTGACTTGTGTTTCTTGTAGGTTTCAAACAAACATGTTTGTTATATATTTTCCTTGAATTTTTTGGTACCTGGGTCTTTATATATAAAGGTGAGTGATGACCCAGAGAAGTCAATATCATGGAGAAAAATATTGATGACTTAAAATTCTTTAAAAAAAGGAGAATGCTTTACCAAGTAGGGCCAGGAAGTAAGCACCAGAATCACTCCAGAGGACAAGGTAGAATGAAGAGAAACTATGACTCAGAGCTGTTGTTTTTTCCTACAGAAAAGTCAAAGCAAGGCAGGAGAGACAGTCTAGGGTTGGTTAGCTTGAATAATGTTACTGGGCTCTGGGCTGTAGGAATGATCTCTTATTGTATGTCAGTTTGGCTATATGATTAAGGATATGATGAATTAATTAATACACAAATACAGATGCTAACATGGAAATATACACACAGAGAATAAACAATTATTATCGTGTTGTACAAATGTTACAAACTACCACCCATGGGCCAAATTCAGCTTTTCATCTATTTCGCAAATTAAATTTTATTGGACTATAACCATGTTCATTTATTCATGTATTAACTATGACTATTTTTACATTGTGATGGCAGAATTCAGTAGTTATAACAGACACCTTATGCCTAGCAAAGGCTAAAATATTTATTATCCAAATATTTAGAAAATTTGACAAAACCTATGCTAAATTTTATCATTCTTACTTATTTACTTTTTATTATTTTCCCAATAGAAAGGAAGAGGGGCAATGACAGATATTTTGTTGTTTTATTCACTAATATAACTCAAGAAATCACACTGGTACTTAGCATAATAAAAGGCTGGAATCAATATTTTTTTAAAGGATTCAGATAAATTTGAATTCTTAATCCGGACCCATTAGTTAGTGGGATGATCAGAGCCCTAAGCTTTTTCTAACTTTCAATTTCCTCAAAAATAATGGGGCCTGGGCCCTCCCTGGTGACTCAGTGGATTAAAGCGCAGCACTAAGAAGCTAAAACCACTTCAGCATGAGTTCCATCCCTGCCCCAGAAGTGACCCACATGGTGCAGCAGACCTCTCCTGACCTGCCTGCTGCTTCCCTCAGCAGTGTTCTTCGTCAGTAGGCTCGTTCTACTCCCCACTCTGTCTCTAGTGAAGCCTCTCACCACCCCTGCTCCTTTGGCCTGTACCCCAGCTCTGTTTGCATAAATAAATAAATCTTAAAAAAAAATAAAAGGGCCCAGCACACAAAGTTTAAGATTAAATGACTCAGTACATGAAAAATGTTAATGCATGCCTTTGCATGGTAAACATTAAATAATTATTGACTTTTTTTTTGGAGGGGGGATGTAATGCTTTTCACTCAGCTCTTTCATATTAGAAAATTTCAGCTACTAAGTGTTAATGCAAGTATGTACCCTAGACAATTGTTTAGAAACAAAATGTGTATGTTCTATCTAGAACAGGGTTAATGATATTTCTTATCTTTTCCATAGGGCATTTGAAGGACAGATAAGATTGTATTTTTCAGTCTAGGAAACTGAACAATGAAAGATAACAATATGAATTTAGATGCTTTTTTCTTCTAACTGCAAATAAAAACAATCAATAAATTAAAAATAGAAAAATCTCTGTTTTGCTTTTCTTATATAAGGTGTTCTAGATGAATAATTGAATTTGACAAATTTGTTGACACATTTGACTCATTTGTCAATTTTACCATTCTATTTGAATAATAAAAAATATTCAGCTGTAAATTTAGACACTTATTTATATTTCGAGGGAGTTTGAATCTCCATTAACAGACAGTGTCATTGATCTTCTAAAGATCAAAAAGCTTAAGCAGCACTGGAAAGGTGTCTTTCTTTTATAACACCAGAATAAGTCTTGGTAATTGTATTTGTGTGGTGTTTCTGTTCTGGTAAATGCAACTGTTTTCTTTCTTTTTAAGATTTATTTATTTATGCATACAGAACTGGAGTACAGCCCAGAGGTGCAAGGGTGGTGAGAGGCTTCACCAGAGACTGAGTGGGGAGCAGAACAGGCTGACTGACGAAGTACACTGCTGAGGGGAACAGCAGGAAGGTCAGGAGAGGTCTGCTGCGCCATGAGGGTCACAGCGATCCTCCCGGGCGGGGATGGAACTCATGCTGAAGTGGCTTTAGCTTCTTAGTGCTGTATTTTCACCTGCTGCACCACCAGGGAGGGCCATACAACTGTTTTTCTTATGTATTTCCTATCCTTTGTCACTACATTCTCAATCTTTTGCATTATGTTCATTCTTTTGATACTATATATGTCAAGATCATTAACTTAAGGTCACTATTAAATAACATTTCTCAGTTTGTACATTACTTTATCTCTCTGAAGCATGTAAAATGGATAACTATCTTTTTCTGTTTGTTTGTTTGTTTGTTTTTTAAATCACACAGCTAATTTTTTTAGCCCTTTTTCTTGACCACTGGTACTCAGCTCTCTAACTGTTCTCTTACAGAGTTCTGATTTGCACATTCTTTCTTGTTCTAATGCTCTATTTTTATGATTTTAGGGAACTGATGGATTCCAAAATGTATTACACCACAATGTATTGTAATTTGTTATTGGGCTTCAACCACATATTTAACACTATTTTCCAATTGAAATTCAACTTTCCAATCTGAAATTATCTCCCTAATCAAGACTGTCCTCCCTTCTATATTTTTATCTGAGTAACTACACCTTATAATGCTGGTATCATCAAGAGTTTGGAAGACATCATTGGTAATCAGTGTTGACAAGGGTATTGATTGAAGGGAATTCTAGTATATTGTTGATGGGAATGTAATCAGTCTTATCTATAGAAAAATGTATGGATATTTCTCAAAATATTAAAGTATATTTGTCATGTGAATTACCAAATTCATTCCTAAGGACATATTCCAAGAATTTGAAAATACTTTTTTGAAAATGATATATATTTTCCTATAATTATTTCAGCCCTCTTACAATTGTGAAGGTATGGATATAACTAAGTGCTTGTTTATGGATGACTAAATAAAAAAGACATGGTGTATATACACACAATGGGATATTATTCAGTTAAAAAAAGTTGAGACTTTAATATAAGCGAAAACATGGATGGACCTAAAAAGACTGTGCTAAGAGAATAGGTTAGCAGAAAGACAAAAACATATGCTTTTACTAATATGGGGAATGAAAAGAAAAAAAGAAAAAAAAAAGAACAGATAAAACCAAAAACACCTTTGGATTTTAACTATAGAACTGAAGTTATGGAGTGGAGGGTGCAGTAAAGGATGATGAGTTTTCAAAGGACTAAGGTGAAGGACTACACGTTCTTTGGTGTGGGTATTGTATGAGAATATACATTTAGAGATGTGCGAACCTGTACCCTTAAAACATACATATAGTTGCCACCCATTACCTCAAATTAACAACAAAAAAAAAAAGTTAAAATGCTCCAGATTCAAAAACTCTAAGAATTAATTTATGAATTAAATAAAAAACTTCTAAGGTTATATAAACAGTTATCTAAGAATAATCTTTGTTTTAAAGAATTATTTATTTATGCATACAGAACTGGGGTACAAGCCGAAGGTGCAGGGGCGGTGAGAAGATTCACCAGAGACAGTGTGGGGAGCAGAACAGGGAGACTGGCGAAATACACTGCTGAGGGGAGCTGTGGGCCAGACAGGAGAGGTCTGCCACGCCATGTGGATCACTCTGTAGCTGGGGATCAAACTCCTCACTGAAGCGCTGTGGCTAGCTTGCCGTGCTGAGCTTTTATCCATTGTGCAACCAGGGAGGGCCATAAGAATAATCTTTTAGGGGTTCTCTAATCTTAAAAACTAAACAGGAAATAGCAGTCTTTATGCTAAGATTTTTGAATATTCAGACTAAAATGAAAGTTTCAGTAATAGATGCAAGTAAATTAATCAGTTATTCAGCACCATGATCTGAAACACCTGCCTCGAGGTGGGTCTGTGGACATATAAGAAAGAAGTCAAGATGTTTGACCTAAAGATATTAATTGGGTCAATTCCACTTATCACAAAATAGGTTTGTGGATGGTCTATCAAAGAAATGAACTTGCATTTATCCTAATCAATCACGTGTCCGTATGATTAAGTTAGTCTGTAAGAGAGTTTTCTTAGGACTATAATACACACAATCAGTACACATTTTCTGATGTTTTTCACATGTTGAAATAGAGTTACAGATAGGAATGAATACATTAATGTACTAAATGGCAACTAGGTAGCATCTGGAAAAAGTATCAGAGTTCAAATTAGTTCAGGAGTTAATCAACTCAACTATCTTCAAGTGAGTTAACTTGGTAAGTTCTCCCTTCTCCCTAGCTCCTCAGAGTCTTTGTTCTCTGTTCTGTTTCTGAATTTGAGAAAAAAATACTGCAGTGACCCCCTAATGATATCCTTTTATCCAAAGGCACTTTCATGTTGTATATCTTTTCTGAATTTTTATAGGTCTTCATTATTATGAATCTAAATTTAAACATTTGCCATACTGTATAAAACCCAGCATTGTACTTGCAATGTGGTTTTAGCATATTCCTCATTTTGTCATGGAAAGTTTAGTATGAGATAAGACAAACTTATGTGGAAAAAATACTACATTTATTTGCAAACATTTAATCAGTGTTAGAGTGTTGCCTTTGATTTGTAGGCATATTGAGAAAAAAGGCTGTTGATTCTGTGCCTAGTATCACGGTAGTATAACGTGTCATAGTTTTCATTTGGGTTTAGATCTACTAGGTGAAAGTGAAAATCCAAATTGTTCTTTAATTTGCTATAATCTGTTTTCATTATATGTATCCAACCTTCTAATACATTATCAACATATGATGAATTACCAAACATTTATTATATCCTTTCTAGAATCGATAGTCAAGACTCTAGTTATTTTTAAAAAGAGTAAGATTTTGAAATAACCTAGAAAATGTCTTGAATTCTGGATCTTTAGAAACAAATATATTCTCAGACATCTAACATTCAAAAAATTTAGCATGTTTATACATGAAAGAAATCATCTAAATATGCAAGTGCCCCCTCTGAATTGGATGTATCATTAAAGTATTAATGCAGTAGTTTTTAAACCTTTCATAAATAGAAAGTATTGATCACAATATTGAAAAAATATAGAAAAATATTAGAGGATTTTTTCTTTCCATCCATCCAATTCTGCATTTTTATAATATTAAATATGAGAATATAGGCTGTAATCATTATTATCATTAATTATTTTTAGGCATTGAATATTATTTAAATAAGTTTATAGAGTCAATTACTCATATGCCTACCTTGCCTATGTAAGTGATGTTAAACAGTTGCAATTCTTTATTAGATCTATTTCTCTTAATTTTCTACTTAATTTCATACTATAAGTGCTAAATAAATTACATGGAAATATATAATTACTCTTTAAACTTTTCCCTGAAGTATCATGTACATAAAGAAAAGTTTACACACCATAAATGAACAGCTCAATGATAAGCTAACATAGCCATAAAGCCAACATCCCAATCAAGAAACAGAATATTTCCAGTATCACAGAAGTCCAGGTTTCCAGAATCTATGCCTTCCTGTAGTTATTGTTATCCTGGCTTTAGTAGCACATATTAGTTATACTTATTTGTTGATACCTTATATTGATTGAATCATGCCATTTATCATCTTTTGTGAGCAATACTTTACTCACAATTGTTTGGAATATCTATGTATATTATTTCATAAAATAATATATTTTCACTGTCACTGCAATATAATGTTGTTTGCATATAACATAATAGGACTGTTGGATCATAGGGACTATATATTTAATAGTTTAAAGAATTTCCAAAGTGTTTCCAAAAGCAGCTATACAAGACTACAAATAACATGCACACAAATGCAAGATAGTTCCAATTTCTCTGCATCCTGAGCAATACTAGAGATTATTATTATTATTATTATTATTATTATTATTATAGCCATCCTAATGTGTGTGACAGAGTAAATCACTGTAGATTTGAGCTGTATTTTCCTAATGTCTTATAATTTTTAACATTGTATATAGTTTATTGGTGATTTGTATATCTCCTTTGGGAAAATATCTGTTCATTCCTTTTGACCATTTTTATTTGGACTACTTATTTCTGTTTTATTTTATTCTTCTAGTAGTGATTTTTATTTTTTTAGGCTTTTTTTCTACCAGTTATCACTGCCATAGTGCACTCACCACCAAATCACTCATACTCCACTATCATAATCCATTTATTCAATATTATTGAGTTATTAATATTCTTTATACATTCTGGATTTAAGTCCTTTATCAGTTACATGATCTGTAATTGCAATATAGTATTATTCATTTGAATATTCTTTTAGCATACTACTAAAATGACACAAACATTTAGGAAAATAAATGAGAGAAGAAAATATTTTTATATTTCCTTACTTTCAACATTTAAAAAAAAGATATAATTCAACTAAGCAAAGCATGAAGAAAATACTTGCTTAGAGCATATTTTGTACAATGAATAACCATCCAAACTGTTTTGCTCCTTTTATCAAAGTAAATAATATCAAATAATAAATTGAGACCTGTGGCTGAGTTTCTAAAAAGCAATCTGTATTCACTAAAAATTTTATTTACCATTTATTCAGATAAGCTCAAAAAGCATGAAATTCTCTTTGTAAGTCTTGTTGCCAACATGGACAGATACCACACTCTCTAGTTTCACAGCATATTGATCACTGTAAAGAAATCCCATTTCCACTTGCTGTCAATTCTCATTGCCTACTCTATGTAACTCTTAGGAACCACTAACTTACTTCTTATATCAGATATAATTCTGTTGTGGAAATTTCATATACATGGATTCATATGTGTTCTTTGGTGACTGATTTAATTAGTACCATGTTTTCAAAGCTAATGTTGTAGCAAAATGAAATGATCGAGTTTTATTGTCAAATTGTTATCCAAAATATGGACATACCATACTTTGGTGGACATTTGGCTTGCATCTTCTATTGGATTATTATGGGAAATATTGTTATAAACATTCATGTAAAAGCTTTTAGGTGGCATATATTCTAATTTTATATGGGTTTATACCTAGAAGTGAAACTGTCAGTAAAGATACGCTTAACGTTTTGAGGAACTGCCAAACATTTTCAGTGTAGCTGAATCATATTACAAATCAATCACCAATTCTGAAAGTCTCATTTTTTTTCTATGTTCTGAACAGTGTTTTTTAATTCCTTAGAGATAATGTTCTTTGGGCTGGAAAATCTCAACTGACCTGTCCCGAAGTTTCCAAGTATTTCTTATGGCTATAATTTAGCATTACAGTTATAGTAGTTTTCAACTCTATATGTTTGCTATTTTTATGCCATGTTATTTCTTTATTGATATTCATTGTAACATGTTGTTCTTATACCTCCTGTTAAATATTTCTGTTTGAATGGAACATAGATTCCTGTTTCATTGTACGTTTCATAGTTTTTTATTGGGTATTTTGTATAAGGTAGTGTGGAAACGGAAGTAGTATGAAATGGAAGCCCTTCTGGTTCCATTGTTTTTATTTGCCTCTGACTTTCCTATACTACTTATAGTCTTGATTATTGTCATTTTTCTTGACTTTTTTGGTTCACTATCAATTAGATAGGACTTTCCTTAATGCTTTTTACTGATTTATCTTCTACCAATTACTGAGTGGTTCATTGTGTTAAGCAAGATATCAAACGTTATGCCACTCACAAATATTCCTTAGCTTTCATGCCTTGCCTTTATGGAGATTCAAGGTGAGAAATAACTGAGATTTTAAAGCTATCTCATCTTTCCTCCATATACTCACTGTCCTGCACATGCACCTAATTTCTAAATGTCCAGGAATATATTGGAACTTTCCCCAATCCTTTATAGCCATCAATTCTTCAAATTTACCTTTTAAATTTTTGATCAAATTCATTATTGTACTAACTTGTTTCACCACTTTGACAAAATTCTAGAGAGTAGGTATTTCACACTGAATCATAGGTTAATCAGTTCAAGACAAATCTTGTGAGTAGTGCTTGTCATGAGAGCAGTCACAATGGCTATGGAATTTTATAGGGAATTCCAAACCTATTCTTCCTTCTCCAAGTTCTGTCATTGTACTAAATCAAAGTGGCCATGCAGCCACAAGAGGATAATTTTTTTTGTAAAGAAAGTGAAAAGTCACTGCTATGAGTTTTGTTTGTTTGTTTTTGTGTTTTGCATAAAAGTATTTCAAATTGTTCCAAACCATTGACTGATTTTTACAGTCTGTAAAATGTTCTTTTTGGTCTTTTTATGAGTTTGTTACACTTTCGTAAGAAACACATTTTGTAGGGTTTTTTTTTTTTTATTTTATTTTACTTTTTTTTTTGCCATGCCATTACAAATGTTTCCCCTATTCTGTGGAATTTTGAAATCTTTACAGTTCTCATTTATTATGTTGGCTATCTCCACATACTAACATTTTAACATGGCCTCAATGTGCTTCCAGTGTTACTCTATCTTCGCTCTGATAAATATAATTAAGTACTGGTCCATCATTCTCTGTTCTACATTTAACCTTTATTATCTTCTGACTTTGTTTTTGCTATTCCTTCTTCCTAGTTAATATTTGTTCATCTTAGCATGAATGACTTCACTCTGTGCATTTAAACTTAACAATAATTACTCTAAAATTGTAATGGAGCAGCTAACATTTTTTGATATATCATCAGCCACACTATTTTTAAACACTTCGCATTAATTATCTCAATTAACTCAAAAAAATCTATGTGCAAAAAGAATATAAAGAATCACTTTTAATAGTTTATTGCTCAAATGAGACAAGACTCATCTAGGTTATTAATGCAGAGTTAGAGGTAAAGAGGAAAATAAAACTATTATAAACTTGGATTACTAATTTGAAGTTACCTGATATGGAACAAAGTAGAGGAAGAATTTTATGGCTTACTATGGTAACATTATTTTTTAACATGCTGCATGTAGAAGATAAACGACTGAAGAATTTTATCAAGCAATCAGGTACATGAAATGGCAAAGCATGATAAAGGTCAGTCTTGTAGTCGGATATAGATTAGGGATTATGACTATATAGTTGATTTCTCAAATTTAGAAGTTAACAAATTTGCCAAAATAGCCAATACAATGTTATAGAAGTTAATAACAAAAAATTTGAAGGTACCAAATATATTAAGAAAAAAAAAAATGGAGAAGGAAAAGATCAGGGAAGACATGTTGAGTGTGAATAGAAACATATGGGTTAGCATTAGACTTTGAAGATGTAATTTAAACAGCATCTGTCATATATTGTACTAAAGGAAATCATTAATATAGATGCACAAAGGCTTATGGGGAGAGAAAAAGGGAGTTGTAGTAAGTAGAGAGGAAAAATTGGGTGGAGAAATTAAAGAAAATGTAAGGATTTTTAAGCATTACCCAGAGGAGAAAAGGAAACTGTTGTGAGGGAGTCACAGTGCTGTTTGTGGCCCATCTGGAATGACAGCTCATAAAGGTAATGTCACTAGACTGTCTGGTTTTATGATAGACTGTGCTAGAAATCAGAGCTCTGGAGACAGAGCAAAGAACAGATTGCAGTTCTGGTTTTAAAAGTAAAGTGTGCTCATTTCTCCACTTATTTTTCTCAGTTTCACGTTACACTGCAATGATTTTTTTTTCTTTTAAAGAAGCATGCATGTAAAAATTAAAACTATTCAGTACAAAAATATCTCTCAGAGCATTGCCTGTTTATACTAGTCAAAATAGTTATTATGGAAGACACGAATTGGATTTAGATGAAAAGGAAACCCACTTTTTAAAAATTAACATTCTTTCCCATGAAATCTTAATTCAACTTTTTAATGAGGTCTAGAATAGGTCTATATGATCATGAAACATGGATAAAAATGAAGATAATCATAAACATTTGTTGATTTACTGTCATTCTCTAAATCAAAGATAAAAGGGTTTGTATAATTCCTATTAGCCAAAAGTGAAAATAACCCAAAGAACCAGCAACTGATGAATAATCCACAAAATGTGAAATATTCCTTTATTAAGTCATTATTCAGCAATAAAAAAGAATGGACTACAGACACCTTATGACATATTCAGCAATAAAAAAGAATGGACTACAGACACCTTATGACATGAATGGTCCTGAGAACTTGCTGAGAGATGCCAGTTATTAAATAACACAAGTGATGTGATATTATTTACATGAAATGTCCAGAGTAGGCAAACCTAGAAAGACAATAACTAGATTAGTGGTTGCCCAATCTGGGGAAGGAGGGTGGAAAGATGGGGGTGTGACTACCAATGTTTACAGGGTTTTCAGAGCAGCATGATGAAAACATCTTTAATGATGTTGACTATTGGACAATTCTCTGAATGTACTAAAAAGCCATTACATTGCGCACTTCAAATAGAATAATTATATGCTATATCAGCTATACCTCAAAACTATTAAAGCATGCAACTCTACAAATTTAACAACTAAAAGATAATTTCTTAGGGGAAATTTTGAATATAAAATATGTTGCAAAGGATGATATAAAATACTAACTGAAGATGAAATGTTCTTTTATTTACTACCTTGATTTTATCTTTTTCTGTACTGTCAAATAGAATAAGAAATAAGGACAAGAACAAAAGCTAATCCTTTGTAGTAACTGAATTAATGTAGGGTTACTTCATTGTTTATATTGGGGAATCTAAGAACCTCCCCTTTCAAATGTTATTGCTATAGCACATCACCACCACAGCACCTTAGTCCATGGTGTTCACTCTTCACCTCTGGCCTTCTCAGTTCTATAAACAATTTTCTAGGTTAGTTTTTAAGTTTGGATTTATCTGTTCCTTTGTGTAGTTTCCCTATATTCCACTTAGAAGTAACACCATCTGGTATCGTGGAAGAATATCGGGTAAAGGCGGCAATTTGAAATTCCCTCAAAGGACATAGGTTCTGAAGATTGGTTATAAAACATTGTCACTTGTGCAAGTGGATAGTGTGAGAAGTGCGAATCCTTCTGACAACGTGTTTCAATCTGAAAACAGCAAGTTTTTTTCTGAGTCTGAGTGAGAAATGGCCACTTGTCATACACAAGCCACCTGTTATCTCATAGCAGGCCTGGTGTCAACACAGTGACGACCACATTCTTCACTCACCCAAAACCTACTGAGTTTGTTCCAGATTATGTGGATTCACATATCATGGAACTTTAACCTGACTTGCAAAATGCAAGTCTGTCTCCACATAATTCTTGTAAAGAACTATTTCATTTAAGCTCAAGTGAATAGAAACTGATAGCACTGCCCATAAATATTACTTACATTTCTCTATAAGAAATATGCTGAGGCTTAAATAAGAACACCTAATCAGTTTTGATAAATATTACAGCAAGAAAAATTGAAAATAAAACAATAAACTGTATAATGCATTGATTTATCTCCATTGGTTACAAAGTTAAATTTGTGAATAATATTGAATATATTCAATTTATAAATATACAGCTAATCCAATATACCACACAAATCAAAATGAGAAGTTTTTCAGATATTGTTGATATGGTTAAAGCTGAAATATAATTATCACCATGAATTTTAATGTTTTGTAATGAGATTAAAAATGCTAGAGAGGTTTTGTACTATATGAGGATGATGGCTAACTGTTCATAAAACACTTTAGATAAATTTAAAAAACATGGCTGTTCTACATTTGCTGATACTGAATGTGGTGACAAGTGACAAATCAAGAGCTTGCACTAGGAAGTCTTGAAGAGAAATATTTAATCATTCCTTTCAAAGCAAAGGCATTTTATTATTTTTTATTTTTATTTTTTAAAGAGAAAACAAGGAATTGTATTCTAAATAATGCTTTTCTAAAGGTATTGATAGTATACAGAAAATAATTTTTAAGATATATATTTGAGGGCCCTCCCTGGTGGTGAAAGCACAGCACTAAAAAGCTAACACCATTTGAGCATGAGTTCGATCCCTGTCCAGGAGGTGACCCACATGGCGCAACAGACCTCTCCTGACTAGCCCACTGCTCCCCTCAGCAGTGTACTTTCGTGATCTGCCTGTTCTGCTCCCCACTGTCTCTGGTGAAGCCTCTCACCGCCTCTGCACTTCTGGCTTATACCCCATCTCTGTATGCATAAATAAATTAAAAAAAAATCTTTATTTAAAAAAAAGTTATATATTTGAAAATGTTTCAATTATTAGTTAATAGTTAATTTTATGTTGAATTTAAAAATAATTAAAAGTAGCAGGTATGTGCCAGGAGAAAGTAAAGCAGAAAACCTGAAAATAAGTATTCTATCCTTTGTAAAATATTCCAAATAAATTGGTACAGTTGGTTTTGAAACTGTGGTAAATATAAAAGTTAACATGTTTGAGAAACTTTTGCATACTAGGATATAGTATTGAAAAAAAATCCTATGAGTTAGAGAGCATAGAAATGAAGCCTTTTTTCATGTGTATATATTTGAGTTGTTATTCTGTGTCTCTGTTCTCTCTTCTTTTTATAAATACACCATTCATTGGATTTAGGGTCACAGGTAGATCCACAATAGCTTCATTTAAAACCCTTAACTAAGCCCTCCCTGGTGGTGCAGCCGGTTAAAGCACAGCACTGAGAATCTAAAGCCGCTTCCACATGAGTTCCATTCCCCCCTGCCCCGGAGGTGACCCACATGGTGTGGCAGACCTCTCCTGACCCGCCCGCTGCTCCCCTCAGCAGTGTACTTCGATCTGCCTGTTCTGTACCCCACTCTGTCTCTGGTGAAGCCTCTCACCGCCCCTGAGCCTCTGGCCTGTACCCCAGTTCTGTATGCACAAATAAATAAATCTTAAAAAAAATAAAAATAAAAACTTTAATTAAATATATCTGAAAAGACCCCACTGGAAAAATAAATAAATAAAATTCATATTGTGAGGTTCTAGATGGACATTAATTTTGGAGAGGGCATTATAAGAAACAACCCCTTTCCCTTATCTTATCGACACACCAATAGCATGCAACTGACATGAATGCAAAATTCTATCTAAGATGGTGTTCGGGAAGCCCAATATCTATAGGAGAGACAAAGATAGTGATACTAGAGGAATATGAAGCCTTTGGCACCGTTCACATTAAACATTAAGGCAATCCAACTCCAACTAGTCAAATTAATATATATCCTCTCATGTAAGGCTTATCTAACTAAATTCCTATATCATTTCCAAGTATTATACTTAAGGGCCAGAGCAATTACACTGAACGCTCCTTCAGACCTAGTGCTATGAACACTCTCCATTGAGTATCTAAGGAATCATGGCCCTGGAACTGTGAAAAATCTCTTTGCATATTATCTAACCATATTGAACTAAAATTCTGATTCTGCAACAATTTTAAGACCGCATGTATTGATGATAAATGATCTTTGGTTTCCTTGTATATTTCAACATACTGTGTTAGCATTCCAACATTCATGTTGCTTTCAGTTCAATGATGAAAGAATGTCTTCTTAACTGTTAAAGAATGTATCATTTATTTGTTTGGTAGTTGAAATTATGCTATTTGATAAATATTTCATGACATTGTTATCATTAACTTTCTAATGTATGCTATTCTCTATTCATAGCTGCAAACTGTCATTTCATAGACATATTAAACAGTTTATTTTTGAAGCCAATAAGTTTGTCTCTAAGGTACATATATCTCTGCACATCTCAGAGAAAAATTCCAAAATTGAAAAACTAAAGCCTCGGATTAGATGTCAAACAATAAAGAAAAGTGTTTTAAATATTGCAATTTTTCTCAACTCTTTTTGGTATTTTCAGTCTCTCAAAACCCACATTTGGAGATATAATCATCATCTCAAAGTGAACTTTTTTTTTTTAAGAAATTAAGGTAGCCTGTTAATGGACCACCTTAAGCATCTTTTCTGTATTTACCCCTGCAAAGTCTCATTATCAGAAAGCACTTTCCCCACCATAGGCCAGGAAATCTATGATCTACAGATTTTCCTCTCAAAAGTCAACCCTTGAGTCAATTTACTTGCTCTCTTCTCTGATCTTATAGTAAATTATGCATCAGTAAAATATTCTATCATGTATGAGTTTTTGATTATAATTTATGAGATTATGACAGCTTTGCCCTGGATAAATGTGTATAACATTCATTTCTTTTTACTAAGTAATTAAGCTGTATACAAATGTAACCAAATTTCAAAATATCCCTATGGGAAAAATCATTATAGAAATTATTATTATTATTATCATTATTATTATTATTATTATTATTGTTGTTGTTGTTGTTGTTATTTATTATTTCTAGAATGGAACTAAAACATCATAGTGCAAAATAAAGGAGAAATTTCAGAAGGAAAAAAAAAGAGGCATTTAAACTTAACTAGATGCTTTGTCTATAGCCTAGGGAAACAATAATATGTTTGAAATAAAATAAATTTTTAATCCTGTGTTTTTTCACTCACTTGAGAGAATTTATTAGCAATAATCTTTTATACACATATATTTCACTTTTTAAAGTGCCACCCTCAGGAATTATTTAATTTCATAGAGGTTAGGGCATATCCTCTCTACATTGTACTCTCTCTGTTTTCCAAATTCTCTTCAGGGACTTCAGGGTTTGGGTTTTGTTCCTCATATTCCTGGAATTTGGAATTTTTTTTTTCATATCATTTTATACTTATTACCCTCTCATCAGTTCTTAACCTAGGTTTTGTCTTCAATGAAGTGTTTTCCTCTTCAGCATCTAGTAAAGAATCCTTTTGTACTTGGTACCATAGAAGAGTGAATCAGATTTTTAGTGTCCTGCTTTTATACAGTACTCTGAGTTTTCAGTGCCTGGTCTTTACCAATGGACTCTAAGTTTTAATAAACTGGTACTGAGATTTGTTCTATCCCTGCAGTATATTAACCAGTTAAAGGTACTCTATACAAATTTGTTTTTGGTGAGGATATGGAGAAAACAGGAGCTCTCCTACAGTGTTGGTGGGAGTGCAAACTGGTCCAATCACTATGGAAAGCTGTGTGAAGGTTCTCTAGATGACTAAAAATGGAGCTCCCATATGACCCAGTAATTAATTCTACTCCTAGGGATCCACCCAAAGGACACAAAAACATTAATTCAAAAAGATAACTGAACCCCTATGTTTATTGCAACACTATTTATAATAGATACAACCCAAATGCTCAAAAACAGGTTACTGGCTCAAGAAGATGTGAGATATCTCTATATCTATCTATCTATCTATCTATCTATCTATCTATCTATCTATCTATCTATCTATCTATCTATCTATCTGAACATATATGTATATATATATATATATATACACACACATACATATGCATACACATAATAAATATACATATATATATATACACATAATACATATACATTATTGTATATATATGAACTGGGGTGTAGGGGGTACAAGAATTTACCAGAAACAAAGTGGGGAACAGAACAGGCAGATCTTCTGAAATACACTGCAATAGGTGAGACAGGAGTGGCCTGCTGTGCCATGTGGGGCAGTTCCCTGGGCGGGGATACAACTCATGCTGCAGTGACTGGTGATAGCTTTATTGTACTGAGAATTAACCCTCTGTGCCACCAGGGAGGCACTACTTTTATTATTTTTTAGTGTATACTGAACTCTAACATTTACTAAAGTGCTAAATGATGGAATTTTTTTTTTAATCCATGGTCATTTTAGTATGCATTAGAATAGAACTAAACTATATCTCAGGCCTGATAAATTTTGGTTATAAAACCAATTGAGTTCACAATTCTTAAAATAGCATTGCACCTATTTAAATATATTATATATATTCATGTCAGTTATAATAATTGATACAAAATTTAACACTGGTTGACAAAACCAACTTGGGATGTCTTTACCGTTCTAAACTGAGATGCTGGTAAATAAATCCTTCTAAATTTAAATCTAAATTTATTCCTAAGATACCATTTTCTTTCCTTTCCTTCTTCCATCCTTATTGTCACTGTCCCCTCAAAACAATTCTAAAATCTGTTTTAATTTCAGTGTGTTGGTGTCTCCTTTTCCTGGCCCTTTATAGAAAGAGAACATACATTTACAGGATTTCCTTAATGTGAGTTATTCATGCAGTCTCATTTTTACCTTTGAGTTTTGATAGGAAGAAGTGGTTTAGATGGGGCAGTAACTGAAATGTTACAAGGGGATGTATTATGGCAGTAAAAAAAAAAAAGCCTCCTATGAACAGATTTACTTAAGCAAAGGTGAAAAAAAAACTCCAAAATAACGTTTCAATAACTGTGCTTCAGATTAAAATCAATTCTATTATTTAATGGGCATTAAATGGGCCACCATAGAATCTCTGGGTTGAAGAGAAGGTTGACATTTGGAAGAGGAGGAAGAGAAGGAGGATGAAGATGAGAGTCAAGAACTGTGATAACAACTTTGGCAGGTAAATCTCACAGTCCTGCCAGATTGGGTCAACTATGAGCAAGGTACGAAGAGCAGATGTGAGGATCAGACAATTTCAGCTCATCTTGGTCTAAAAGCAGAAGGAAGGAAATGTTTGCTTTGAAAAAGCCAAAGAGAAGCAGAAACTTTACTCAGTGCATATTTCAGATAAAGTTGTTGTCTGATTACAATAAGATACTTTTTAAATTGCATGTGAAATAGGAAGCATATGTATTAATGTTGATGGAGAGATATTTTTTCTTATTACATCTTTGAAGGGCCATTTATGAAAGTCCATCTTCTTAGTAAATCCAATAAATTCTCATGAATTACAAAATGGTGTCATGATTAAGGTAGGTTTTGATTTTGATGGCAAAAGGAACAAAACAATTATCTCTAGTGTAATTAATATAATCACAACCTGGAAACCAGCAATTGGGTGAAGTTTTAACATAAACTAGCACATACATCATCTAAATTTTCCTTTCCTTATCTGCATAATTAATTAAATAATAAAATGTTAAACAAATGTAGAGAGAAGAGATTGCCCCCACCCTTTTTAAGAAACTTATCAGAGATCTTGGCATTTATTATAAACTTTGTAATTTAAGATCTTAAGCAAAAAGAATAAGGGAGATGTGAGACATGTGTGTGCTATTTGTTTTTACCAATGATCTTATGAATAATTTTAAGTGTGATTACTATAATCTTGCAGTGGTTGGTTTAAAAATAGTTTTCACAGAACACTGTCTTTTTTTTTTTTTGGTGACATATCAAAGTAAAGAAAAATTGAAAAGTCAATCATCAGAAAATTGCCAACATATTCAAGGAATTTAAAGATATATTCTGCAAGTGAAACATCGACCTAAAGATATATGCTTAGCTGTCACTTTGTAATAACCTTAGTAAAGTCTGCAGAATCCTTCAGTGCATAAACTGAACCACTGAGGCAGATATGATTTTGATGTATTAAATTTGACTATTAGATAAAAGGAAGTAGCAATTATTGAAATCTAGTTGTTTTAATAAGTGATTCAGAGCATGAAAAAGCTGTTCATTACTTATAAGATATGTGATGTGGAGCTTTCAAAAAGCTCTTCATTGCTCAGGGAAAACATTCTTTGACCTTGCAGTTTGACTTTTCTCCCTTTTAACCCAAATTACACTGGGGGCCTGCATTCATCCAGAATAGTCAATTCCTAATGTCATCTTACCATGATAGAAGGCCAACTGTGATACAATTACATGGGTCCCCATGGAACTACAGTGATGCATGTGCAAATAACCTTTTGTATATCTGTGGCATCATCCCCCCATGGAGCTCAAAGGACTTAATAGAGCTCCTAAATCCTACCAACTTTACTTTTGAGGTGGGAGTAGAGATCACTGATAACATAATTCACATCAGCTAAATATATTGCAGGTTAAGTCTTATCTCTTAAAAAGTAACTATATAAGGCCCTCCCTGGTGGCGCAGAGGGTTAAAGCACTGCACTGAGAAGCTAAAGCCACTTCTGCATGAGTTCGATCCCTGCCTGCCCCAGAGGTGACCACATGCGCAGCAGACCTCTCCTAACCCGCCCGCTGCTCCCCTCAGCAGTGTACTTCGTAGATCTGCCTGTTCTGCTCCCCACTCTGTCTCTGGTGAAGCCTCTCACCGCCCCTGAGCCTCTGGCCTGTACCCCAGTTCTGTATGTACAAATAAATAAATCTTTAAAAAAAAGTAACTATATAAAATAAGCTTTCTAAAATAGAATAGACGTGACTACAGTGTTGATAGACTCGCTAAATTTGTTCAGTAAATATGTATTGAAATCTATGTGTGAGATACTATGTTTGACACAATCACTATTATTGAGTGACTATCATGAGTGACTCATTAAGCTAAATACTTTCTATGACTTATTTGTATTGCCTCACAGTAAGCCATCTAAAGTAAATTTATATGTGAAAGATTTCTCATAGTTAGCTACCTAAATTCACACAAATTAAAAACATTGGTGTATGAGCAGTTTAACTCCATTATATCCAATTTTAGAATTGTTCTTTTATTATTATATCAAGCAGTTTTTGTTGATGGAAAAACTCACCTCCCTCCAGTTAAGATTATTTTCCGGCTGACAAAACTGATTTCTAAAAGTCCTTTAGAAAATTATAAAAAGCAAGTCATAAAACATTTGAGCTGGAAAATGTATTGGGTCATTTATTCATTATGAAATGAGATAGAAAAAGATTTTAACAAAATAAATCAGTAGCTTTTGTATAAACAGTACCTTAGTTATAGATAACTCAATCAATACACTGATAGGTAAATAGAACTTGTTCATCCCATCTTCTTGCTATTTGACAGGTAGAATAAAACAAATTTAACTATGGTTTCCATATATGTTTATAATCATTATATATCTATGTATATATATGAGAGCTTGTTATTATATGTGCAGAGATTTTGAACATAGGTTTAATCATTTACAAGTGTGTAACAACAATCATAGCAGCTTAAGGCCCTTTCATGACATTAATTGAGGGAATAAGAGCTTATGACTATGATATTAGTATTCCTGATTATATACAGAAGGACAATAGAAACCACTAGGCTTCTTTTCAGTCACTGAATAACTATCATAAAAATCTTTGTAATGTCAGCTCATGTTCTTAATTTTTTCTTGCAGAAAAAACAAAGTTTGATTGAACAGAATTAAATAAAAGTAAATATCACATATATATAATTATTTTAATCAATAGTCAATACTTGGACTTATAGATATTTTATAGTTATCATTTACATACTACTACAGTATACAATATCAGGTACTTATTAGATAGCAGCATAGAAATTATTTTACTAAGTGTCCAAAAACAGATGAGTGGAGATACACACACACACACACACACACACAATGAAATCTTACTCAGTAATAAAAAATAATATCAATCTATTTGCATCCACATAAATAAAACTGGAATGGGTTAATCTAAGTGAAATAAGCCAGAAGGAAAAGAAAAATACCTGACACTGTCATTTATTTAATGGGCTATAGGAAAAAAAAAAAAAAAGATGAAACAGACACTTTAAAACAAACCTAAGGGTCCTCCCTGGTGGCGCAGCGGGTTAAAGCACTGCACTGAGAATCTAAAGCAACTTCTGCATGAGTTCGATTCCCGTCTGCTCCAGAGGTGACCACATGGTGTGGCAGACCTCTCCTGACCCGCCCACTGCTCCCCTCAGCAGTGTACTCCGTCGATCTGCCTGTTCTGCTCCCCACTCTGTCTCTGGTGAAGCCTCTCACCGCCCCTGCATCTCTGGCCTGTACCCCAGCTCTGTATGTACAAATAAATAAATCTTTAAAAAAAAAAAAAAACCTAAAAGCTGATGGTAGAACTGAGACATGCAGAGCCGGGAGAAGGGGGTGAGAACAGCGTTTGGAGGACACACAGCAGACTATGGTGGAGGCTGTGGCCCTTTGGTGGTAGGAACACAAAGGTGACTCCGTATGGAGGGCACCCCTACCCTTCCATACAGAGTACTTTCAAGACACTTCCGCCACTGTAAACCAATGGTTCTTCAATAACAAAAATACATTTCTTTAAAAAATAATATAATTGTTTATTTTTACATCATTTTGTGCCTTTTTCCATCTCAGTGGTAATCCTCATGGGCTTCTAAATCACATGTGTGCCATCACCATAGTCCGGTGCACTTCCCTCCCAACCCCATTTTTGATCCCATTCCCCACTCTACCCCTGTAAAATGTCTCTGGTATGTAGTTGTTCATTATTATTAGTAGTTTCTCCCCTGGTGTTTTATGCTCCCACTATGAATGAAACCATCAGTATTTTTCCTTTTCTTTCTGGCTTATTTCACTAAGCATGATCTTTTCCAGCTCCATCCATGTTGCTGCAAAAAGCATGTGTTTTTTTCTTTTTTTTTGGTTGCTGAGTGATATTCCATTGTGTATATGTATCACATCTTTTTAATCCAGTCATCTACTTTTGGGTATTTGGGTTGTTTCCATGTCTTTGCAATTGTAAATAAAGTAGCAATAAACTTGGGGGTGCAGGTATCTTTTTGAATTAGTGTTTTTGTGCCTTTTGTGTAGATACCTAGAAGTGGGATTGCTGGGTCATATCTAAGCTCCATTTTTAGCACTTTGAGAAACCTCCAGTTTTCCATAATGGTTGTACTAATTTATATTCCCACCAGCAGTGCAGGAGAGTTCCTTTTTCTTCACATCCTCACCAACATTTGTTGTTGCTAGTTGTTTTAAGATGTGCCATTCTCACTGGGGTGAGGTGGTATCTCATTGTGGTTTTAATTTTCATCTCCCTTATTATAACTGATGTTGAACATTTTTTTCATATGCTTTTTGGCCATCTGCATTTTGTCTTTGGAGAAGTGTCTTTTTAGCTTTTCTGCCCATTTTCTGATAGGGTTTAATTTATTTTTGTTGAGTTTCATCAGTTCTTTGTGATTAATCCTTTATCACTAGTTTTGTGTGAGAAAATCTTTCCCAATCAGTGGGATGTTTGTTTGTTTATTTGCTTGTTTTGATGTCTCTTTTTCTATACAGAAGCTCTTTAACTTGATGTATTCTTATCTCTTTATACTTTAGTTCACTATCATTACATCGGATGCTCTATCTTCAAAGATGTTACTGAAGTGTATGTCGTGTAGTGTTTTGGCTATCTTTGCTTCCAGGTATTTTATGGTTTCCATTCTCATGTTGAGGTCTTTAATCTATTTCGAGTTGATTTTTGTGTATGGTGCGAGGTAATGATCTAGTTTCATTTTTTTGCATGTAGCTTCCCAGTTTTCCCAGTGCCATTTGTTGAACAAACTTTCTTTGTTCCATTGTATCTTCTTTGATCCTTAAAGATTAGCTCCCTATAAATCTGTTGATTTATATCTGGGTTTTCTACTTGATTCCACTGGTCTGTGTGTCATGTTCCAGTACCATGCAGTTTTGATTATTGTGGCTTTGTCATATAGCTTAAAGGTTGGGATTGTGATGCCTCTGTTCTCTTTCTTTTTAGTCATGAGAGTTCTGACTATTCGAGGTCTTTTGTGGTTCCATATGAATCTCATCAATATTTGCTCTATTTCTTTGAAGAATGTCATAGACTTTTATTGGGATAGCATTAAATCTGTATATCGCTTTTAGTAGGATGGCCATTTTGATGATGTTAATTCTCCTGATCCATGAGCAGGGGATATCTTTCCATTTCATGGTGTCTTCTTGTATTTCTTTTAACAGTGTTTTGTGACTTTCTTTGTATAGGTCTTTTACCTCTTTTGACAACAACACATTAAAAAAAAAAAAAAAAAAATCGGGCCCTCCCGGTGGTGCAGCGGGTTAAAGCACAGCACTAAGAAGCTAAAGCCACTTCAGCGTGAGTTCGATTCCTGCCTGCCCCAGAGGTGACCACATGACACGGCAGACCTCTCCTGACCTGCCCGCTGCTCCCCTTAGCAGTGTACTTCATCCTGCACCTCTGGCCTGTACCCCAGTTCTGTATGCACAAATAAATAAATCTTTAAAAAAAATCAAATTATCTTAGTATACATAGCTGTTTAATATACTTTCAGAATTCAAGTATTATACAGAATTTACAAAGGCAATTGAATGGAAGACCCTTCTCTAAAATACAATGGAATTATCTTTTTTTTTTTTTTTTTAATCACTGCACTGGGTAGTATGCCGCTATGTATATCCATTCATCTGATTGGAGGCATTTAGGTTTTTTGTAAATAGTGCTGCAATAAACAGTTAAGATTTCTGTTCAAATTAGTGCTTTTGTTACCTTTGGGTAGTTTCCTACATGTGGAACCACTGGGTTAGATGGTGATTAATTCTAAGTATCAGTACTCTAATCTAAAAGCCAAGGTAAAACACAAAATTGGTGTCCCAACATTATGAAAAAATAAAATAAAATAAAATATTTAAGATGCCTTGTTAAGTTGATCTAGAAAATGGGATCTCTATTAATGTCACATTATCTCACAAAATATAGGATTCCACTCCATTTTATTTTTCTTCAGATCATGTTTAAATTTCAGAAGTTAATGCATTAAGATACTACTGGTTGATGTTAGTGTATGAATATATGCATTTTTAACATTACATCATCCTTCATGCTTATCCTTAAGATCTTTCATTGGTATCATTGGTAACATATTCCCTGTTCTATATGCTATGCTGCTATCTGATGTAGGGAATTCACATCAACCATTATACATATCTGTTGCTCTTTTTCTTCCCTAATACATTTGTAAATATTTCTCAAAGAAGCATAAACATTTAGCTACCTCCTAGAACTAGGGGCTTCAGAAAATACTTGATGAGTTAGTTTGCATACAACTTAAAGTCATTTCTAAATGTCTGATATGTCATGTTGGGTGATGTTGGTTATGGTAATGAACTTTGTGTAGCAACTTGACTCACCTAAAGAATATTCAAATTGCTGGTGAAATGTTATCTCTGGACATGTCTGTTAAGAGTATTTCTAGAAGAGCTTAGCATTTGATTCAGTAGCCTGAATAAAGCAAAGAGAGCTGCACCCATTAATACAAACAGACAGCATCTAATCCACTGGACACGCAAATGGAACTAAAGGGCTAAAAATAGGTGTATTCCAGGAAAGAGCCTAGGTGACAGAGGCAAAGTATAGCCCATTAAGGGGGTGGGGTACCTCATCTACTAGATTTTAGATTTTAGTGGGGTGAGAGCCCCTGCTCCCTGCTAGACCCAGACATGTGTCCTGTGCATCCAACTTAAGTTCACTGGTATCAAATAGTGCTTGTCTACAAATATACAGAAGGCAAAGGCTCTAATGACTGCCTTGCCCCTTGCTTCTCTCCTAGAGGTCTTCTCTAGAATGCCTTCCTGACCTCTGTGTCCAGAGTACCCCAGAGGGACACTGCACCCTGCCACCAGATAACAGATTTGTGTACACATATGTGTGTCTATGTGCTGAACTCCCTGCCCCAGACTGACCTTCAGGCATAGACTGAGTCTGTTTTCCTCTTGTGCATTCCTCATCCCTACTCAATCTATCTATCTATCTATCTATCTATCTATCTATCTATCTATCTATCTATCTATCTATCATGTGTCTAATTTATCTATCATGTACCTATATTATAGTTGTCATTTCTCTGAAGAAACCTAATTCAGCTATCTAAAATATTGCTTTCAGATTCAAAGTAAGAATAAGTAAGAATAAGGCACAGGTTTGTTCAATTTCTTGATGCCCAAGCCTATCTTTGGTTTTATGATCAGCAACTTCAAATTTTGGTCTGAGACTGTAGTTTGTTTAGATTTACCTGAGGTCTACCTCCGAATTAAATTTTCACATTTATTTCTGATTCTACCCCTTTCCTAGTCCTAGTCCCAAGAAAGAACAAGAAAATCAACAGCACAAAGAGGTTAGGCAAGTGTCTACCAAAATCTTCTATATATATAGGATGCCCTTGACTTTGAAGAAGGTCATACATGACCTATTTGTTTGTTTCTGGCTTTGTCTTTGAGACATGGCATAACATCTCTGGAGAATGGAGGTCAATTTATAGTTTGAATACTTGAAGTCTGGCAAGATAAGTGAAAGGGGAAAATAAAATAACAAAACCACAGCCAAGAAAATACATTGCTTACTGCTGCAAAATTGAATCTTACCACGTAATCCTTGAATTCAAAATACATTTTTTTAATTTATTCCCATCACAATATATTCCGCTCTGTACAATCAGTTTGCATGAAATGAAAGATAGGATAAATTTGATCCATTTTATATATAAGCAAACACTTGCTCTTAAATTAAGTGACGTGTATATGTTTATTTAGCTAGAATATACCCTTTAAAACAAATGACATTTTATATTCTACGTTTCCAAGATAAATAACATTACCAATAACAAGCATAGTTGAAATCAACAAAATAGATTTAAGGTCCATTGTTATATCAAATGACTTGTATTAATGCCACTGATTTTTAATTTATATGTTCATATTACATTATATTTAGAAAAATATATAAAGACATCTAGTAGTAGCAAGTTCTGAACTTTTTCATTTTTTTTTTTTTAAGATTTATTTATTTATCTATACAGCGCTGGGGTATGGGCCAGAGGTACAGGGGTGGTGAGAAGATTCACCAGAGACAGAGAAGGGAGCAGAACAGGCAGATGGACGAAGTACACTGCTGAGGGGAGCAGTGGGCGGGTCAGGAGAGGTCTGCTGCACCAGGTGGGTCACCTCCCCCCAGGCAGGCGGGGACCACTGTGCCACCATGGAGGGCCCTGAACTTGTTCATTTTAAAATTTATAATAGTTTCATGATCCAACTAAACTTCTCACTAATCCAATTTTCTACTTAACAGAGTTCCTTACTTATTTATGCATACAAGAACTGGGGTATAGGCAGAAGCTGAGGGGGGCTGGTGATAAGAAGATTCACCAGAGACAGAGTAAGGAGCAGAACAGGTAGACTGGCTGAAATACACTGCTGAGGCGAACAGCAGGCAGGACAGTAGAGATCTGCTATGCCATATGGGTCACCCCCTTGCCTGGGGATCGAACTTGTACTGCAATGACTGTGGATAACTTCGCAGCGCTATTCTTTGATCTACTGCACCACTAGGGAGGGCCTATACATACTTTGCTTTTTTGCTAGAGAAACTTAAGTTGGCAACCTATTTTATAAAAAGTCAATTAAATTCTTTCACATTTTCCTTAATCAATGTAGAGTTAGTAGTTTAGAATTCAATAACCATAATATTGGTATGATCACTGTGAAAATTAATCAAAATTGTCCTAGAAAAAACTTATGTCACAGAGTTATTTGAGGTCATTATCACAATAAATTCCCTAAAACCATTCTACCTAAATTTATAGACTGATTGGATACATAAGTACATTGTTGACGATCTCAAATTACATTAATGACTATATAAAATCTATTGACATATTTTGAGTATAAATATATAAATGTTTTTAAGAGCACTATAAATCAGTTGCTATTGATATATGCAAAATTATGCTATTTTGTGTCAATAACATACATATTTCCTAAATTTTTAGTAAACTATTTGTGTTTTTTCTATTAATGTGACAGTAAGATTAATAAAATTCATTGAGTTCCTCTTTTCTCATCTCTCAAAAGTTTATTATAAAAAATAAGAAATTATGACTTACAAACAAGATGTTATAACTCATCAAGTGAAGCAACTTCTACAATAATAAATTTCCAATCTGTAGTCTAACTATGCAATGACTTTAAAAAGGTCAAAGAACAGAAAATACATTTAATTTTTTTATAAATTGCACTCCCACAAACCAGACTGAATAAGTAAAATTTGAAATAAAAATTATAGTAACACTAAACAAATGAAATGCTGAAGTATAATCTAACAAGATAACTACAGAATCAGTACACTCAAAATGCAAAATAAGAAATAAAAGGTAATCTAACTACATTGAGAAATAAACTATTCATGGATTGGAAAAATAAAAATTCTTATGATATCAATACTCTCCAATCTTACTTATAGATTAAATGTTACCCCAAGGAAAACCTGATTTGAAAATTTAGCTGGAAAGCAGTGTATTATAAAAGCCACAATAATTCTAAGATATAAAAGGGAGGACAAAGTAGGAGAATTCATGTTGCTCACTTTTAAGATTTACCATTAAACTGCAATAATCAAGACACTGCAATATTGGTGAAAGGATAGACACAGAACAATGGAATAGAATAGGGAGCCTAGAAAGAGACCAGCACAAATATAGTCAATTGACTTTTTACAAAGATGCAAAATCACTTTCATGAAAAAATGATTGTCTTTTCAACAAAATCAACTTATGATACCAGAACAATTGTATTTATCCATGTGCAAATGATAAGTAAATAAATCAGAAATAAAACTTTAAGAAACTGAACTTGAAATTTATCTTTCTAAGAAAATGAGCCATTTTATAAGAGAAAAATACTAGACTATTTTATATGGTTCCAAAGAAGTAGACCCTTGATTGTGTACCATTCAAAACCTGTACAAATACACATCACCGATAATTAACTTTAATCCACATAAAATTAAAAAAAAAATTACCAGAGCTTAGAGATATCAGAATGTGTTGCCGACTTTAACAAAAACAATCCAGTTGTATTAAAAATACAGAGCATAACTTCATTGAAGGAAGACTTGACTAACTTTGCACTTTTTTTTGTAAGATGTACTTATGTAGAAAAGAACTGGTATACAGGCCAAAAGTTGGCAGTGGGGAGGGTATGTGAGAGGATTCACCAGAGACAGCAAGGGGACCATAGCAGGCAGATCTACTGAAACATATGGATGAGGGGAGCAGCAGGAAAGGCAGGAGAGATCTGTGGTGCCATGTGGGTCAGCTCCAGGGCCAGGGATCAAACTCATGTTGCAGGGGCTACAGATAGCTCCACAGTGCTGCATTTTAACAGGTAACTAAGGAAGGCAGGAGTAAACATCAGTATTCTAGTGAATTAGACTTGAAACCATCACAGTGGGCTTTTTTTTTTTTTTTCAGCTTGAAACATATAGATATACTGAGGTGAATAGCTAATGATAGATGACAGATAAATACAAACTGATAATGAAACAATTACTTATATGTGTTTATACATGCATTAAAAAACATACATGTATTTCCTGCTTTTTACACATAAGAACATAGGAGTAATGATTTCCCAGTGGCTACAAGTCTTCCTAGGGCTTAATTTTTAATATCACTTTACAATTATTAGGATTGGGACAAAGGAACTGAATGATAAGTTTGGAACATCTTTTGGCAAAATTTATAATACATTTTAATTAAATTTAACTAATGGTTGAGTTTATATCTCAAACACATTTTCAAAGTAGTTCAGTGAACATCTAAAATACATTTATTGTTCTCCATAAAACTGAACAGTTGCCAATATTAGAATGAATTATTGGTTTTTATGTGTGTGTGTTTTGTTTTCTTTTTACTCTGTTAATGAAGAGTTTTGGATCAGCACCACGATTTGGCTCACAGGATCATTAGATCACTAGTTTTATTCATTCATTCATTCATGCATTGTGTGTGTGTGTGTGTGTGTGTGTGTGTGTGTGTGTGTATCCGATGCAACGGATTCCTTGATCCTGCTACAGGACCACATCCTTGTCTCCAGCCAGAAGATGCTGGACCCACTGTCAGTCCTTAATCTATTATTAGTCCCCTGGGAGAAGGAGAAGTTCAGTTCTTGGATCTAGCACTAGGTACAACAGAAGCCTTTTCTAATTCTTGGAGTCTATGGTATAGGATTTCTGTCTTACAAGCACTATAAGTATTCAAAGAGAGAAAACAAAACCACACTAACATAAAAAACTAAAACCTATTTCTTCAATATGACCCAAGAGTCACCACCTCTAAGTACTGTAAAATCAGTCTAGTTTATTACCATTGCCATCACAAAACTGTGTGATATTACACTTTGCCCATAAGAGTTGTCTCCATAGAGGCTTTCTGCATTATTTTGATATCTCAGTATTTTAACTCCCTGATTAAAAATGGGAATATATGTGAAAAAAAATCTATATATAGGTAGATAAATATCTACATATATCTACATATATATGTGTGTGTGTGTAGTTTTTAAAATAATATAGTTTATTTTTACATCATTTTGCACATTTTTTCATCTCATTTGTAATCCCCTTGGGTTACCAACACCAAATCACCCATGTACCATCACCATGGTAGATGTGATGTTTGATTCTGGTTTAAGTAATCAAACCTTGTAAATCGAGCAAAATGCCTTTATTTTTCCATACAGCTTGAACTTCAGCTGTAACTGATCTCTCTGTAATATAATTGACATGTCTCCAGCAGTGTATAATTTTTATTGCATGAAAATATCCATTTCTATTAATTTCCTAGTGACTAGCCCATTTCTGAGTACATAGTTTAAAATTCAAAAATATGGTGAATTAATGCCTAGTAGTTCCTAATATACATGTGTTTATAACGAGATAAGTATGACAATACTTATTTTGATTACCCTTGAATATTAAACCAACTAATTTCTCACACACGGTAAACACAATAAAAACCATATTAATGGAAAATATTTTAGTACTACAAAAGTTCTACCTTTTGTTATTACTGAGAATATTTCTATAAATAGGGCTTCTTATGCTATTCAATTAAATATCCTCTCCTCTGAGAACACAAATCATAGACTAGCAATAAGGTTCCCTTCTGTGTTATTAGGTTAGGACTACAAATGATTCTTGTGAAATATTCATTTGCCTAGTCCTCCTTTATGGTGGCAAACATTATTTCTGAAAAATACAACTGTCCATATATCAAGGGGAAAATCAATTTATTAGTTCAATTATATGTGTACTTAACCTACTTGCATTTACCACTGCAATCAAAGGATAAAGTTAAAGTTGGAAAGCCTTATCAGAGTGGAAGTGTCAAAATTGAGAAAGGCATAACTGATGTTTCATATAAGTCTTCTTTTATTAAGTTTGACTCACCAGAGGTCTTTCAGATATAGTTGGCAAAAATCAGAAAATGCATATTTGGAGCTTCAAAAAAAAACAATAGTGGTTTGGAAATAATCAGAATAATGATTATTGTTAATGGCATCCACAGTAATAATAGCCATTGGTACCTACTGTGATTGTACTATGTATGCCTGGAACTCTACAACCTGCATTATCACCAGAGTTTCCTTTTCTAAGTTATAAATACTTGAATTACTTTTATGGTTGAGATTGCCTAAGAAAGAGCTGCTGGAAAGAAAACAAAGGTTATGTGGGAACAGAACTTTCCAAATCTCAAAAATTTTAGCACAGGAACATAATGAGTTAGGGCATGACGATGAGAAAAGGGAATCTAAAATGATATAGAAAGCTCAGTCTCTTAGATGTTTTGAGAATAGACTTGGGAAGGTGCGCCCAATAGTCACATGATAGCATGGGCTAAAGGAGGCTATGAGGAAGTGGTGATTAAAGGCCATTAATCAAACAGAATAGGAGCACAATGTGGCAAATTCAGACAGCTAAGAGTGGTGATACTGGGTATGGATGATCTTTGAATAATTTCCATAACAAAAAGGAAGGGAAATACTACGTTGTTTGGAAGGGAATATTTTATACACTGTGATAAGAAATTAGGAATGACTTTTCAAAGGGTCATGGAAAGAAAAATTTATATTTTTGAAAGGCGGATGCTCTTGTCTGTAGACTCAGCACATAGACGTTCCTCAGTAATTATGTTGAATACACACCTATATAAAAATTGATTTAGCAAAATTCTGGATACAAAATAAAATGTGAGCTCAGTAGTTGAAGAGGTTGACCTTGTAAAACTGTATGAGTATATTTTTCTATAATTCATGTTAAAAATTCTCTAAGAGCTAGTGAAAACAGTCATGGGAGAAGAAATGTAATAAGGGATTTAATGAATTCATTCCTGATAGGTCTTATATATCAGAAAAGCAGAAAGCTAAAGTATTTGAAGAAAATGAAGGTCAAGACATTAGGACAAAGTATAAGATGAATGAAAAGTTGGCCACATTTATGGTGACACTCTAGGAAATGGAATAATCAAGCAATAAGAGATTAATGTTCATAAAATTACATGTCATAAAGGAACATTTTAAGCAAATTCAACACCAGAAATTAACAAACATACTATAGGAGATCACAAAAACACTAGATAAAGACCTAGGGAGTGAGTTGGTTTGTGATGTTTTAGTCTGGGATATATTTTCCTTAGCTATAATTAGTACTAACTAGATTAAAATCTACTGAGGGCATTATTGAAATCCTTGGGTTCTGAATTAGAAACACTGCAGTTGGGCACAGCAATCTGTAATTTAAAGACTCTTGTGTTAAAATTTAAGTATGTTAAGGTGATCATGCTGAGAGGAGACAGAAAATCAGCATGAATAATGTCACAAGGTACAGAGAGCTCCAATGAGCTATGAAGATCACCGCAAGTTGACCTGCAAAGATACTTCAAGTTTCTTAAACACAGTGGTGGTTGAGAAACACAATACTGCTATGATGGAATAATAAAACAATTAATTACTATGAGCTAAATTAAGCACCCAAGTCTATTTTTGTTTTATCAAGGGGAGTCCACAATTATCACAGTAGTTGTGTATTAGGAGATTTTTAGAAAACTTTTCTCTCAATTGAGAATTTTTTTTCTTGAAATTTTTTTGTCTTTCTATCTAAATATTTTCTCTCATACAGGACTAATTTTTTTTAATGAATTTGTAATTATTTCTAAGCAGGTAGCACAAGTAAGACTTTTCCTTTGATTGCAATGCTTCACTTGTATATTGAGGAAGTTTGAATATAAATATACCTCTCTCTCTTTCTTGCTCTTGCTCTCTCTCTCTCTCTAATCTGCATACCCTTCTTTTATTCTTTTGTTCACAATCCTGTATTTCTTTTTTTATTTTTATTTTTTTTAAGATTGCTTTATCTATGCATACAGAACTGGAGTATAGGCCTGAGGTGCAGGGGCAGTAAGGGAATTGACCAGAGACAGAGCAGGAAGCAGAACAAGCAGATCAACTAAGTACAGTGCTGAGGGAGTGGAAGGCGGGTCAGGAGAGGTCTGTCACATCATGTGGGTCACCTCCAGGGGCAGGATTGAACTCATGCTGAAGTGGCTTTAGCTTCTTAGTGCTGTATTTTAATGCCCTATTTCCTATTTTTAAGCACATACACCCTACATACAATTATCCACCAATTAACAGTTAGTAAAATGATTTGCTGGAGAGAAAACTAATCTAGATACAAACAAATGAGCAAGAACTCTTTTCTGATATATGTTCTATTATTTTTATGAAAAATTACTTATAAGCAGATTTTCATATTTTTTCCATCACTTTCCAAATGACTGTTTCATAGTCTAGGTCTTACAGAGGTTCATACTAACAGAATTTTATCCAGGAAATCAAATGATTAGAAATTTTAGTCTCAAGCCATTTTAGTGTATTCCCATATAACAAATTAATAATATGATCACCTTTTTTTGTAAATAGAGATATCATTTCAATGTGAACTAGCAATTATAATTTAACTTGTCCAGTGTTGTTGCTCTTTATAAGAAAATATTTTTAGAATATCAATAATGAGCCAGGGCATGAGCTACCCCCTGGGAATATGTTTAATCATTACAGTGGTTCCCTAAGATAATCTTATGTCTTCCTCAATTTCACATGATATTTCAGAAGCTCAGAGATTTTAGTAATTTAAGAATTAGTAGAGCTGGTATAGAAACACAGATTCTTATGTTTTTTAAAAAGGATTAAAACAGATATACTATAATATATCATAACTCAGAAAATGTGACAGACATAGTAACTAGTAGCTTAGATAAAGGAAGTATGAATAAGTTAAGGGATTGTAAATGGTCATCAAGTTAAACTTGAAAATTCCTTGCAATTTACTGTGGATACATTCTTGATAATTTCTTTCACTGAGATTTCAGAAGAAAAGCAATCAAAGATTCATGATGCTAATGAGGAAACGCTATTAGTTCTATGTATTGAATTAAGTAAATCAACCACTGGAACATTATTAGAATTTAAGTAATTATGTTATTTTTAAAATGCAGATTAATAATTCACTATTCAGTGATTATAACTCACTGATAATTATGTTCTACATGCATAAAGAGTAAGGCAAAAAAAACAGTACATTCTTAAAAATGGCATAAATAAAAAATACAAATGCTAGAACATATGATGGGTGTAAAATAATCATCTTAAATTTTTTTGTCTAAATTTTATATAATTAACTATTACAGAGCTAAATTTTACAATTTTCCTGTTATGTTCTAGTGCATATGTGTATTATATAAAAGTGACAAAATATTTGTTTTCAACTGCAAGTCAAGGTATAAAACTTCCTAAAGACCGAAATATTCTTTCTCTTTAAGCAAGACTCAGATATTAATACGATTACCAGTATTCTAAAATATTTAAAAAATATTACTCTTATCTGATTGATTTATTAGAAGGAAGTAAAGTGAAATTCTAAATGTATTAGTGTTTCAATTTCTGAAAACAACCATGGCAAAAGAAGACTATCCATACATCTAAAAACATTATTTAGGAAAATATTAGATAATCTATATGCATGTGTTAGATGAGAGCAAGATTGCCTGGTTATTGAAGTTCAAGCATAATATGCATTAGCCAATTCAACTTGCACATGCTGTTCAATATGATGAAGTGCACAATGTAGTATATATATTAGATACACAATTTGAACATGGTGCTTAGAGTTCTTACCAAACTAACCTTGGCAGGAATAATTTCTATATTAATTTGCCATTCCCTTATTTTCATTTGCATGCACTTGACAAAATGTTTTCAATATGATGTTAGAAATAAATTGAAATTATAGAAAGCAATGCCATTGCACATTGCAAAATACTACTTGCCATAAAAAGATACATGGTAACAAATTTTAAGCAAGTGTCAATTTTAAAGTGAAAAAGACCCCTCAACCTAATCTTAAAAATAAAAGGTACATATTAGCAAGTTAAAATTAGAGTTAAAAAAAGGTCAAGGCTAAATATGAAATGTTGTCACTCTGAACTCAGAATTTTGAACAGGTTAATCTGTGCACATACATGTCATTTTCAAAATGGTAAGTCTTTTTCACCCAGCAAGTCAATTTCTATCAAAGGTGTACATTTATCACAACAAATAAGAATAACACTGTGTCACTGAGTAGTTCGCATTATTTAATTGTGTACTAAATAGTGTCATTGATACTGTCATTCCATTTACCCAACCATGTATACCAAAGTATAGAAAGAATGAAATGTTAACAGTAGTTCCTTAGCAGAGAACAGGTATTAAAGTCAATGAGCAACCCATTATATTAAGATAAAAACCATCTGACATAAAGTTGGGCTTTTTTTTTTGTTTGTTTGTTTTAATTATTGTTTCATCAGTTCACTTTAAATAAATTCCTTAGTGTGACATCTCTTTAGGAAGTTATTGCTATGTTTAAGGTCTTTGAAAGAACGTTTATAAGAGTAATGTACTTACTATACAATAAATCTTCATAAAGTTTATATAATATAAACATCATATGATGAAATTTAAAGAGACAACATAAATATAACTCACACATTTAAAAATATATATTTTCTAAAAATATTTAAATTACAGAAATGCATTTTGTAAAGTCTCATGGATATGAGATTAAATGCTTGCATTAGATATTGCAGTCCTCATGTATATATGGAGACATTCTAATTTGTACCTAAGCTGATACTTGAAATTCATGTCAGCGTGAATCTGTGTTCCTAAGGAAGCTCACCATGTAGCAGAATCCTATTCTGGTTTTCTTGTATTTCATTTTGTATTCCATTAAATTGACTATAATAATCTGTTATCAAATATTATACTTAAGTTAGGAACTGTTGAATCCTTAGTAACTCACACTATTTTGGGGAATATAATAGAAATTAACTATATTTTAGTGTAATTATTGAAACAATCCCTTAAGAGAAAATATTTCTAAATTCTTGAAGAGTCACATTATATCAAGTATACTTATTAATTTTGAAATTGAATTTTAAGAATTAATGCAGGAAACTTCAAAGTTGTATAAGAATAGTGACATGTCACTTGTAATAGCTTAGCTAAATTTGGTGTTGGAATAATTATTCTTCCAGAGAGACAGAAGTATATATTGAGGTCAAGTATATTCTTTCTGAGATACTATGTTGCACATCGGTTGACATTTAACCTTAAGGAGGATCAACATTCCTCTTAATCCCATTCCCCAATCACTCCTCTACAAGGATAAACTGGAGCCAAGAAGGTATTTGACTTTTAAGAAAGGGTATAATGAATTCAACAGAGCTCTTAATGTCACAAAGGGCAGGATTAATTAATTTTGGAATTGTATCTAAAAGAAACACCCTGATTCCTTCTAAAAACCTAGAGGTGAGAAAGACCCTCAGCTCTGCCTTTAAGCAAGTCCTTAGCCACCTCCCTCTCTGGTTCACTTCTCACCCTCCTTCATCTCTAGCATTCACATTATTTAAATAAACTCTCTTCTCACACAATAATGAGCCAGGCTAGATAGAACATTCCTCAAAGCTTTTCCTTTCCTTGGATCATCTTTTACACTGATAGGATATATAGAGATGGTTCTCATACTCTATGAATACAAGGTTTATTGTAATCTTATTTAACACATAAATTGGTATAAATGTTTAGAATGGGAGTAGGGAAAGAGAAAAGTCTTACATGAAATGAGAAGTTCAGTCATACTGTATCCAGGCTAATTATTGAAAGAAAATTCCCAGAAATACCATGCATTAGGAAAGAAACTTTAGACTATCACTTTCACATAGATACCTATATCCTCAAGTTTAGCTTTATTTATAATCGATTTAGAAAATAATCAAATATTTGGACAGCTAATGAAAAGAGATACCATTAAATTTCTCCCCTTCAAGTACTAACCAGCTCCGACCCTGCTTAGTTTCCAGGATCACATGAGATTGGGCGCATTCAGGTGGTATGGCCATAGACTACCACTAAGTTTATAATCTAGTATTACTGGAGAAATTAGTGAATTTCTACCAAAAATTACCGAGGATTCTTTAAAAACACTTCTGCCTAGATAATGTATATGTTACTCTTAAGTCTATTTTTTTTGAACTTTGCAACGTATGTACAAAGTTACAAAAATGACTTAATATAGCATTTGTCAGTAATGCCAACAGAAATTTCATAGAAAAGGAAAACAGAATGGTCAGCAAACATATTGTAATTTTCTTTACCTCAGTAGGTTATGACATAAGATAAAATCAACAGCTATAAAATAAATAAGAATTTCTAACTGTCAGGATGCAAAGAAGCAGAGGTACAATATGGGGAATGAAACATTGCCATACCAATTTCAGAGAAAAACTGAACAATAGCCAATAAATGTAATTGTTGTATAGCCTAATGGCTTCCTATATCCTATAGAGTCTCATTAATACCAATTACATAATAAAAAAACAACAACAAAAAATTATTACTAAACAATTCTGGTGGCAGTAAAATATTAAAATCAATTTCCATAGTATAAGCTGGTATAGGAGTAAATTTGGTATCTTCTACAATAGAATACTATGTGCAGTTCATTTGAGCATATCAGTTCTTTGGGTATCAATAGAAGGGTGTCAGTGGATGAACCTTGGAAAAGATGAGTGAATAAAAACAGATTTAAAAAGATTTTGGTACTATGGTATGATTCATTTATAATCATAAAAATACATAGTTTTAATATATTATTTTAATGTTGACATATTTATTAGAGAAATATGCTCTTGAGGTTATATGACCAACTTTTAGAGGAGAGAGGAATCTATGCTTGTCAGGCACAGAAGTTTTAGTTATTCTACCATCATCTACTTATGTTAAAGGTAATACTGCATAATTGCAAATAATTGTCTTCACAAAGTGAATTGATTTTTCGATTGGTATTTTCCTTTCCTTTATTTTCACAACCACATGCATAGTTGAAAGAGGAGAAAGACTAAAAACCTAAGAAAAGGCAGGTTAATAATTTATTATAGTTTTTTTAAATTTTGTTTCTACTATTTTAGGAGTAGGACATTTATTTAGGAGTAGGACTTATACTACTTGGCTTACTGCAATATAACCCAACCATAGATTTTACTACAAATAAAAACCATATGTGTATGTGCGTGATAGAGTCGGGATTCAGTGTTGAGAAGAGGAGTTGGGTTTTGTGTTTCCATGTGTGCAGTGCAAAAGGACAGAGGTCTTGAGAGCGTGAGCGGATCTAAGAACTAAATTCATTCAGTAGCACAGTGGCACAGAGACAGATAATTCTGCAGCTATAAATCTCTCAGGTATAATTCCAATTTATAACTTGATAAAGAACAGTGAATTTTATACTTCAGCCCAAAAGATCTATAACTTAATAGATCTTTAACCCTTGTTGACATCTTTGTTACTATAAAAATGATATGCAAATCATCTTTCTCATAATATTTCATTGTGGAAAATAAAATTGTCCAAAAATTCTGCCACTTATGCTCATAAATCAACTTTTTATTTCCTGACAGAATATAATGCATTTTGTTTTATATTGTGCTAACACACACTATAAACACAAAAATCAATTTTAAAAATACCAAACCACAGAGTTCAATATTTTATTTTATTTTACAGAGGACTGCATATAAGGAAGCAAGCTATTAAAACAAGGTCTTCCACTCCTATATATCAATTTTTCAGTGCTGAGAAACAACTGGACAACTGGAAAGTCAACTCTATTGATGTGTTAAAAAAAAAAATCCCATGGTGATAAATTTTCCCATGGAAGGAAGAAGTGTTAATGTTGATTCAGAAAGTGTTTATGTTGAGGATTTCACAGCATTAAATATAAATAGCTTTATAATCATTGTTTGGTAAGACAGCTTGGGAAAGTTTTAAGCAAAGACATAGGTCATGTCCTCAAATATAACAGTATTTTATTAAAATTGCATAGAAATGATAACATGATAAAAGGGGTAGATTAGAATTTGGGTCAAAAGGCAAATAATCAAGTTGTAAACATTCCCTGTGTGGTTATCAAATTTTTTATTATTATTATTATTAGTTTATTTGGGGGAAACAATAGCTAGAACTAAATCAACCATGAATTATGTAGCTCCTGGTCAACTCAGCAAGTTTCTTATTTCTCCAGTTAACTCTTTTCTAAGTTAACAGTTTGTGTAGTACAATAATAGTGAGGTTTTGTTTCAATGTGACAAGAGTGGGCACACAGTGGCTGTTATTTGTATATGCTACACAGTCTCAAAAGAGACTGTTGAAGTGCTCTTTAGAGGTTCGTTTTGCTGCTTGCTTTTGTTGCTAGAGAGGAAAGGTGAGTTTTTGCTTTTTGTTTTACTTGAGATCTGTGAAAGGGGGAACTAATAGTTTGGTTTCACCTATGAAAGATCTCAAAGGTAGCAAAATAAATATTAAAATAAAATCCAGATAGAAGCTATGATATGCTCTGGCAACAAAACACACAATTTTCCTATTAAAATGCATAGTAATTTTTGTTAGAAACCACACATAATAGAATGTGAACTACAAGATCAATATCCACGTCTTAAATGAATGATAGAATGTAGGACTTTCATTCATCAGAATTTCATGATGTCCTAAAGGTTTGGAACTAATGCAAATTTTAATTGTTAATTACATAAATTCCCATATAGTAATAAGTCATAACCTGTAGATTTGGTATGTGAATAGCCAAAACTCATAGGTACATACTTGTATAAAATCTAAAAAATAACAATTCAATCTTTTCCTCACATAAAATGATACAATCACCCCACCCAAATCTGTCAATGAAGGATAATACAGTAGTTCCAACTGAATTAGAAATGGAGTAAACTTGAGCTAAATGAATCATAAATCAATAAATACCTCAGCCTGTCGTCTCATGGTTTATTGATTCACAAGCTGTTTATCCCACACTCATCTTGCTCTAGTGCAATTATCATTTAATTACATTTTCTGTATATACCAAATTTGTAGTTTAGATGTCTTCCTAGACCAAACAATTTCAAGCTCTATATCTACTCACTAACCATGGTTTTGTTTATCTATTCTGCTTTAGTATGCTAGTCTGATTTCTGCTTAAGCACCAGCTACATTGCACAATAGGGCCTATCAAAGCACATTTAACAAACTCTTGCTAATTATAATCATGTTTATTGTTCTCATTTTTTTACATCAAGATTGATTTGAAATATAACTGATGATGTGTGTTAGAGAAAATATAGCATAGTATAAGCCACATAAAGCCATTGCATTTTATGAAGCTAAAACATAAAAGCTATGCTTTTATGAAGCCTAACTATGAACTTTTCCAGAATGAATATATTTAGGAAATGACTTGTTGTTAGCCATATAAAATATTTTTATATTTTTTTTACTCAAGAAGTTGGATTTGAGACAACCTTTCTAATCTCATATGATTTTATGCTATAAATCAAATCTTTAAGAAGCAAGCCAGAGACACAAGGTAATTTTTTATATCTATAACCAAGATATAAAGTAAATTAAATATTTAATTCTAATTAAAACACAGTTTCTAAACTAGGGACCTATGGTATATATTTTGGATGAGCTCTTTAAAACTTCTTTCAGGAATAATGACAAGTAGCATGCTATGACTCAAAAATAGATTCTCTTAAAATACAGAGTACACTTGATTATGCCAAATGATAACAGATTTCAAAGTGCAACTGAACTACTGAATGTAACAGCATAATTAATACTGTTCACAAAACTACGTAACTTTGTTACCTTTCTAACAGGAGGCTGAGCTTAACATTAGGATTTGCCCTCAGAGTTTGGAGCTGATTTATATGGTATGAGATAAATAGCATCAAATTAACATAAGTTCATTGAAACAGATTTACTGACAATGAAGACTGTATAGAAGAACTGGTTTTCTATGTCTTTAAGTCTTTACACTGGACTTCAAAAACTCATCAGTTTCAGAAACTCTTAGCATATCCTTAGTTGCCAACATCTTACTTGATTCAAATATCCACTGAGAAGAAAAACTCTACTCATACCTTATTTTACACAATAAAAAAAAACAAAACTGGTTATGGATATTGTTGACACATTGAAGCCATGCTTATTTTATAAACAAATAAATTAATGTTGCAGGTTATATGATTATATGTGCATTGTGGGTTTTCTTTTTTAATTGGTGGTGGCATCATTTTGCAATGTAAACAAATTACCTGCACTGTTGGTGCATATTCCAAAAATTATGTTATGGTCATAATATTTACAAATACTTTTGTTCCCATAGAATTTCGTTGAATTTTATTTGTATGAAGTATTTGGGCATTTGGATGGCAGTGAGATTTAGAAAAGTAGAAAAGTTTTCTATCAAAGTTGAACATATTTTCCCTTTTGCCCATTATTTTTCTTTCTTGAAAATTTCCCCAATACATAAGCATATTAAACACTTAGAAAATTGAAAATTGGAAAGTCAGTACCAATTTATAACTATGAATTAAATTTATTTGAAGAAAAAAAGAAAAAAAATTATGAATTTTATTTTCATGTAAAATGTATATAGTGAATGAATACATTTCTATAACATTTTAATATTTTATGATTAGTTTTGAGCGATCTTATTTCTAAGATATAAAATACTGAGTTTAAAAAGAACAAATGTTAGGTTTTAAATTATAATTTAATTAGATAATAACTTAATTAGATGTTAAAATAGATTCATATCCAAATCATTCTCTTTTTCATTAAATATGTTACTATTAAGCTCTAAGTAAAAGGAATTAAACATATTGAGGAGTACTAATGAAAAAAGCATACTTTCAAATTTAAATTTTCTGAAGCTACTAAAACCCTCTATTTTCAACATGAAATCATCTAAATGCAGCCTAGAGTTACATTTTAAAATTCACATAGTAGTGTATGGCATATTTAAATGTGCTCTGTACATTTTTACTTTCTTTCATTACTGCATTTTGTAATAAGATTTTTTTTTATTTTTATTTTTTAAAATAAAATTTTGGGTTATAGAAACACTCAACATACTGGCTATTGTGTTTTAATCTTATCCCAGAAATTCTATTCTAAAGCTATCAGTAGCAAAGTCAAACTTATTATAGGTGATAGTCTCCCTTGTGCAATGATAGGGCCTTGTTTCTTCTCTAAAATCTTGGGAATCACTATTCTTTGAATGTTTTTCTAATTTTAAAATCACTATTCTTTGAATGTTTTTCTAATTTTAAAACATTTTCTTCCTTAAACTATTATGCCATAATTTTTTTTTTATTATTAAATCGTTGCAGTATTTGCTAGTTATCTCCTTTTTCTTTTTCAGTGATGAGCACAGTGTTGACTAGCTTTAAGGGTGGAAATTTCAGTAGTGACTCTTTAAAAATAAATGAAAAGCAGTTTATAGAATTCAAATTTGGTTCACCTGTACATCTTTATTTTCCTTCTGAAATCAACAAATATTTTGAAAACTTAATTTGGTAGTTATGTGTTATTACTTTTATATTTTATCAGGAAAAACTCTTAGAGTTAATAATAATTTTAAATCAAACAAATAATTGAATCTTCCTTATTAAAGCAAACAGGATTTGACAATGAAAAGTAATTCCATTAACAATTTATACATTATCTAGAATTATTTTTATTATATGGGATCAAAAACCTGGCAAATAAATATGTGAACATTTATGGGAAAATGGAATAAAATATTGTTATATTTTAAGAGAGTTATCTATAGGTAAATGTAGAAATGTAGAATTGTAGAGTTGGCAGACAATTATTTAAATTAGTTTTAAATAATTAATTATAATAGAACTATGTTAAGACTTTAGTATACATTTCTGCTCCATGCAGCTCACTGGCCTGCGTCCACACCACATGATGATATAATAAAACTGAATTTAACAAATTAAGTAGCAAGGGTCAGCATGAGAGCAGAAGGCCTTTAAGGAACTTGCCTGCTGTGTTTTTATTAGTTAGGCTGCTAATTTTTTTAGCACTAATTTCCTCTATGTCACAACTAAACTGTTATTTACACAGTATATTTGTAGTAAGTACTTGTTTATATGTGGATAATAGCCCCGTTATAAGTAATAGATATTAACACTAAAATTAGGTAAATAAGATTCATTTGTGAACAATTTAGATGATACATTCTGCACTTTCAGGGACTTCTTCTTTTATATTCATAAAATATTTAGATTTCTCAGAATGAGCAACATAGGCATATCTGACATTTTACAGACTAAGTAGCAAACACTAATGAAAGAATATTAGAGAATATAGTCTATTTGTGAATTTATCCTTGGGTATCTATATGTTAGTAAGAGAGTAAGATGAGAGGGAGAGGAAGGTAGTCAATCTGTTGGTTATCAGAAAAGTCACCCCAGTGTGCTATTAGAGTTTAATCTTATTGCAGAATTTAATGGTCAATGTAAAGAATGTATCCTAGAGTTATCCCACCTAAGGGACAAAATGGCTGATGCATTTTCTCCATTTACCAGTTCTAGAAACCAGAAAACATCCTCAAACAAAGAAATTCACAAGTAACAACTGGCAATCTTCTTGCGTGCATTAAACTGGTGAAACACAAAGAGATATGAGTAGAATATATCACATCAATCTTTTGGCTGACATTAGATGATACTTGAGCCAGAAATTGTTGCTGTTGCTTCTTTTTCAATTTTAAGAATGATCACTTTTTAGAATAATTCAGAACTTTTGATGTTTGTATTAATTATTTTACAGTGATTTTTCTCAATGTTGAGAGAGTAATATTTTATTTGTAGTTTAAAAACATTACTATAGCCCCCCCAAATATTTTTAGTTGGGAGATCCCTATCCTATCCTATCAGATGGGATAAAGACAAATTTGTGCAGAGATTTCTTGCTATTGCCAAGCACAAGTCATATATTCAAGATAAATTATATACAAATTCTAGCAGCACATGCTGGCACAGTGATGCCTTTGCTTACTGCTTTTGTAATATGTATAGTTCCTCATTTGACATCTAAATATAGTGCCATCTGTATACATCCCTACAGTTACCAGTGTCCAACTAAAATGTTGTTCTTAATGCAAATAAATTGATACTCAACATTTGTTGAACTGACATTGAAAATTTAGCTGTGACCATGAGGTAGGCAATATTTTAGGTTGGTAATGTAGCAATTAAGAGCATATAACTACTAAGTGAACATAACTACTTTTTTTTTCTTCTTCTTAAGATTTATTTATTTATTCATATAGAATTGGGGGTATAGGCCAGAGGTGCAGGGCAGTGAGAGGATTCACAAGAGACAACAGGGAACAGAACAGGCAGAATGACAAAGTACAGGGAGCAGCGGGTGAAACAGAAGAGGTCTGCCACACCATGTGGATCACCCCTCAGGCTGAGGATTGAACTTGGACCAAAGCAGCAGCTGCTAGCTTGCAGTGCTGCATCCTAACCCGTTGTGCCACCAGGGAGGTCCCAAAAAAGTGAATATAACTACCTTTAAGGAGTATATATTGAAAAAAAATTAAAAAGTGATACATGTTGTGTTTAGTGGTCTAAATACTTTAGAAAGAAAAAGTAGGAGAAAGAGAAGGTATTAGGAAGTGGGGAATTTGTAAATTTGAATTAGGTAGCTAGTGAAAGGAGCTACTGCTAGGAATGCTAGTCTAGAGGAGTGACATAAGGATTTAAATTAAGATTGAAAATTGAATAAAGTTAAATGATGACAGAGGAACAGAATTTCAGCAATAGAATTCACATGCAAATATACGGAGATGGTACTTATATGTTATAATTAGAAACTCTGTCTTGGGCCCTCCCTGGTAGCGCAGCGGGTTAAGTGCCACACTAAGAAACTAAAGCCACTTCCGCATAAGTTCGAACCCCACCTGCCCCGGAGGTGACCACATGGCGCAGCAGACCTCTTCTGACCCTCCCGCTGCTCCCCTCAGCAGTGTACTTCGACAGTCCTCCTGTTTCTGCTCCCCACTCTGTCTCTGATTAATTCTTCTCTCACCGCTCCTGCACCTCTGGCCTGTACCCCAAGTTCTGTACGCACACATAAATAAATCTTAAAAAACAAACAAAACAAAAAAGAAAAACCTCTGTCTTTACTCTGAGTGAGGTGCAAGGACATTGGTGAATTCTAGGAAGAACAATGATAATGTGATCAACAGTGATACTTTGCTGCTCAAACGTGTTAAGGAGACTGTTACAATGATTTGGAACTGGATGAATGATAATTATGGCTTAAAATAAGTCAGTAGCCATAGAGTAACTGAAAAATGTTTGAACTCTGACAATATATTAAATATAAAAATGACAAAACATGCTGTAAAAGTGAATGAAGGACATGAGCAAATAAGAGGTGCAAGAAACACCACAATTTTTGACCTGAAATGGAAGTATACAATTGTCAGTATCTGAGATGGAGACAGATACGCACATAGTAAATTTTGGAGGGGAAGATTTCAAGCTCACTTGGGGCCTGTCAATTTTGAAGCTGTTTTTAAACGCTTAAGTTTCAATGCTAAATAGTTACATGCAGGCTTATGTCTTAACTCCATAAGAGTAATTTAGGTTAACATTGTACCTATTTGGGAAGATAGACTATGAGCTCATCAAAAGACTAAGTGGACAGAAAAAAAAAAAATCCAAAGAGTAAATCTCAGAGTATCTCAACATTAATAAAGTGAAATTAAATAAATGAGGACAAACCACAAAAAGAGAGAAAGGTGGTAACCAGTGGGATTTAAAACCATGGAAGTTAAATATAGACATTTTTTTTTACTAATGAAAATATGGCAAATTTTGTAAAATGCTGGTAAGTTAAATAAAATGTCAAGTGGGATTTAACTGTGGGGCTGGAAAAGAGATACCATTGCCAATTTTGGCAAAAAAAAAAAAAATCAAAACTTTTGAGGTGGAACTAAGAGGGTAAAAACCTACAAGGGATATGTTCAAAGGAAAATAGGAGGGAAGAAAATGGAGACAACAAGTTCAAAAGCTTATTTTGTTATAGAAGAGAGTCAATGATAGAGGCAGTAAGCATATAAAATTAAGAGATAATAAGAAACACACACACACACTAATCAATTGTTACAGAGGCCACATGTAACATAACATAAACATTAAACATAATAGAGATGAAACAGCTGTGAACCAAATATAAATTGGGAGCTAACTTAATATCTAGTTGATAGGCCTATATATTTTTTATCAGGATTTTGTCTTATAATATAGTTGTCTGATTTCACCATCTTAAAATACACCTTAATCTTGTTTTGTGTCTTTCCAAGAGTAGAACCCACCTCTTATTCTGCCATTCTCAACTGAAGCATAATTTTCTATCATTGTCTCAGAATTCACAGATATGAAGAATGATCCCTGGAATTTTAAACATTTATTTTATAGATTGCTTTTCAATAAGTGCTACAGAGTTGATAGACAAGGTTTTGCAGAAAATACTTATCTCTAACTTTCTGGACCAGGTAGAGGAGCTAGAGGTGTGGGTTAGATGAGTCAAGAAATGCAGAAACCCTCAAATGAAAAACCACAAAATTTGCAGCTGAGGTTCCATAATTTACCTCTAAATTCATAGTCATCAGCTCAACTTTTTAACATATCCTCTTGAATTTCTGTGTTACTCATGTTATCTCATCTTACAAAACAATTCCAAGAAAACAAGTACATAAAACATGGGGGGAAAAACAAAACTAGTTTGAACTTATAAAATTCTATTCTGAAATCAAAGCAACCAAAGCAAGCAATACAGTTATATTTGACTTATTCTCACCCCTTTTTCTACACACAGAATTTTAGAATGCTTCTAAAACATCATTTATGTCTATGGTGAAAGAATTATCTTGCTTTACATCTTTGTTTTTAATCACTCATCAACCTAATACAGTATTATAACCTGATAGTTTTCCACTCTTCTTAATTGCAAATGTTTACATTTGAAGAGGACATAAAGGAGATTTGTGGCTATAGGTAGACTCCACTGAGTAAAAAGTTATTGATGGCACACCACAGAATTGGAACTTGACCTCTAGACCCTCTTTGCTCATTGAAATTCATCAGTAACAGTCTACAGTCTCTTCTTCACTATTATTATTATTATTATTATTATTGATCTATGGGCTTTAGGCCAAGAATAATTTTATACATAAAATCTTTTAATTAACTTTTCATCTTCTTGATAATTTCAGGAAAAAAAAAACATATAAGAACTTCATTTCAAAGCTCAGATTTTTAAAAATCATAAGAAAATGAACCAATCCTCTGCGCTACTGTTCAAAGAAAGGTTTTAAGCATTCCTTTGTTGTGATGGCATTTGACAGTAATGATTTATATTTTATTATTTCTGACTTTTTTTAATTCTGACAACTACAAAAATTGATATTTTTATATAATGAATATAAAAGCAACTTTGAGTGCTTACTGCATGTCAGATATTAAGACAGTCCAATAAAAGTGGTTGTTTAATTATTTTGAAATTTTTTTTGCAGAAAAACTGTGGTTTATGCTAGAAGTGCTGGGGAGGTGGGGGTGAGGGGATTCACTAGAATCAAAGTGGGGAGCCAGACAGGTTGGTTTACTGAAATCCACTGCTGAGGGAGCAGTAGAAGAGACAAGAGAGATCTGCAGCACCATTTGTGGGTTAGCACCCTGGTTAGGGATTTAACTCAAGGCCACCAGGAAGACCCCAAAATTGGTTACTTAATTTAATCTTCCAAACAAATGATTTCATTAGTAATATTTTTTTTTAAAGATTTATTTATTTGCACATACAGAACTGGGGTACAGGCCAGAGACTCAGGGGCGGTGAGAGGCTTCACCAGAGACAGAGTGGGGAAGAGAACAGGCAGATCAACGAAGTACACTGCTGAGGGGAGCAGCGGGCGGGTCAGGAGAGGTCTGCCATGCCATGTGGTCTACTCAGGGGCAGGCGGGAATTGAACTCATGCGGAAGTGGCTTTAGATTCTCAGCACTGTGCTTTAACCCGCTGCGCCACCAGGGAGGTCCTCATTAGTAATATTTTTATGCTCATTTTATAGATAAGATCACTGGTTAAGTGGCTTGTCAAAGCCACATAAGTAGTGAATATTAGCTTGAATATCCAAATAGCTGGTCTTTTCTGAGCACACATTTAGATGTAGTGATATAAAATGCCCTGTAACAGGTGTGTATTGGTATGTATTCTTGTAAATAGAAGTCATAAACCATTACGTAACTCTGTGAACATATACAATTTTCTGAGTACCCCCAACTTTTCTAACAGGTACATGAGTAAAGCTATCTGCTTGTCTGAAACAGTTATGCAAAACAGATGTCTGAAAGTAAAACTAGCCTTTTCATGCCTACTGATCACTGATGTGCCAGATTAAAAAAAAAAAAAAAAGTTTGACAAAGGCTATTCAGTCTTTGCATCTCTGCAGTGCATTTTTTAGAAGGGAAGAGACTGAATACAACATTGCTTTCACACAAGTGTTGTTTCCTCTATAATCCACGCCACTTACCAGAATAGTATTAACAAGGATGAATTTGATGTGTTATAATCACTCACAGTGAAGGTTTCATTCTTGATGTAGTACAATCTGTAAGTTTGGACAAGAGTATAATAAACTAGGTTATGCTGTGGGTTTAAAAACTTCCAAAAATGTAAGCATCTAAAAAAGTTATTTTTTTTTTATGGATCAATAGTATTGAAGGAGATCATTCTCTTATCCTGTTTATTTTAGGATTCACATGATAAAGATCCACTTCAACATGCATTCCCACAATCACCCTAGTAAGAGAATGAGAACTCTGCAATTTATCATACTGGGGATTAAAATTTATAATTTGGCAATATATCATGATATTTCCCTCTCTTATAGTTTGTATTAAAAACACCCAAAGTTAAGGGCTTCACACAGCCTAGCAGTCAAGTCTGAAGGGAATGCATGTATAATGAAGACAGACATGCAAGAAATTATTTTTTTTCATTACAGTATGGATGAAACACTATCTCCCTTATTAGAGGGTTAGTAGGTAACAGATATATCATTTTTCCAGTATCTTAACTCTCAGTTAAGTATTTCACTGTTTATATGCCTTTGTTCTCACTTTTCTTTCTTCTTAAGCAAAAAAAAAAAAAGCTATTCAACAAAGATTCACTTTTGAGTTAAAATACATAATTTGTTAAGTTGCAATAATAATCTTTTGTAACTATTAGATTTTTTTTTCATCTCTCTGGAAAGATTTACACTTCTGGTTTAACTATTTTAGTAGTACACTTACAGGTTTGCTAACAGTTTCACCATTACATTTTAGCCTATTTATAAATATAAAAATGAAAAATCTTATCTCCTGCTATCAAGAACTTCACAAGTAGAACTGAGCCAATGAAATAAAAGATATAGTGGGGAAAGAAGAACGTTTGAGGCAGAGAAAGGCAATGCATCAAAATTCATGACAGAGATTATATCATTGGAAGACAGACATTAGCACAAAGGGATATCAACAGCATTTAAGGCATATCTACTTTCTTGCCACATCAGTTAATTTTACAGTACTATATTTTCATTTGTAATAATTTTTCATTTTTCATCTAACCATTCTGTTATTATAACTTATTTTCTAATTATAAAATTAAGGTTTTTTTAAGATTTATTTACTTGTGCATACAGAACTAGGGTACAGGCCAGAGGTGCAGGGGAGGTGAGAGGATTCACCAGAGACAGAGTGGGGAGCAGAATAGACCGACTGATGAAGTACACTGCTGAGGAGAGCAGCGGGTTGGTGTGCTGCGCCATGTGGTCACCCCTGGGGCAGGTAGGGATCGAACTCAGGAGGAAGTGGCTTTAGCTTCTTAGTGCAGTGCTGTAACCTGCTGTGCCACCAGGGAGGTCCCTAAGGTGCTTTTTTAATAAAACTTATATAAAGCAATTACACTTAGCTATGCTTGTGATGTACAGCTTATATTTTATAATAACTGTGAATATTTGTCAAAGTTAACAGATAGTGGATCTTTAAATGTCATCTACGTGTTTGGGAAATATAAAATTTTGTATGATTATGTATTATTCCTCTTCTTAACACAGATGATCCCAGATTTTTTTAAACTTCCAGATGGCTCCCAGTTTGTAAGGACAAACCACCTTTTATCCTAGCAAGAAAGTTCTTTTAATGTCTTATTAAAAATGCTGCAAGCGATGCAGCATATCTTGCTTAGTGCAAGATATGCACTATATAGTCATTGTTTGTATCACTCAGATGCTTTTTTTCCGATATACATTTTTCATAATATGTACCTGATTCCATATAAGCATCTTACACTGATTGTATCTACAGCTGATACCAAATTGATTGCTGTCACTCTTCATATGCTATTTTGTGAATTGTAAAATTTCATTTCTGGATATATCTATATCTATATATATATGTGTGTGTGTATGTATATATATATAACTATATCTATATCTATGTGTGTGTGTATGTATATATATATGTAATAGGCATATATATATATATATATATATATATATCTCCAAATTACTGTAAACACAGACTCAAGCAAGTTGTCTTGTTCATAGCAGCATTACTTACAGTAGTCAAAGTTAGAAATAGCCCAATTTTCCATCAAAAGATGAATGGATAAACATAATGAGAAATTTATATAGCATATAGAATATTAGTCAACCTTCAGGACAAAAGGAAATTCTGATGAACACTGCAATTTGGATGAACTTTAAACACATATAGTAGATGAAATATGAGTGTTATAAAAAGAACAAATGCTGTATAATTCCACTTTTATGAGTTCCCTAGAGTGATCAAGTTCATAAAAACAGAATAGTAGAATTGGTTCTTAGAGATGAGGGAGGGTGTTTGAGGAGCTATTTTTTTTTTTTTTAAGATTTATTTGTGCATACAGAACTGGGGTACCGGCCAGAGCCTCAGGGGCAGTGAGAGGCTTCACCAGAGACAGAGTGTGGAGCAGAACAGACAGATTCATGAAGTACACTGCTGAGGGGAGCAGCAGGCGGGTCAGGAGAGGCCATGTGGTCACCCCTGGGGCAGGTAGGGATCGAACTCAGGAGGAAGTGGCTTTAGCTTCTTAGTGCAGTGCTGTAACCTGCTGCGCCACCAGGGAGGTCCCTAAGGTGCTTTTTTAATAAAACTTATATAAAGCAATTACACTTAGCTATGCTTGTGATGTACAGCTTATATTTTATAA
>NW_004567113.1:27847810-27861843 GCF_000260355.1 Condylura cristata | reverse complement strand
TTTTTTTCTAATTTTTTTGAGCATTGGATAAATCACTTTCCAATCAACTTCTTAATTTAAAAGCTGTGATTTTTGAGCAGTTGGTAAAAAAAATCTCATTTTTAGTTTTTTGGAAAATGGAAATGTAGATAATTGATATTCTCCAAGGTTGTTGGAAGAAATGTTTGTAAAATACACAGTACCTGACTAAAGGTAGGAGTTCAACAATAGCTTCAACATGCATCATGTATCTGTGTCTTAACATCAGTGTTTGATGGGTGATTATTTGGAAAGAAAACTTCATTTAAGGATTTAAATAATAAGTGGGTATTAATCACAAACACCTTGTAATGATTAAATTATTAAAGAAGCATTTGTAATATGTCTTGAGATACAACATAAGCTTGGGTTTTAAGACAACATCTAACAGTTGTGCTGGTATTCATAAACCATGTAATGCAAATGTTTGCAAAGTTAGAGCCTAAGTAGCAACTGTATCCTTTGTTGTGTTAGGACTTTTGATCTGTAAGCATCAGCAAGTAAAGGTAAGGAATGGTCACATTTATAAACTATAGTTTGAGTGCTATTAAGACAGCCTGAATAGAAAAATTTTAGAGTGTTAAGGTAGTGAAAAAGGTTTTATCATGAATAGATTAAATCATTTTACTAAGAGATTATGATTATTTTGTTTAGAAGACTTTAGAACAATATAACAGTATGGTCTTTAAAAGTCTGGTTTCTGCAGTGAAATATCCTAGGGCTAAATTGCTAATCTACCACTTTCCAGTCCTATGCCCTTGGGTATTTTACTTCACTATTCTTAGTCTTGGTGTGATGATAAACAGGGCTAACTCATAGAGATGAGACACAACTATAAAGTATTTAGCATAGTTCATGGCACTTTGAAAGTCTCCCATAATGTTTTTATTATGACCATAAAATTATCATGATTTATAAGACATTATTATCTCAGAAAATGGTTGGATACAGCCCACTTAATTAAACTGGAATACAGCTGACTGATATTTGCTGGGACTTGAGACTAGGCTTTTGAAGCTAAGAAATGCTCAGATACTGAGGAGATTTAGACCCCATGGAGATATTTGTGGAGTCCAATCCAGCCTGTATATTATCACATTTGTTAGGTTACAGAATAGACAATCTCAAATAAGAATGCAGCTGGAAGGGGACAGTATTGGTTTAACCTGGTTTTGCAAAAGTATTGACTTACAGAAAATAATCATAAGGAATGTATAAATAAATTAATTTTTTTAGCAAGACAGGCAAGCACCATAAGTGATTTATAGGTAGCAAAGACTCTGGCATAATCTAAGACTCAACAAGCATGCTCTACTCCATGGTCAAAACTGCAATAAAGGTTAAGTTTGGGTTCTCCCAGGACTAAACTCAAAAAAGCACATCCAAAGTCCAAAGTCCAAATTATGTATTTTTGTAAGAGCCAGTAAACACTAATGGGGAAATGCAGAAATAATACTAATAATAAAAAAAACAGGAAGTGTATTTAGACAATAAGATATGGATAAGCTACAAATTTAACCACTGGTTATTTAACCCCACCCCACAAGTTAACTGTTGGAGTTCACATTCTTCCAAATATGAAGGAATGAAGATTTATACACGAAAATACTATCAGTCACTTGTGGAACACTGATAGTGAAAGGAAAGGATAAAGTTAACATACTTGGATTTCAGAGACTATCCCAGGGGAAAATGTAGATACTCCCAGTTGGAAGATTCTCAGGATTGTGGGGATACATAGTAAAGGGACTGATCACAGCACCAAGGAATTCATCGCTAAGGTTTATCCCACAAATGCTTAGGTATCACAGCTAGTGAACTTTAGATTACAAACTCACTATGTATGAAAACGGTTCCTTATATTTCCTATCCTGTCCCTCATTCATGGTTGCATTACTTCCAACCCCCTGACAAAATTCTGCACTTTTTGCAAGGTTTTCATCTTCTGCAAGCAGAGGATTTTTTCATTATCTGCAAGCAGATAATTTTTTAAATACATAAATTTTGAATTCTAGATAGGTCACACAGTCAATGTTCTGTATAATGAATAACATTATAGTTAGGCTTGTAAAAATATATATATATACATATTTGGTGTCACATAAATAAATACTTCCATTAAGTATATATAGGTATAGGCAAAGACAGATTGACTAAAATCAATCCAGATCAGATTTGTACTTAGTTTGCATATCACTCGGCTAGACACCCTGAGATACTTCACTGTAGGAGAAAACGGTTTGCCCTGTAATGTTTACCGACTTATAGGCGAGATATGCAGGTGGAGAAGAAGGAACTACGTGACCACAGAGCAATGGAAGTTTTGGAGGTGTCCGAATAGGCCTCACTAGAAAAGGGGTGGCAGTCTCTGCACTTTTATCAGATGTTAATGTTTGTTTTATTGAGCTTACGAAAACATTCTGAAATAATGCTGCACTGAGGTATTGAAAAGAATGTAGAAAAATGAAATCTCAGGGATTGTGGACTTACTTTAGTTCAGATGCAAACTGTTAATTTTTTAAAAGATTCTTAAAATTTACTTATGCATGCAAAAGTTGTGAGAAGGAGTGAGATTTCAGCAGAGACAGAGAAGGGAGCAGAATAGGCAGATCTATTGAAATACACAGCTGAGGGGAGTAGCAGGCGAGAGAGGAGAGGTCTGCTGAACCATGTGGGTCAACTCCCTGGCTGGAGGTGAAGCTCATACTGCAGAGCCTGTGGAGAGCTTCATAGTGCTATGCTTTCATCCATTAAGCTTTAAAATACTTTAACCTGTGAGAGCCAGAATTGTGAATTTTTTTTTAAATTTCAAAGCCAAATTTTGGAGCTATGAAATTATGGATAAATGGTAACCGCAGAGGAACTTCATGTTAAACCTGTCTCATTCACATCATCAAACTTCAACAACTTCAGTTCTCTAGCTCTCTCTCATGTATTTATAAAACACATACCTGACATCTATATAATGTTATAAACCAATTTTACCTCATTAAAATCTTTATAACTGATAATTATTCCAGATTTAGCTAGGAAGGGAAGGAGAGGGATTAAGAGGGCGAAGGAGTGGCAAGAAGGATTTTTTTTTAAATACACAATGCTAGGATTCCCATTACATAATATTTAATTCTATATCTTAACTTTTGTTTATTATTGCCCACTTTATCTACTAGTCAGTTTAGCCTTTTCCCACACTTTCCCACCACTGGGTATTTAGTACCAAAGATATACTGCACAACTGCTGATGTACTGTGGCCTTTTGGAGGACCACACACCACTAAAATATCTAGCACTTTCTGTCCTTCCTCCAGCTGTTTATTCACCCAGGGGGGCTATACTCACAACAGAAGAGATTCTCAAGTTACAAAGCATGAAAGTTTACCAGCATGATAATGTGAAAACATACATACCTGGTGACACTTAATATATTTTGTATTAGTTATTGTTTTAGCATGTCTCAAATCTCTAGTGTTTAACCTCACATCTTTAGGGTGTTTAACTTCTACAAAGCAGAATGTTTTCTCTTAGGACTTAAAGCAAATACATATAAACAACATATTAATTCGTTGGGAGTTGAAACTCATTTTAATAAATGAGTACACAAAACAGTTGGCAGAGAGAAGGGGTGAATAAAAACCTCTCAGCAAAGTTGGGGAATCTGGCAAAGTCTGATCCCAAAAGTTCCCACACAGTATCCACCAGCAGAGATGGGCAACCCCCTCTTCAGCAAGATTCCCTGACGGCTCTCACCAAAAATTTGGAAGTTTCAAGAGTATGGGCATGTCTGTAAGCTTCTGAATTGGTTTAAATCTGGTACTGATGTTTATACCACTTTTCCAAGACATATTAGCAGGACAACTGCTAACTTAGGAGCCTCTTAGCACAGCCTGTTTTTTTTTTTTTTTTTTTCAGAAGACGGCATACGAGATGTCGAGCAGTGACTGGAGTTCAGACGTGTGCTCTTCCGATCCTGTATGCAAGAGAGACTCTAGTTAATATCTCTCATTTATAGTTGTTCTTTTTTCGTTTTTTTTTTTTTTTTTTTTTTTTTACCCCTGCTGCTGCATTTAGTATGTTGATATATCAGTGCTTTGATAAGCAGGTTTTACCTTTGAATTGATAGCTCAAGTCACTGTCTTAATTGCCCTAACTCTCAATCAGTCATGTTCATTACAATGTCAATATATATGATAATATTTAACCAAGTTTACTGTTCTTGCTTTAGATATCTTTTTTTTTAAGATTTTATTTTATTTATGCATACAGAAATGGGGTGCAGGCCAGAGGTACAGTGGTGGTGAGAAGATTAACCCAAAACAAAGTAGGGAACAGAACAGGCAGATCAACAAATTACACTGGTGAGGGGAGCAAAGGGGGGACAGGAGAGGTCTGCTATGCCACGTGGGTCACCGCAGGGGCGGGGATCAAACTCATGCTGTAGTGGTCACAGTTTGGCTTGGCTTCACAGTGCAGCGCTCCAACCAACTTTAGATATCTCTTTAACGCATCTTTAAATAATCAATGAGTTTTTAAGTACTCAATGTAAGTTGGAAGAAGTGGATATGATAGATGGTGAAAAGCATACATTTCAAAGCTGACAAGTTCACACTTCCATTGAAATGATATTACACATAAACTTAATGCAAAGTTCTTTGGAGGGCATTAAACACTCAGCATTTTTAATGTATGGTGTATTGTAATGTTCCAACACAGTATTTTTTTGAAATTGTTGATGTTGGGGACTTTCTGGTGTTGTTAACTAGGTATAGAACTCAAGACTGGCTAAATCAGGCATCTGGACAATAATATAAAGAACAGCTATTGCCATGTCTACTATCTGGAAAACTTTCTCTTTAAAGTCCCCTCTTTCCTCTTCCACAATCAGGGCTACTATTTATATATAATAAGCTGCTTTCCATTTAATATCGGACATCACATTTTTTAACATTTCTTTTCCCTGGATTTATTTAAGAAAGTGTCCTCTATATTAATTTCTGATCTTAAAAATGTCATTTGATCTTGAGCATGACTTTTGAAAATTGTGTAGCTAATAACAGTGCTGATTCTTATTATTTTACTATTATTTTCCCAGTACATTTTACATTACTGTGTCTTATAAAGATTAAAAGCTACATATTATTTATATTATCATCCTCGGATTTACAGGCAGACATTTTTCAAGTTTCATGTTCATTTCTTTCCACTTGGTCTATTCAGAATTTGGACTAGACTGGCTGCCCTGCAGGGCATCATTAGTGGTGACCTTGTCGCTTAATGTTAAGTATATATCTCATCTACCATGGCTGAAATGGCTGAAAGCCAGTGCAAGTGAAACCTTGAAAAACAAGACTGAGATAGGCAGGTGAGTCCTTATTTCCCACGTCTGTCAAAATAATGCTCAGATCTCGAGCTTACTGACTCTATTTCATTATTTTTGATGAGATCTGATATCTGCTCATTTCTCTCAGAAATTTTCAGTCCCAGAAAAATCAATATTTTTTAAAGATGTAACATTTAGTCTTAATGTTTATATAATTGGCAACCTTTGCTTCTGGGACATACATTTAAATTTTTTGACAAACTAATAAAGGAACAGGATAAAGAACTGAAGGTGAATTGAGTAAGCTACAATATCTTTTATCTAAAAACATAAACAAAATTGTGCTTAATGCTACTTAGGTATTATTGAATTGAAAATGTGTACCTTATTTTTTAATGTTTTCTTTGTCTATGAAAGCTTGATTTATTTATGTATACAGATCTGAGGTACAGGTCAGAAGTATAGGAGTAATGAAAAAATTCACCAGAGACAGAGTGGGGAGAAGAACAGGCAAACCTATGGAAATACACTGCTGAGCGGAGCAATAGACAAGGCAGGAGAGGTCTGCTACACCATGTGAGTCACCACCCTGACTAGGGAGCAAACTCATGCTGAAGTGGCTGCAGATAGCTTCATAGTGCTCAGCTTTAACTTCTTGTGCCACCTGGGAATGTGTGTACGTTAATTACAAGATTATTGCTGTGCTTTTTTTCATTTGTTTTGTGTTCTTATGTTTACACATATTCCCATTTTGTGCTCAACACTTGAGATATGGACGATTTGATTACATATCTTGATACAATATATTCAAAAAATAGTATACTCAAAAATTATTGATTCTATTTTTTCTGGTAGTTTTTATTAAAGTCAAAGTTAAATTGAAATACTACTTATCGCTCAGGCAAAAGATTCTTAAGTTTTAGCCTAGAAATATTTTCTATTAAAAATGCAAGTGATATGATGACATTACCTCAAGGTTAAACCAATAAAAACACTTTCACATATAATAAAAGGAGTAAAAAAAAACTAAAGTATATCAATGTAATAAAACATTTTGCTGAGTGTATAAAGGAGGACTTACTTAGGCCCTCCCTGGTGGCGCAGCGGGTTAAAGCACAGCACTGAGAATCTGAAGCCACTTCCGCATGAGTTCAATTCCTGCCTGCCCCGGAGGAGACCACATGGCGTGGCAGACCTCTCCTGACCCGCCCGCTGCTTCCCTCAGCAGTGTACTTCGTCCATCTGCCTGTTCTGCTCCCCACTCTGTCTCTGGTGAAGCCTCTCACCGCCCCTGAGCCTCTGGCCTGTACCCCAGTTCTGTATGCACAAATAAATAAATAAATCTTTAAAAAAAAAAAAAAAAGGAGGACTTACTTAGCTTGGTAAATGTGTCTCCAATAGTTGACATTGAGTTGTAAAATAAATGAGGAAAAAAAGGTCATGGGAAAAGTATGAATAAAGAGTTGTGTCAAAATTATAGAAATAATATTTTAAACCAAAGCAAACTAAAAATTCAGGTGTAATGGTACCTACTCTTTGTTCTAAAATCTTCCACACTTGAAGATATTTTATTCTTTTGTCCTCAAAGGATTTTTATTTTTAAATATACATATCACTTTTTGCCATGTTAGATATTAAAACAGAATTAAAACAGATAGGTAATAGTTCTTTTTTTAAGATTTATTTTTATTTATTTATGGATACAAAAACTGAGGTATAGGCCAGAGGTTCTGGGGGTGAGAGGATTTACCAGAGACACAGTGGGGAACAAAACAGGTAGAACTATTGAAATACACTGCTGAGGGGAGCAGTGGGTGAAACAGGAGAGGTCTGTTGCATCATGTGTCACCTTACTGGCTTGAGATCAAACACATGCCTCAGTGGCTGGAGACAGCTTGATAGCACTGAGACCCAACCACTGTGTCACCAGGGAGCCCCCAACATAGGTCAGCTTTCTATTAATGACTGCATATTCCAAAATGAAACTAAGATAAATTATGCAGGACAGTCAGTAAGTATATGTTAATTTTTTATCAATAAAAAATTACTTTTTGTATCAATAAAAAGTACCTAGGTTCTTATATCTGGGATTTGTAGTTGATAAAGTTCAGGAAGGTATTAACAGACTAAAAGAATATTCACACTGAGTTATGGTCTCTCATAAGAAAAAAAAAAAAGACTGATGGTTAAAATAACTAAAATTATGAGATAACCAGGTCAAATTAGTGCCTTTGGAGAAAGAAATTCTGGAATAATTGAAAGATTAGCTTTGCTTCATGATGATTTTGAAAAACTAGGCCCAGAGGTGGAGACTTTGAGACTTTACATTTTAATGAGTCTGTGATCTGTATACAGGTGTGTATGTACTAGAAAATAATATAAGCCACTTACCACCAAACCAGATACTAGAAATGTGGAAACACATTCTGTCCTAAAAGCCTTTTAATGTCATCGCACACTAAGCCCAGGGAGAAAGGTGCTTTGTAGCACAAGTCCCACCTTCTCCAGTCTCTGGCCATACAGTAAATGTCTCTCTCTACTTCACCAAATTGGTTGTTGTGTCATTGAATTTAAATCATTAGGTAAATGAACTTTCTAGTTTATGAGGTTGGTAACAATAGCTTATGTACACTCTTCAAAATTCCACCAAGAAAAGTTTTCACAAGTGATGAAAAATGAGACTTATTAGGTATATAAAACCTTAGTATTATAATAAAAAAAATAATTTGGCCTTTTAACTGCTTGACAGTATCTTGGTATCTCCAGGGTTACAGCGACTATGATTTAAGAATGCAAAATGCTAAACATGATTTTAATGGATCTCAGAAATGGATAGATTATTTCTATGGAGTAACATAAGAGAGTGTGAGATAGGATACAGAAGACAAGGGGTCAGAGTTGCAGGCAATGATCATTCATGAACATGTATGCAATGACAAAGAATTCAGATTTATTCTTTTCAATGGAAAACCATAGAGTTTTTTTTTTTTTTTTTAATTTTAGGGCATCAACTCTGGTAATTTAGACTGATTGATGTCAGTGAGTAAAGGATAGAGTCATTAGCTAAGAGGCTTTCAGTTGTAAGAGATGATGGCTAAAAATAAGAAGTAACTATTTTAGTCTGGTCACACCAACACGGTAGAGTAGCAGCACAATCTTCTTTCGGGGGTTTTATTTATTTTACTTAAATCATAGTTACCTGATGGAAGATGTCATCAGGACTGCGAATATGCAGTGGAAATAGTAAACTTTTCATAATAAATGTTAATAAAAATATCTTGAAACTAGATAGAAAATCTTTGAAAGCAGTCATAGACTGAGGTTGTTATCCCTGAGAAATAGTCATACCTCTGAATTTTTAAGGATTTGGTTGAATTAATATTCCCTTTTCTTTTCTTTATCATCTTTCATTGGAATAGTTGTCATATTCTAACAAGAGAATTTTGATTAATATATTGTAATTGTTCTGTAATTATTAATGTGAAAGGAAGTACACAATATTTTGTCAAATTAATAATCTGTTTAGCAGAGTTATATTATTATTTCATAGTTATTATTAAAGAAAGAAGAAGCACAAAGTCTGTCAGTATTTTTATAAACAAATGATATCAGTGGTTATCCCTGAATGTTAAGAGCATCCTTTACTTTTTCTCTTATCATTTTCTGAGTGTTTAAAAAAAATAGTGAGTAGTAGATTCTTAATCAAAAAGCCATTTAGCTTCCAAAGTGATAAATTGTAAAATACGTTAGTCTTACACTTAAATCAAACTTCTTATAAAATGTTAGCCTGAAAGTTCAAATTTTACCCATTAATAGTATGCTATTATTGAATACCTAAATAAATATTCACATTTCAAAACCATTAAAGGTGTTATTGTGAGATAAACTTATCATCTGAGGAAAAAAAAATATTCAACAAATGAAGCTTGGAAAACTGGACAGCCAATTCAGATGAATAAAGACATGTCCCTCTCCAATATCATATACAAAATTTAGCTCAAGTTTATTGAAGGCTTAAATATAAGACCTAAAAGCATAAATTAAATCTAAGAAAACATAAGCAATACAACCCATGACATCATTCTCAGTGATATATTTGGTGGCCTGAATCCTACACCAAGGTAAACAAAAGTGAAAGTAAACTAATGTGACTATATCAAACTAAAAAGCTCTGGGTAGCTAAAGAAACTGTAATTAACACAAGAAACATATTCTAACACAGAAAAAAAAATCACAGTATACATATGACAAGGGACTAATGTATAAGATCCACAAAGAACTCATATAACTGAACAAAAAATAAAGAATCCAATAAAAAATAAATAGATGAGCTCCCCTTGTTTGTTAAAGAAATCCCAATGCAGTTGGGATTTATTCCTTAAAAAAAGAAAAAAAAAATAGATAGAAGATCTAGATAGATGCTTCTCAGAGAAGACCTAGAGATGGCCAAAAGGCACATAAATTTTTTTCATCGTCATTTTTCATCAAGGAGATTCAAAGCAAAAGCACAATGAAATATATCTCACACCTATGTGAATGGTCCTTATTAGTAAATGTGAACATAAATGAACACATAAACACATACACACTGTTGGTGCTAATGTTGACTAGTGTAGCCACTAAGGAAAACAGTGTGGAGGTTTCTCTAAGTATCAAAAATAGATCAATCATATGATACAATCATTAAATCCCTAAATATCTACCTGAAGAATGTAAAATCACTAATTCAAAGGGACATAGAAATTCTTTTATACACTGAAGAACTATTTATAATAGTGAACTAAATGAAGCAATTTAATTGCCCAAGGGTAGATGAGTCAATTAAGAAGATGTGGTACACAAACACACAAAATATGATACTACTAGCTATAATAAAGCTAAATTCTCACCACAAATGGCAACATATATGGAACTAAAGGGGGTTATGCTAAGTGAATCAAGCCAGAAGGAGAAAGACAAATTCTGGGTGATATTTGTAACAAGGTGGTGCTCAGGGAAAAGGGAGGTTCCAGGTTCTTGCCTCACCCAACGGAGGGTAGAGCTGAGTAAGGAAGCTGGAGAGAAGACTAAAGAAGAAAGAAAAGGTAGAAAACAAGAATACAAGAATGAGACTTAGAGGAGGCATGCAAAGCAGAGAGACATGTTTAAAAAAAAAACAAAAAAAAAAACAACTGTGCTTGCATCTTAGTCCAGACTGGTCGGAACAGATGATGTGAGTGAGAGACTGATGGGGAGCTTAGCAATGACATCTTTTATCTTGATTTTGATTTTGCTCTTTTCTTCCCAGACTTGTCTGACTTGTTTCTGACCCTTTTTTTGTGGGTCCCTGCCAGAACATGCTTTAGACTTGTGACAGAATTTTAGGCCAGTCCTATGTGGGTAAACATACTAGATTTGAAAACTATATTTGTCTTTTCCTTATTAGGCACTAATTATATTAAAGTTCCTTTCTATTAAAGGTCTTGTATGTTTTGTCTTGATGTGACTGATGGCAGAACCAGTTTAGAGCAGGAAGATTTGTGGGTTATGGGATACCTCTCTTCCTGCCCTGTAACGGATTCACTCAAATTGGAATATAGAGAAACGACACAAAATGTCAGGTAACATTAAACCAGGAACAAACTTTTGAAATCTGACTATAAAACTGAGGCAACTAGTGAGGGAGAAAGAGAACAGAGATTAAAATAGGAGATGGCCCTGAACTAGGGCAGAGAATCATGGGTGTTTTGGATGTAGGTGAGATATGGTAGCATATGCCTGAAAAATATGGGATTCAGTATTTCTGAATCATATATGATATTGTAAACCAGTATTATGGTTAATTAAAAAATAAATATTCAGGCTCTCCCTGGTGGTACAGCAGGTTACAGCACAGCACTAAGAAGCTAAAGCCACTTCAACATGAGTTCGATCCCCACCCCGGGAGTTGACCACATGGTGTGGCAGACCTCTCCTGGCCCACCTGCTGCTCCCCTCAGCAGTGTGCTTCATTGATCTGCCTGTTCTGTTCCCTAATCTGTCTCTGGTGAAGTCTCTCACCATCCCTGCACCTCTGGCCTGTACCCCAATTCTGTATGCATAAATAAATAAATCTTAAAAAATTCCTGTAATTAAGTAGTAAAACACTAAATTAAAAAAAAAAAGAACATTGTAGTCTATATTGTTTTTATTATTTAAAAATATTTTAGGAAGTATATGGATATATTTAGTAACTACAATAAAAAATATGAGATCTTTTTTAAATATGAATTCCAAATATAAGTATTATGTTGGAAGGTTAGAAATTCTCATTGAGTTATGAATAAGTTGAAATATATTTGATTGTTCATAACTATTAGATTCACAATCAGCACACAGTTCAGTAAGCTTTTTGAGTCATTGTGCATACATTTTAATCTGAGCTGGGTGTTTTAATGGCCTCAACCATATTATGAATGCTCCATTACAGAATAAAACAAAGACTGGATTATAGATATGTAAGCTTTATTAAACAGAAATTACTTGTTACATAAAGTGTCCTTGAAGTTCTATTCTATGTATAACTTCTCAAATTGTTAATATTTCTGAACATTTTCATTTAGATCTAAGCCAAGTGTAACATATATTTTCCACTATACCATCAGGGTATTATATTTTATTCAAATGCTTTTACTTGCTATTTAACTTCCCCTTGGAAATATTCATTTTCATTTTAATAAGATGAATTTCTAAAAATGTTATATTTGATACAATCAAGTGCAGATTAACTCTTAAATATCAATCTTTGTGTTTCTGTTACATTAACAGATTTCTAATAGATGTTTTTAAATACAAAGGGACATGTTAGCACGGTTAGGCATGTTCTGTACAGCAACTACCCTTAATGTTTGTGGACTCTATGAGCCACATTTCCATTAGCTCAGTTCTTAAATATTTCCTACCCCTTTTCAATGAACTGATACTCCTCTACTGTACTGTAGTTAGCCTGTCTACCTTTCAGGGATTAGTGAATTTGTTAGGCTACAATTATTTCGGGGTATCTAGAGGAGGAGAACTTGACATATTCCCCGTCATCATCAACCTAGACTCTCCTGAAATATTTTTCTTGTTCAGCTGCTTTTAAATGGGCATAGGCATTTGGTTGTATTTTTTCAATCAGACAGAATTATCACTTGCCCTTGAATCAAGAATTTCTAGCTGTGACTTATAGCTTACTGCTACTATTGTGCTTTTATTTGACATTGGTAAAGAAATATTTCATTCTGAAGTAAACTAGGTATTTTCACAAAGAAATATGTGTCAAAGGCCTCTGCCAGAAACCTGTCAAATATTTTCTGTTGCCACTAAATTTCAAATTACTTTTATAGAAAAAAAATGCTATATCAAAGGTAATTTATTTTTTAATAATATTTTAATTTAACATTTTATCTAAATTCTTCTATGCAAATTGTATAGTATCCTTAATAACATATGACATGACAAACGATCTTTCTCTATTATACCCAACACACATCCCTAAATGTCAAGAATCCACATTTACTGAGTAAGAGATGCATACAAGAAATCACCTTGCTTGTTAAGTAGCATTAATAAATTATTTATGTATTATAAAAATAATATTAAATAAAATCTGTTGATGGGATTAGTATAAAATATGCCTACTCTTTCAGCTTGTAAATTCACTTTGAAACGGCTATTAAATTTTATCACAATGTTCATTGTATCTTTGATTGTGGTAAAACTCTTTAAATGACCCACTTATTTATAAGTAAAAGTAATATATACAAATCAAACTGCATATCAGTAAGTGCTTACATATACATACAATAGAATAAAATTAAGCTTTAAAAAGAGGAAGGTATCTAGTATGTGGCAAGATCTGTACAACACAGGCATTAATAACTATATTATAGATCATAAAGTCAAGTGAGGGAGACATTAGATAAAATAATCACTTATTACCTATGTAATTATATACTGTGAAATGATTGTCAAGGAGAAAGTACGCAGATATAAACATAAAAACTAATTGAAAGGTAGTGTGTGTATGTGTGTATTCACATTATTTGTATATGTATATATACATTATGATTAAATATTCTACTTAATTGATAATTAGTGACAAGTGATAACTATCAATGTGTACATAAAATCTAAAACATCAATTAGATTGGGGTTGGAATTAAGAGAAGACTTAGTTTTGATTTGTACAGAGTATTTTCATTTGGGCATAGTATTAATTTGTAAAAAACAAATACATTAGTACGAGCAAATTGATAAAACTTTTTAAAAATTTCCATGTGCAATTAAGAAAATAGTTTAAATTATTTAAAAGTCAATATTTGTAAACTCACTGTTTTTCTTATGTCAAAGCAATTATTTGCAAGTTCAATAATACTTTAACTGAAACCCTACTTATTGATTTGCAGCTGCACTGGCTCAGTGGAAATTAGACTGATTTGCTTGTTTTCCTCAACATGATAAACTTCCATAAATGGAGAACACACAGGGATCAGTGAATTGCCTGAGGCCAAGAGTTCATTTCCAGGAAAGCAGAAATGTTTTGTTTCTTGACCAGGGCTCAGAACATAGATCCCATAGGTCAAATTCAACTCACAGTGTGTTTTTATAAACTAAGATAAGAATGAACGCTAACTTTTAAATATTTGAAAGATAAAATGAAAAGTTTTTTACACATAACAATTTTATGAAACTTAAA
>NW_004567113.1:27821157-27847710 GCF_000260355.1 Condylura cristata | reverse complement strand
TATGCACAAAACAACACTTGATTGGAACTTAGAGTAAACATCCTGGTTGAGAATGCAGCACACCCGAATCCCTTCCCCCACTCTCCTTCCTTTCCTGCTCAGCAAGCTTGGCGCCAAAGAGACAAAGAGATGAGGATGGATCCCTCCCCTCAAACCCATTGGCCTTTAAGACCATCAGACCACACCCCGCCTGTACCTTCTGTGCCGCCCTCAAGTATATATATAAGACTGTTGTAAGAATAAAGAATGCTCGCACCTGTCTCTGTCTTTGCCTTCTTCCTCGTGCTGTCCCTGGGGCTCTACCCCCTCGCCATGCGGGTCAAGGCCGCCACAAGGTCAAGGCTCTGCCTTCTCCTTTCGTGGACCCTGGGACCCCAATCCTCGGCCTTGCTGGTCAAGGCCCCCCCGCACCATAAGCCACCACCACTCTAATTTCAAAACTTATTTGTCCAAAGAACATTTCATCCCCATTCTCCCTTCTCCATATCATCTGGGAACCTCTAATCTACTATATTTGTTTAACAGTAATCACAAACAGTAATGTATTTATACAAAGTAGCTTTAAGAATATTAATATACATTAAGGTCTATATATCTGAATCAATATATTATATATAATATTGATATATACATATATGTATAAATATGCATATACATCTAAAACACACAACTGTTTTTTTCAAGTGTGCATTATTTAAGCTTCAAATCTGTTTTTATATTAGTAGCACATTTTTTAATATTTAGTCCTTAAACTTCTAATTAACATGATATATAAGGGTCAAACACCTAGTTATGCTCTTCCATATATATTTAAAGAGAGTCATATATTTGTGGTTTTTAAGTTAGCATGAAGATAGAGTTGCAGTTATTATAGCTGTGTATTAAGTTTAAATTCGAATGGAATTGGAATTAGGTAGAAACTATCACTTTACATATATCTTCCAGGGAAAATATGAATTGATTATTTAATCCCTTTTAACTTCCCGCCAGAATAGCATTTAAGAATTGCATGGACTTTTTAACTACAATTTGGGCAATAAAAATCGCTCAAGATGAATAGTTCATAAGTGGGAACAATACATCAAAAATGGTAAATGGAATACAAAAATAACTTTATACACAAAATTCAAAACATTCTATCAAAAAAAGTACAAATGCTATTTTATGAGACCTAAACAATAATTCTGCCAGGAATTAATTATATTCCCATTTGAATACAGCATAACTGAAATTCATAGCTATCCATGCTAGAGTTTAATATCCATTCCTGTTGAAGTCAATTAAGTAAATATACTCAATAGTCGTGTCATAAAGTGAGTATGTATTCAGTTATATACTATCAAATATACCACCATCATCAAGGAATGAAAATTAAAGTTACAATGTCAGCACCATGTGAATGGCATTATCAAACTAACATAGGAACAAAATAGGAACAGTAATGCTGACTAGAATGTATAGACAAAGGATCTCTTATACCATATTTATGGGATGAAAACTCACTGAAAACACTGTGGAGTTTCATTAAGATATTAGAAATAGAAATACCATGACCTAGCAGTTCCATGACCTAGAACAGAAATACCATGACCTAGCACTTTTTTATATCTAGCTGAAATGACCCAAGCTATGCAATGTCTATCGACTGAAAAATTCCAGATAGAAAAGGAAAAGCTCTGAAAAATCAGAATTTCTGTGCTAACTTATGTTATGACCTCCCTTTTTTGTATAAACATAATATTAAAATATTCTGAGCAACCTTCAGTTTACAACTGTATTGCCTTAGCCTCATAAGGTGCTGCCTGGCCCAGACATGCAAGTGCTGCACCAGGGCAAGTAATTCCTCTTGAAGTCAAATAATTTTACTATTGGCTGCTTAATAAAAACAATTGTCTGCTATAGAAAAATCAGTAGTGTAATATGAGGCAGTACTAGAACATATTCTTTTACTGCTCAGATGGACAAGAACCCAAATCTCATCAGTCTACTATCTCACATAAGTCTTCTATTCAGTCTTTAAAGAACTATTTAAGTTTTCTACTGTCTAGACATTAAGACAATTTACTCAAGCTTTCTATTCAGTTATTAAAGAACTTTATTGTATTTCTTTTTGTGGTTGACTTACAAGAAAATTTCCCCTTCCTTCCCTTACTTTACTCTACCCTCTAGGATATCTCAGTGAGAATGAAAGCCATTAAGTAGTAGTTAGGATTAAAATGACTTTCTTTCGGTTAATCTTCACTGTGGTAAATATAGTAATGTTAGTCTTGAATTTTATAAATCTATGTACCTGTTTTAACCTTGATAGATTGATTTTAAGAATAATGTTATAATCTCATCTAAAGGTCAATATGACACCAGACTTCTTAGAAAAAGGTGATCATGACCTCTCAGCCCAGTTCACATGCTAATGTCATCCCACTGCCTGCTTGAAATGTATAAAATAAACAAACGTCTACTGAAACCAGAGCAGGAAGACTTGCACCCAACTCAGATTCCCCTGTCTTCCTCGTGCCCGCTCCCCTTTTCTCCCCTTTTTAGGAATCTCTGCTTACCGATGCTGCCCCCACATTAAGACCCTGCCTGTTCTGCCCCCCAACAACCTGTGATTGGTGTCAGTCCCCAACACTGAAGAGTGCATAAACACTCATTTGAAGGGATAAATGCATTCCTGTGTTCCTATACCACGACTTAAAGTAGCCAAGTTTTGTTAACAACGTAGATGCCCAAAGATAGATGAGTATATTAAAATGTTGTATACACGATGGAATATTACTCAGCTATCTAAATTGATAAAACACTGCTTTTTGTGGCAACATTATTGGAACTGAAGTATATTATGTTAAATGAAAAAGTCAAAAAGAGAAACAGTATCATTGATTTGATTCATATATGATATACAGAAAAAAAAAAAAAGGAACTGACAAAATGTAACTAAAACAAAACCTCAGTATATGAATGCAGAATTGAGGCTACTAGAGGGTCAGGGAGGGTGGAAGTAGGAACAAAGAGTAAAGAGGACCCAAGGCCCACGGAATGAAGTATAGGTGTTTTGGTGGTGGGTGCCGAGTGGTGACGTATAACACCTGAGGCAGTGTGGACCTACTTTCCTAAATCATATGCAATGTTTGAAAACAGTGTTAAAAGTAAATTTAAATATTAAAATTAAATTAAAAGTATTATTAGTATTGACATCATCACTTCTGTTACTAACTGGAACTTTATAGGAATTCACTTAATAAGTGAATCTTTGATTATTTATGACTAAATAACTTTCACATTTTTTCCCTCAAACTGAAACTGCTAATAAGTAACTTTAAAAAAGTATTACATACTTATAATTTATCTAGGTTCACATTATCATCTCTGAGTCATTATTTTTTTAATTTTCACATTTCAGTGTTTAACCCTACATGTCTAAATTAGAGATTTATTGTAAACACCAGATTTTAAAATGATTCTGAGTCTTTATTAAAATACAAACCTTGCCACTTCATCACCAAAATAAATAAATAAATAAATAAATAAATAAATAAATAAATAAACACTTGTCACATATCTGATTGCTTTTGCAAATATCATGCCCTGAACAGTGTACCTTCTGATAGAACACATCAATGGTAAAAAAAAAAATTATGAGTAACTATTTAGTATCATTATGAATAAATATATTCAATCTGTGAAGCAAATATATTCTGCAAATTTTAACATAATTGTTATGTTAGATGCATGCAAAACACCTCTATACCTGTGTCTTTAATAATGTAACATTTTTGTATGTGTATGAAAATGTACTTATTCTCCTGGGAATCCTCAGAGATACTTATTTTATGAAGGTGTGGTAATTGCTGTTAAGAGTTTTCTTGATGATGATTAATAATTAAGGCCTCATCTACTACTTCTTTTTCTAAAAGACCTTTATCAACATTAACACTTTGACCTTTTTCATTGCATGAATTAAAGCTAGAAATAGGTAGTTATTAATGCTCTGTCTTTCAAGCCTAGAAGTTGAAGTCATGTTTGCTTTCTCAATAACATTCAACAAGTTTACATTCTCCTCAATAAATGTGACTTAAAGGTGGCAGCCTAGTGGATATTACAGAATAATTTGGTATTCAAAAACCTTTCAGCTACACTTAGCCATGTCTTAATGTTTGTTAAAAAGCTTCCTTGATGCATCCATGTCATTCTAATTATAGATTTTAACTGGGTTTCACAAATACAGGCACCCGGTTTATTATAGAAAGCAAGCAAAATTTTTTATAAAAATGTCTGCTTTTTTTCCTTTATACAAAATTTAAAACGGTGGTTTTTGCACTTGTCATTCAAATTTGTCAGGAAATGACAATGATGTGAAGCAATATCGAGAATGAAGAACTGTACTGTATAATTAAGGTGCCTTTGATATATAACCTCCCAATTAGGCCTGTCACCCATTGTTTATTTCCAGAAAAAGTGAAAAATCATATGCTTTGAGACAAATTTTTATTGACATGTATGCTGGAAGAGAAAACACACTACTTTGGAAAAATGGGTTTTGCTCAACACTACAATGATGAATAAAGAATATAACAACTTATAGTTACTACTTAGGGATACATGAATATTTGTATTCTGCATAATAAATGATAGACATGTGTACATATATATTCATACATTTATGCATAATGTGAACTAATCATAACAAAACATTTATGATAGATAGTGATAAAATTTATTCCAAATCTAACATAGTACCATATTTATGAATACATACAAACACATCACATTTACCATAGCATTTTCCTTGATGTACTAAAAATCTGAAAACAAACTGTAGCTTCTTTCATATGTTTTTCTATTTATTTTGTGTGGACTAACTAGAAGTAAAACCCTACTTGTACCTTCTATGGTTTTATTTGGACATACTTCAAACAAATTGAGGGTAGGTTAGTGAGAAACCTGGCAGAGATGAAAGAAAAATCTCTTATTTACCACATTCAAAACCCATTTGAACCTAATCATTTTAATGCTGACATGAGCAGCTGTGCTAGTACTCATGATTTGATAATGAGAGTGTGTGTCTGGAAGGCAGTTTCTAGAAAACTGATGTTGTACCTTTCATTTACCTTGTGGATTATGCACCAGCTACATAAGGCAGAACTTAAAACCTTAAACTGAATAAAACCAGGAAGTCTGCCTTCCTTGAGCTAAAATTATAAAACAAACAAAAAAGTTACAAATAATAAGCAAGTTATAAAACATGTTCTAGAAAAGATTTTCTGTTTCATCTTTCAACTCTCTAATTCTGTTGTTCCTATCCCTTTTCTGAAATCCCTTTACTTTGCCAACTTCTTGATCTCATTATGCAGCTAACTCTACATGTTTCTTTGAAGAAAGGAGGTCTTTTTTATATATCAAATCTGTAATGAAGCTCTCAACCATACCCTCTCATGTTTGTGTTATAAGGCAAACTATAAAAAATATCCAAAGAAAAGTATAGAATTAATTTGCACTTGCTGTAAGCTTGATTTTGGAGATAGCAAGTCTGATATTTATCAATAGGTGAAAACATTGTTCAGAAATTATTTTATATATATATATATGTATATATATATACATATATATATATATAAGGTTGACCTTATTAAAAAAAAATCACCCAAGTCACAACTAAGATCGATGGCCAGTATGGAAGGCAATAGGGTCACCTCAAGGTAGAAAATAGAAAGAAAGTCATTGTATTCCTTTTTCATTTTACAGTATTGTATGTGAAGGAACTACATATTTCATCAGATATCCACTAAATAGTCATCATTTTTTGATATGCTGAGTTGTTTGTGTATGGGTGTGTGCACATGCAATAAATTCAATGCATCTCAATTTTTGAATTTGCTTTCATTGGATATCACAAAAAGGAACACATTTGAGTGAACAGAATCTCTCTTGTCATTTTAAATTGTGCCATTTTTATTATTTATAAGTGACCCAAGAGGTACTTTAACATCTAATGAGAAATTTGATGAAGTTATAGTTCACTCACTTCATTCCCATATTAAATATTCTATATTTAACCAATGTACAAGGATAACTATATTTTGGGATTGCCTTTGCCAATTTGGGAAGTGGTGTCTTATGCATGGTAAAGCTTGACTTTCATACTTTAATAGCATTATTGGTCATTATAATATTATTATAAGCTCTTCATTGTGTTTAAGGCCAGGTAGGAATGCATTTATAGACTATTTCTCCAGATGGATTTTTCTACCTATTTTTTATCTTAAGTTTAAAAGTACTCATTATTGACTTGTATTTATTTTTTTTCTGTAGATGATTTCCACTATTTACAAAATACAATTAATAAATTACCTGACTGTATGATAATTAAGAAGGTAAATTAGACCTAGGAATTTTCCTTGCATAGCCTTGTCACTAATAAATTGTAGAATTTTAGGGAAAAGATGTAATAGGTAAGTTTACAGATGATCACTAAAATGTTTTGTAACTTAAATTCTTTGCTAGCTAAAAATGTCTCCTCTATATTGACACTGTGAAATACCTTTAAATGTTTCTTACCATTAAAAAGTGACAAACACATAATCATATTATAAACTATATCATCTCCTCCACATAGTTCCGGAAAAAGATATGGCAGATAGAAAATAGGCAGATATTTTTAAAAATTGTTATTGAAGTCTACAGTGAAGGCAAGTGGATAATACTCTTACTTTCTGAACTAAAAGCTCAATCTTTTCTCACCCACTGAACTCTATACTAGAGAGAAGTGCTACTTTTGCCAAAAAGAATAAGAAAGCTGTAACTACAATGGAATCACCATCATCTTGCTAAAATTCTTACTGTCATACTTGTGTCAGATCTGACACATATAGAAAGGTCTGTGCAGCTAATATCTGTGGGGTACTTGCTCTCCAGACAGTTTTAAAGCAAAGAAAAATAAAAGTTGTGATTTTTGTTTGATGCGGTAAAAATGTGATGATACCATGGCCTCAGAGGTGCTAATAGATACTTGAAAGCATGTGAAGGTTATATGTAAAACTATTTGTTTGATCTTTGAGGTAAACAGAATACCCTAGTGATGTATAATTTTGGTTGCTAGGAGCAATCACAGTGGATAGATTAGTCTCTTGTTAAGCTAATTCTACTTTAAAATATCAACACAGATTCCATATTATAGTAATGTGAATTTAAGCATCAGTAAGATGAGCTGAACGATGAACTAGAATTCTGAAGGCTCTATTTCAATTCCTTGACTTATTATATCCTTGTGGTGATGAACAAGTCACCGATTTCTGATACCATGTTTATCTCCTGACATTGATGTTATAATGTAAGGTAATGAAATATGCTTGTGAACATAAATATCTTTGGAAAATATTGGTAGATTTTAATTCAAATCTAGATATACATTTTAAAAACTTTGATAGCAGTAGACTTTTATCTAATACTAGCATTTTTGGGGGGGTACACACTGAACTCTTATTTTCTGACTTCTTTTAAATGTTACTGATTTGTCTCTGTTCGTCTAGTTTGAGTTACCCAAAAAACAATTATAGGATTAAAAAATGAATAAATGAATAAATAAAACATGGAATGGCCCTCCCTGGTGGCGCAGCAGGTTAAAGCACTGCACTAAGAAACTAAAGCCACTTCCGCATGAGTTCGATTCCCGCCTGCCCCAGGAGGCGACCACATGGCGTGGCAGACCTCTCCTGACCCGCCCGCTGCTCCCCTCAGCAGTGTACTTCAGTCGATCTGCCTGTTCTGTTCCCCACTCTGTCTCTGGTGAAGCCTCTCACCGCCCCTGAGCCTCTGGCCTGTACCCCAGTTCTGTATGCACAAATAAATAAATCTTTAAAAAAAAACAAAACATGGAAATCACTCCCAAATTCCAAATAAACTAAATAGCCTGAAGAAAGGTGTTATCCAGTCTAATAAGACCAAAGTTGTAGAAAGATGAATGGATATAAGAAGAAAAAGTGAACTTTGGGATGGTACCTTGGGCTAGCTTGGTTTTTTTTTTCTTTTAATTAAATGAAGTTATCTAAAATCCATTGGAGTCAACCATACTCATTTTTATAGGACTCACTCAAATTTCCAGCTGCATGACACATACTTTCTCTAGGAATACTTTTATTCCTAGTTTATATTTGGATAATGACATTTGTCTGTTCATTTTAGGTGATTTACAGATTTTAACTTATGCTACTGCTAACTCAAGTGATTTCTACTTTTTATTTTGTACATGTCAAAAATGTCTATTTATAAATAACATATTTATAGCAATCTGAATGACTGGTGAATTCTTTTAAAAACATCTGCGATATAAAGGATCAAATTAATGTTAGCATTATCCATAGAAAGAATTCTTACTGCTAAAATTTTGAGCACAATATCAGCAAAATGTGTTATGAGTGTTTTCTCCCATAACCATATACTCCATATATGTGTAAACATATTTGTACATATGTGTAAACACATATAGACACATAATAAGGCCACATATGTAATATATGTGTTATATATGTTACATGTATGTTAATTACACATGTGTACATGTGCATACACACCCCCATATGTATATGTGTATGTATGTATGTGTGCACACACACATATATACACACATACACACACATATACAATATTTAGTTCTAGTGTGACCAGTCATATTTAATCTGTCTGCTTTTGGAGATACTTTGAATTTTACACTGTTCTTTCAAAAAAAGTGAGTTGAAGGTTTATTCAAATAGTGATAAAGATTACTTAAATCAGGTCAAAGTAACTATGGTTACATACTTAACAGTTATTTGAAAATAATTTCAAAGACAAAATATTGGAAATTTCAATAATATATAAGGTAATGACATTGAAATCTGTAGATAATTATGGAAGTTAATAATTGAAACTACAGTCATGAGAATAGTAGCATGAGAGTAACAGAAGACGGATGAAAGAGAAAAAAATAATTATTACTGGGTTCAATAATAGAAGCTACAGTAATTGCAACAGCAACATTAGAAATATAGAACAAGGGAGAGAGAGGAAGACAAAGACAGAAAATGAGGTTAAGAGGGATTAGCCTTAAATTTGAAAAGCATTTCTCCCCCAAAATTGCTTGTTCTAATGCTAAAAAAAAATCAGTTTTTGGTTCATAGAATAAAAATATTTATAGGGAGTTTGATTTATGAAATAAAAATGTTATCTAAGTTCCTTTATTTAGTGCATAAACATTTTTCCCTCCTTAGCTCATTATATATACTCTAATTTTGTATTAAAGAAGTACAAATTTTTATTGGATATTTTGTTTTTAACAATGGTCATATTAGAAATATGGACTAGGTAAAATAATTTATTTTCATACATACACAGACCTGTGTAGAAAGATAATATTGCTGATAACTAAGATTTATCTAAATCTGGCATTTAGGTTCATTCACATTTTCTAAACCCTTACGTGAAAGACATAGCAATTGTTTTCTGAATAATATAGATAGGTTGAATACACAGTAAACTATACCAAAATTAAATGCAGAAAGTTTTAAGAAAAATTCTCATTCAATTAAAAGCAGGCAGAAACTTGGTCTTAATTTTTTCACTTCTCACTCAAAACACCAACAAATGAATCTTAATTAATAATAATAAAGACAAAACCTACATTCTCAGCTAAATTAGGAGATAGGAAAGTCTCCCAATTTCAAATCTGGTAAAAATGTGGCCTGAAGTTTGGTTCAGTCAATAACCTCACATAAGAATTCGAGCAAATGTCTTACACAAGAAAAACTTCTATAACACTCTATCCTAATAGACTTCTTCAGTAGGTGCACTCTTATTGATGAAGAAAAAAGAAAGCAAAAATGTGTGTAGAGGGGCCCATGCATGACTGATCTTAAAAGTGCCTGCTAAGTAGGTCTTCTAAAAATGACCTTTTCATAGTTGGAGGAAATGATTGTGTCTCTTAGTAGCATGTTCTTGTAAAGAAAACTTACCAGGAAGTCCCCAGAAATAGGTTCAGTTCTGAGGTCATAAAATGATGGTTACTGGAGATAGTGTAAATAAGGACATAATCCCCACTCTGCAACTGAAAGGGATAGGTGAAAGTGCAAAGCCTGTAGTGGACCATTCCCAGACTCCATGAAAATCTTTTGGCATTGGTTAACTCCAGCATATGAAAGGAATACTGAATCTACACAGGGGCAGTCTTAGGCAAAATCTTAAATGGATCAATAGGACATTATAGAAAAATGTTTCATCAACAAAAATATGATTACCATATACATTTTAAAGCACTAATAAAAGTTCTGAAGTCACAATTTGGTAAGTTGGCAGCAGAGTAAAGACGCTAGGCTTAATATGCTCTAGATAACTCACAAATCTGTTATAATAGAAAGCTTAAAAATCCCAGAGGGAAAGCTGAAGTATAGCTATAATGAAAAGTAACATTTTGTGACCAAGAAGAAGTCTAGTACAAGCAGAAGTAACACTCATGATCATATTTACTGAGGAATACAGCACTGAAATACGTAAGCAATATCAAAACTTAAGAGAGATTGATAGTGACACAAAAATGCCATAAGACCTTAGTACCTCACTTATAACAGTGGAGACATCAACAAAGTATAAATGAGGAAACAACAGCATTAAATTAGGAACTGGACAAAATAGGTCTGAAAGATAAATATAAAACACTCCACCCAACACTGCAGAGTGCACTTTTTTTTTTTTTTTTTTTTTTTTAATGCACATGGACCAGGTTTTGGAATAGACCATATCTTGGAACTCAAGTTTATTGTAAGTAAGACTACACAGATTGAAATTATAACTAATACCTACTCTGAAAAAAATATAATTATGAATCAACTATAAGGAAAACAAAACAAAACAAATCAAAACAAACAAACAAAAAAGCCCAAACTATGGAAAAACATTTTTTTTTTCTTTAAAGATTTATTTATTTATTCGTACAGAACTAGGGTACAGGCCAGAGATGCGGAGGGTGAGAGGATTCAGCAGAGACAGAGTGGGGTGTAGAACAGACAGATCAATGAAGTACACTGCTGAGGGGAGCAGCGGGCCGGTCAGGAGAGGTCTGCCTCGCCATGTGGATCTCCACGAGGGCAGGCGGGGATTGAACTCATGCAGAAGTGGTTTAAGCTTCTTTGTGCTGTACTTTAACCAGCTGTGCCACCAAGGAGGGTCCATGGAAAAACATTTTTAAAGGCAAACCAAATTAGAAAACCAGAAAAAAAAAAAAATACCCGGAAGGTATTTGTGTGCTTTAGCTAGGTGTTTTTGCTTTAGCTTAAACTTTCTTTACAATGTTAAATTGAAATTTGCGAACAATGTCTATGGATAAGGGAATCTAAATAATTTTGTATAGGTGGAGTTCAACGCCAAAAATATTTTGAAAGATTACTTCAACTAGTCATTGTGTTTTTCCAGGCAAGATATTAATCAACAGAATTTTAAAAATCAAGTAGCAATATAACACCTACTTATGAAAAGTTGACTATGCAAACAATGTACCATTCATAACAAATTTCTCACAAGAATTACTTTATGAACATATTCTTTTAAGAGAATTATACATGGTTTTTATATCTGACACTACCTTGGCAATATATTTAATAAGCACAGAATCTTATTCAATTCATTGATAGCTATTTTCAAATTTTTTAGAGATCAGATTATGAAAATGAGGCCTATTAGGATTCTAGGCATACACATTATGGATGTGTCTGGATTCTAGGCATACACATTATGGACCCGGGAAAATGTTCTTTCCACTTATTGTGATAAAATACTTTCATATTTTACTGTATATGTCACAGAATATTACCCGTATCTTCTTAAGAGAGATAATACTATATGGTACTTAAAGCTAATTTAGAACAAATACTATGAGAAGAAAAGGATAAGATCCTAAAAAGTGCCTAGTTAATTGTTATTCTGTGGACTCATGTAATTAATGTTGTATCCAGAAGTAAAAACAGTTTGTTAAACATTTACATAAACATGAGAAAAATTTTTCATGTACATTATTCAATACATGCCTTTCCAATTGTTTGGTTCCCTTTAGGAAGGCTTAAAGTTAAAACTTGGCTTTTATACTTCCATCTATTTTTTTATGTTATGTCTTCTTTTATGTTACATAGTTTTATCTTGCAGGAAAGGGGCAGAAATTATCATACATTGAATATTTATATAGTACCATCTGAAAGATTATTTTTAAACAAATTTTGTTCCTGTTTGTGTGTGAATGTACCTTTTATCATTCCCATTTACAAGAAATTTTCTCAAGAAAAGCTTCCAATATCTACCAACTTGCTTTATACACACACACACATGCATACATGCATGCATGCATATACATATACATACTACTTATGCATATATTATTTATATATGTGTGTGTACACATATATGTATATCATTCTGCATTTTACCCCTTCTATAGGAATATTATACAGAAGGAAAAGTGACAGACAGGATCCTTGAGTCATTGTTTACTTCAGGGGCACCAAAGATAGGAAGAGAAGAGCCCTATCTGGAAAAGAACTGGAGGTATGAAACCAGTCTCTGTCAGCAAGAAGAGACAGAAATTATCATAAAGACTAGGAATGAGAAAAACAGTAAACCAAGCATTGTATCTGTTCATCAGGATACCCACTCTCCCTTACTCCCTTCTGATCACCTTCAAAATAAATTTTTAAAAACATTTATTATTTATTTCTCAATGATTTTACTCTTATCATCTAATCCTAGATTCATTTATCCTAGTCTAGACTAATGTACATTGTCTAATTGTCTATTTCCTTTATTACTTTCTTTGATTATTGTCCACTTTGCCATTCTAGTAAGAAAAAAAAAAAAAGTATGCCTCTGTATCCAGTTCTTCTTGCTATAATACCTATAATACCATTTGTTCTTACATGTGGATAGGCAGTTTCACACATAAGGTAGTTTCAATAAGTGATAATCCATTCCAGTTCTCATCTTCCAGAAATATGCAGCATACAAATTAGTCCAGAATAGGGTTGCGGTTTTAGCTCCTTTTTTAAAATAGCCACTTTTTTTCTATCTTAAAAATGGGAGGTGATTCTCGCCTGTATCATACAATTTCTATCTTCAAAATCACACTTCCAAATACATTTCTTGTCACTCTTACTACTATTTATAGTTTATTTATCTGTTAATTTTACCTATATATTTATGTCAAGTAATAATAATAATAAATATACAGCTATGAAGTCTCACATACATGACCACTGTTTTTAAGATATTTATAAAATACCTCTAAAGTATATTACAGTAACTTAAGTTTCTCTGCTTTGTTTTAATATTTAGCCCTTGACATTATTTCCTTGAAAAAGTGTGGAAGTAAAGAAATTACAGCAATGTCAAGACTGACAGAAATGGGAAATAAAAAAAAATAATCACACCACCCTTAGGTCTTCTTGGTGGTGCAAGGGGTTAAAGCGCAGCGCTAGGAAGGTGCCACAGCCACAACCATTGCAGCACAAACTTGATCCCAGGCCAGAGAGCTGACCCACATGGCACAGCAGACCTCTCCTGTCTTTCCTGCTGCTCCTTTCAGCAGTGTACTTCGATCAATCCGCCTATTCTGTTCCCTACTCTGTCTCTGTTGAATACTCTCACCTCCTGCACTTCTGACCTGTCCCCCAGTTCTTGTTTGCATAAATAAATCTTAAAAAATAAAAAATCACACCACTCTTAAGAAGTCTGGTTAAAGTAAATGGCTCTCGGTCATATATATTCAGTGTAACTTGCTTCGTTTTTGCCAAGTCTTTGCATGCTGAGATTGTAAATATTCATTGAATACTTAAAAACTGTCACTAACCTATATAAATTTTTATAGATGAGAAAAAACTGAGACTGAGGAGACATCAGAAGCCAAGGGTGACAAGAAAGCAAATACCAGAGTTAAAAACATTTATGAGTTCCAGAAATGTTAATGTGTCTTTATAGGACATTGTTAAATAAAAGCAGATGCAATATCATTCTTCATAAAGATTGGTTTAGTGAAGATATTATATTCAACTATATTACTTCAATGAATTTTAATCTCATAGATTATTTTAAATGGATTAAAGGAGATGAATAAAGACAGGAAATCATTCTCCTTAATCCTATGTTTTCATCTCTTTCATTTTTACAGATAGCTATTTCAGGTGATTGTAATGATTGAATCACTAAATATAGTACAGTCTGACGGACCAATGACAAATTTAATCACAGAAGAGCTACTTTTTATTAGTAACCTTTTACTATTTATTGAATACTGAAATAGTCATGGATATAGTTGAGTAACAAACGTGGTATTGTTGAATATAAGAATGTCAACTTTGGAAGTTAATTCCATTTTTCAGGATTCTTTTAGTTGCAAGTGATAAAAACTCAATTCAACATGAACTAAGAAAGAATTACTTTTAAAAGAATGCATGCTATATTTGAAAAAGCTGAGTAACTCAAAGTAAAGGCAGCACTTCAGGAAATGAGTTATTCCTGATCTCTAAGGACTAGACATTCAAAGTATCCTAAACAGCTTTTTTAAAACTCTCAATACTCAGGCCCTCCCTGGCGGTGCAGCGGGTTAAAGCACAGCACCCAGGAGCTAAAGACACTTCAGCATGAGTTCGATCCCCACCTGCAGGTGACCCACATGGCGAGACTGATCTCCCCTGACCTGCCCACTGCTCCCTCAGCAGTGTACTTAGTCAGTTCTGCCTGTTCTGTTCCCTATTCAGGTGAATCCTCTCACACCCCACCCCAGTCTGCTCCCTATTCTGACTCTGGTGAATCCTCAAACACCCCTACCCATGCATGTCTGGCCTGTACCCCAGTTCTCTATGCCTACATAAATAAATATTTTTTAAAAAATCAATACTCATTGGTTTTCTTAATGTTAAGTATGTCTTCTTGCAGTTTTTGACTTAATAGTTTCAAAACTTTACCCAGAGGGAAAGGAGAATATTTAGAAATTTCAGGAACTTCTCAGTTCCATGGATGAATTCCAATAGTCACAGTTCATGGTACCAGTGCTTCTCTGTCTAATCATTTTGTCCAGGGCATTGAGTATTGCAGTTTTCACAGAATAGGTCACATTTACCAACCCTAATAAGTATGAGGGAGTATTTTCTATTAATAGATACTTGTGAATCCAAAAAAGACAGTAATCACAAATTACTTCTTGGTTGCCTAACACACATGACCCCACACATAATTTTCCCTTAAACTATTTTTTTAAGATTTTGCAAACTTTAGTATAACTCTGCAATATGAAATCATAAATACCCTCAGAGAAATTCTACAACAATATCTAATAATTGCATCGGAAACTAAATCAGCAATATTATCTGGTCAAGTTACTTCCTCTTAATTATATCTAGAATAGCTATTGCAAATTATGGTAAAAATATACCTAGACACCACAGAAACTATAAGCATTCTAAACCTCTTATTTAGATGAAGGCAGAAGGAATTTTCTATTTAAAGTTCTTATAGCTCAAGGCAACTACTAGGGATTGTTAAACAGGATTTTGTGAATGTTCTTTATTTACTGAGTAAGAACCTTGTCCTGCCTTTATGACTGAGGATATTCCATTTCCCTAGAGTCCCTGTGGACACTGGGGAATGGTCCCTAATGAGCACTATACAACTATAGAGGTAAAAATTACTTTGTCATTTTTATGAGAGTCTGAAATTTGCTGTAGTACTAGAACAATCATAAGACTTCATTTTTTTTTTAAATAGAATTCTGGGGTTTCTATGGAAATACAACACCATGAAAACAGCTGCCTGTTAATTTATTTGAATCTGAGTCCTGCCTTTGGATTTTCTACTTCATAATAGAATTGGAGGGGTGAGAGGTGGGAAAGGGGCTCTATAAACTCTAGACCTCAACTAAAGGGGTCAGCTTTGACCTCTGCAATGAAGCAAGAGAAAATGTAATCTAACTTGGTTTACTGGGAGATCACTCTCACTTTTCCCAGGCAACATTTTAATGAACATGATTTTCAAGGAAGGATGCTTATGACTTCTAGGGTTGTTGTTTTTTTTTTTTTTTGCTCTCTGTATATGTGTTTGTTTTGTTTATGGGAAGTTTTGTTTCTATGTAGTTTTCTAGGCATATAATGTGCAGACCTAAAGCTGTAGTTACTTGCATATATGTTTTGAAGCTCAAAATTTAAGCTGTAATCACTTAAATCTGATTGTCTAGAATATTAATTTAAAGAGCCAGGAGAACAAAACATTCCCTATTTCTCTGGGTTCTCCTGACTGCTCTTTTTATCTCCTACTGATTTTCACACTTTCCTGCAATTTCTCATACTAATTTCATTGTGAGACACTGAATATACCTTTTATACTATTAAAGATGTACGCTTCCCTCACTTCTGTATTCATAAATCTCTGGTTACAGCACAAAAAGAATTTCAGTAAAATCAATTACTTGGATAGTTCTCTGCATTTTCTTACTGCTTTCAGGTAAGTCAGTCAGGATAATAGTCCTTCTGTTGGAAATTCTGCTACAAGGTACAGAGAGCTATCAAAAATTGTATATGCTGGTCTTTTTTATCAGGCATCTGTGGCAAAGTTCTCTACTGGTGTTCTCAAGATGGAGATATTTCTTCCAGTTGGGTATCTCGTCAGTCCTCCAGTGATTTGAAAGAAACAAGTAGCTGGGAAACTTTGGATTAGTCTCTGGCTTTCTTTAGGATCAAATGTTTATGAACAAGCTTACATGTAGCAATAGCTAATAGGATGTTCTTCAAATGTCTGCAGTGCAGCAGCATAATCTGGTCTTTCCCTTTAACTTAAATTTTTACTACTTTTTTTTTTCATAATCTCCTCATTTGTGTTCTACAAATGAACTAGATTCCTTCCAGACTGCCTGATGATTTTGTACCAAATCCCTATTTTCAACATAGACAGCTATTTTCTAGACATATGGGGCTGACCGAAAGCTGTAGTTTCTTGAACATATGTTTTGAGGCTCAAACTTTAACCAGTTTAACCAGTTGCATTGCCACAATATAAGCAACAAGGCTGTTCCCTAGCTCAGGATGGAGAATTTCTCATCATCTACCCCTCTCGGTTCAGCTTCATTGGCTTCACATTTAACAGTCTTTCAAAACAACGGTCCATGTGAAATGACAATTTTTATATTAGCTTAAGTTGCAAAATATGTAGGCAACAGCAACTGCTGCATCTAACAATAAAAACAGAATTTATTGCAAACAGAGGTTAATTTGAAAGGGAAGAAATGCAGAATTGGAGAAGTTTCAGTAAGTGTAGGGCTTGAATTCAGGGATTTGGTAGAAAATTATCAGGCATTCTGGAAGGAATCTGGTTCACTTGTAGAACACAAATGAGGGGCAATTATGAAAAAAAGTAAAAATAGTAGTTAGAGGGCCCTCCCTGGTGGCGCGGCGGGTTAAAGCACAGCACAAAGAAGCTTAAGCCACTGCAGCATGAGTTTGATTCCCGCTTGCCCTGGAGGAGATCCACATGGTGAGGCAGACCTCTCCTGACCCGCCCGCTGCTCCCCTCAGCAGTGTACTTTGTCGATCTGCCTGTTCTGTACCCCGCTCTGTCTCTGGTGAATCCTCTCACCCTCCTCATCCCTGACCTGTACCCCAGTTCTGTACGAATAAATAAATAAATCTTTTAAAAAAAATAGTAGTTAGTAAAAATTAAAGTTGAAAGAAAGGGAAAGACCACATTAGGGTAAACCATTTCAGCTGCCATTCTGCATACACTTGAAGAACATCTATCAGTTATTGCTACATGTAGATTGCAGTCAGCTTTTAATAATCTGTCCTTCGAAAGATTAAGTCCCAGTTTTCCACAAATGTCTCTGTGAGCCTCAAGTTTTTCACACATTAAATGGCAATTCATTAGAGAGAAGAAAGACAATAACAACAACAAAAATAAAATTGAAAATGGAACGGCTGCAAAGTAAAGTTAACAAGGTAGTGACAATGAATATTAAGAAATCGCTTTATATGTTCTGATTTAAAGACATCAATTTTTATAATTCTCTAAAACAAATAATTTTGTTGACATTAGTACAACTTGGGAAATAAACCCATAAACTTGAAATTAGAAGGAACCATTAACTTTAATCTGATGTTCTGTTTGATACTTCCTTGAGAACTTTATGTCTAAATTTGTATTTAATATCTCCAAAATTCTGTGGGAAGTGGAATTGAATAGCCCTTCAGATAGCACACAATGAATTAACTTAGAGGCTTGGATTCAGTTAAATCCTCCTTTGTACATACTTTTGCAAGAGAGTTCCCAAAGGTTGTATGCATAGCATCTAAGGTTTGTTTCTCCAAATACTGCACATATCAGAAATAGTCTGAAAATTCTATTTCCACAGCTACACGACAGCTACAAGTTTCTTAAATGTCCTGAATGAAAGCTACAAAGTGGTTTCAACACTGAGAGGTAATTCTGCAGTGCATTGTTGCAATAGCAAATGGCAAAGAGTGCACACAGAAAAATGAGTTTAAAAAAATCATCCACTTTCACAAAAGTGAATCCTTGCCTATGAAGTTCAAACAAATTCTTATCAGGCAAACCAGCTGAGGAAGCTGTAATAATCTTATCTTAATGTGACAAGAATGTTAATAAAAATAAACACTTCAAGGTCTGATAAAGATTAAGAAAGAATAAAGCACTCCTTGACCAAACTGTCTCTCTTCAACACAAATGTAGATATGAAAACACACACAACCTTTTCTAAAAATATGCTGTAGGAGATTCTTTCATTTTGGAAACAGAAGAGTCTTTTAAAAATATTAATATTACACTCTAAATGAAAAATATTTACAATACAATAAAACTTCAAACATTTAAGATTGATGAAAATCAAGATATAGTATTTAAACATATCATAATTGGAATAATTAATTTAATGCAAAGACATGTATCAAATTGGTGGGAAAAAATATAGTTCACAAGAAGACCTAGGTTAGGAATGCTCAGCCTCACCATTAGTACTATCAAAAATTGGTATGATGTTGAAAGTCTGTGTACAAGAGCATAAAATAATATTTTTTTGTTATATAATAAGTGTTGATTTGTTAGGGCAATGATAGTACATTTTTACATTTTCATGTAAAGCACTTAAAACCATTATTAATTTCAATATTTCCCCTAATTGCTAAATAATTAATCAAACACATCTGTATAGTAAAATTGATCAACAGATTTTGGATGAAGGTTAGATTTTCATATGACTGTTTTCAATAACAAAAGTCTTTAGTCTCATCAATTCATGCTAAGTCAGAATGAGCAATCAACATGAGCTACAAACTATCATCTGTATATTTCTTGTCTCCAACTTTTATGTGACTTTTAAACATGGAATTACAACATTTGGATAATAGGTGTCTCTTATAAAAAGTTAATGAATTATCCAAAATTTCCTCTGTTTGATGATTTTCTTTCTCTGTTGTTTGTTTTCTCAGAAACATTAACTTTTCTCACTTGTTAAGAGAAAGCAGTTTCTAGCTATAAGCATAAGTAGAATGAGAACTCAAATCCTTAGCACAAGAAAGATAAATGTCAACATTCCCACTGCAGAAATGGACTCACGTCACCTGGATTGCAAGCTGAGAAATGTAAATGCAGTAGAGAAGTAAGGGGACTTGCAGAAACTTCAAAATAGATTTTGATATTCCTTATTTTTGAAAATGTTTTATGTGCTTTCCATATACTTTCGACTATCAATCTACTAGCTTACTTTGTTCAAGACACTTTGATTCAATTGTTCTATCATGCAATTGTTCAGGATGATCTTCCAAAATGCTCTAGCTTATAAAATAATGTGCAGAATCATGTTACCACTGAGGGAGGTTGATTTTTCAAAATACACTATGATAGATTTTATTTTCTTGAGAATGTAGTGTATCTTATGTGACATACCTTTCCTTGGCCAACACACCAGAACTTCGCAAACTGTAATTTCAATTGAGTTAAAAGTTGTATGGTATTATGGTATCATCATTGCTAAACTTGACTTACTGTCACAGATATTACATATCTGAAAAAATCCTTTAGTCTGCATGTAAGAATTCAACAATCAAATATGCATGTGATTATGTCATGTTGTAGAATTATGAATTAGAGGGTTTCTGGCTCAGCATAAACCCTTTTGTCTTTTGATTGCACTATGCATTTTTTCTTTATCTGGTTGGTTCCAGGTTTTGACACTTCATGTTTGGGTGTAGCAGTTTCAGCTTCATGTTTTCAAGGTAGTAAGAAGGGCAAAGTAGTACCAAAAGCTTCTCTTTCCTTTTCTCTTGTCATGAAGGAAGCTTCCTGGCAAATCTGTAGCCAGCCAGTCCATCTATCAGATTGAATTAGAACAGAGGCCTGCTGATAGTTGTATAGTAGCTAAAAACATAAATTTTTGATATTTAGCTTATATAATAGGAGGGACTGGAGCTAAATTGGGATGCAAATGTCTGTTATAGATTTCTAGCACAGTGTTTTATATATTAAATTGTTTCTGCTTAAAAAAGCCTAGTAGCTTTTATATTTTAAGCTACAAAAACATTTGTAATATAAATTGGCTCAATCAATTTAATCCATAAACCACTATTAATCATTTGCATTATTACCGATTTTATTGTAACACTTTTGTACCGACTTATTTCTTAGAATAAATTTTGATAAGTAGATTTATAAGGACTAAGAGTATAGTTAAATTTATGGTACTCTATACTGTAAAAAAATTATTATAAGAACAACCTATTATAACTTACACTACATAATCAGCAATAATAATGATAAATATATAATACACTATTTACTGTTTGTCATATCATATTTAAGTTCTTTGCTTATAGTATTTTATTTAATACTCACAGAACCCTATTTTCTCAAATAATTTGTTGAAAATGTATATGCACATTAATATACATACCATATAAAGTATAAATAACTAGATTTAAATTGAGTTAATGATTTCTATAGCATAACATTCTTTATATTTTCGAAGCATTATTGTAGAAATGAAATTAATTCCCTTTTTTTCTCTGATTATAATTCTGAGATTAAAGTGATTTTACCCCTCAATCTTCTAGATATTATATTTACATTTATATACATTCAGTTCTAGAATTTACATGTTTTCCATAATAGTTCTTATTGTTGAAATTATTATTCCTTTTTTATTGTGATTTTATATCATTAATTGTTGCTTTAACAGTCTTGTATTATAATTTCAACAACTGAACAACTCAGGGTTTAGTTCCATTAATTGGATTTTACTATCAATATATATCATAATTTTCTGACTGTTATGATGTCTAGTAATTTTACTTTAGCCATACTAATATTCCTCTCCAGAATTTCAATTATTTTTTGCAGGTCTTGTACTCTGCCTAACAGAATTTTCCCCACTCTTCAGATTAAATCCGTCACTTAAAAAAAAAAAAAATATATATATATATATATATATATATGCATACACGAGCTAGGATGTAGGCTAGCGGTGCAGGGTAGGGGAAGGTGGGGATGAGATAATTCACCAGAGACAGAGTGGTGAGCAAAACAGGCAGATCAACTAAGTACACTGTTGAGGGGAGCAGTGGGCAAGACAGGAGAGGTCTGCTATGCCATGTGATATAGCTTCCTGGGGAAAGGATAGCTTGATAGTGCTGAACTTAACCAAGGAGACCCCTAAGCCCTTCATGTTCTTCAAGCCCCACTTAAATGCTGTACTCTTGAAAAGTCTTTCCTTGAATGCTTAGTTGAGTTGTATGATTATTTAATATTGGTGCATCTTTATGCACTGTAAGCACCACCGTGGGAATAGGAACTGTGTTTGTGTTTACCCACAGTCGTTGTATTGCATTCTCATCTAGCCCATGAAGTAGATCAATTCAAGTGTATGTCACATTTTCAAGCTATCAGACTTAGTAAACTAACATTAATAAAGAAGAGACACAATTTTAGTCTTTATATCAAAACAAATCAAAGTGACCATTGGGGATGTCTTTCAATTTTTCTGACTGACAATTGTGATTCACTTGTCAGTACTGTGTCACAGGATTTTGTAAAGAGTATTTCTTTTGGGGTCCTCCCTGTGGTACAACAGGTTAAAGCACAGTACTATGAAGCTAGTTGCAGCCGCCTCAGCAAGAGTTCACTCCCAGGACAAGAAGGTGACCCACATGGTGCAGCAGATTCCTCCTGATCCCCTCAGTGTTGTATTTCAGTAAATCTGCCTGTTCTGCTCCCCACTCTGTCTCTAAAGTATTCTCTACCTGCCCTGGCATATTTGGCTTGTACACCAGTTCTGTATGCATAGGTAAATAAATATATTTTTTAAAAGAGTACTTTTAATTTTATGTATAATATTCTAAAATATTTAAATGTGGGAATGATGATAAACATCAATATACCCCATTATTGAGGCTCTATCTACACATTTTACTTTATTTGATTTTAATAGGTTTTGTCTTTTAGAGCCATGTCTTACACTTGAATAACATTTTATTTTATTTTACCTTTATATGATTATCAACTTGATATCACTGAGAATAGCTAACATTGTGCACAACTTTCCATAGTTTTATGGGAGTCTTTTAAAGGATGTTAGCCTGAAGTAGTTTATCAAGGATACAAGCGAAGGAGTATTTAAAATTGTGACTTTTCATCTTATAATTAAAATATAGCTACATCTCACAAATAATGGAAATTATAACTATAAATCAATATCTTACATTATAAATAAGGTTGTTTTATTTATTTATTTATTTTTTAAGAAAGACCAAGGTGCTGTAGGTGCTCATGCGTGCATCCTTAATTTATTTTTGCTTCTCTGTGGAAAAAAAATTTAGAAAGTGTATGCGCTTCGGCTATCTTGAAGGCTTGTGTTCTTTTTGACACATTTTTTAAAGGATTACTCTAAACAATTTTTAAATCAATAAGCAATTATCATGGTTCTTTCCAATCAAATAAATATTGACTTAGGAGAAGACATATACTTTTTCTCTATTTCTGGAAAAGAATGTTGTGATTGCCATTTGTAGCCATTTCACATTAAATAAACTGAGATATTTGTTAAATGAAGTGATACAAAACATTTAAGAGACATTGCCTATTGACTTTATAATGTTTATCTGGAAGTTATAACAGCATATTTTGGCTTTTTCTACCTGGTCTTTGCATATTGGTTTGTAGGAGATATTCAGGCAGTATATTAGTGAGTTTATTTGAGGCATTAATACCAAAGTCTGACAGTATTATCTCTAATGTTTATATCACTATAAAATTGGTTTATAGTGATACAATTAGTAATGTTAAGCCTAGATATTGTAAGGAATAGTACTGATTGTTCCACGGTCAAGTTCACTTTATAGTGACATTAATGAACAATATTTGTGCCATCATGCTTTATGGCACCAACTAATTTCACAGTAAGAGAAGGAATGTTATTGTGAAAACTGTACTCTCACAGTTCCACTTTGTTTTCATGATACATATTACTTCAATGTCAAAATAATCCACAGATTCTTTTGATATTGCAAGAGTTATGATGAATGTCTTTTTAAGCAACAATGTTACAAATTATGAACCTTAAAGTACTTATCACAATTGGAATATTTTAAATTTTATATTTCTGAGTGGTTTTTGGATATATCATATCTGTTTATGCTATAATAAATGCATGTCTTTTGCAGTTTATGAACTTTTTGTATATAAGTGATTTTGTAATAGCATAAACTATATTTTAAATGAATGTAATTAAAATACAAGTAGACTATTCACACCTACTCTATTGGTTGTTACCATAACATTTAAAGAAACATGGTTGTTTAAATTTTTAAAATAATTTGCAATTACTATACTATGATATTGACTGGGTACAAAATTAGTTTAAATACTATTTATATATTTAAGTACAAAGGGATAAGTAAGATACACCTTATAAATCAACAATGAGATAATCTCACATTTATTCACTATAGATTATTTTTATTTTATGGGAAGAACACTGTTCTATTTACTTATTTGTTCATCTCTTTATTGTGTTTTTTTTTTTTTAAAGATTTATTTATTCATACAGAACTGGGGCACAGGCCAGAGATGCGGAGGGTGAGAGGATTCACCAGAGACAGAGTGGGGAGCAGAACAGGCAGATCGACGAAGTACACTGCTGAGGGGAGCAGTGGGCGGGTCAGGAGGGGTCTGCCACGCCATGTGGTCACCTCCGGGGCAGGCGGGGATCGAACTCATGCGGAAGTGGCTTTGACTTCTTTAGTGCTGTGCTTTAACCCGCTGCGCCACCAGGGAGGGCCTCTTTATTGTGTTTTTTAATGAGGTAATATTGGCTTACTACATTGTGTATGATTTAAAGCTATAGATCCCCACCTATTCAGCTACATGTTACCACACTATATTGCTCACTAGAGAATCCATGATACTTCACCAAATGCCATTGGACCTGTACCTTCTTTGCGCCATATTTCCACTCTTTTCCTCTAGAAGCTTCAAATCCTTAATCGTATTTCAAGGGTTTGTTTTGGATTAGTTTTGTCTGTTCCTTTGTTTCCCTGTATTTCACATGAAATCATTTAGCACTTGTCTTTCTACTTCTGGAAGGGATTATGCTAAGTAAAGATGACTGCTTGCTCTCAGACACACACACCTGCTTAGATGGAACCCAGGAAAGCCATCATTGTCTTGTCACAGCATCATGGTGAACAGGCATACACTCATTCAGTGTGACAGGCTGCAAGGATCTTCAGGGTTTCCAAATGCACTAATATACTTTGGTTAACAGGCAATGAGTACTACTACCTCTAATTACAACTTATAGGTCAAGAGTAGTCTAATTACTACTTCTAGCACATGGAATTGGGGAATGCAGTATTCTACAGTATCCCCAAAATGTGAGATTATATTTAGAGCAGCTAATGCCTATTAAAAGCATTGGTCTATGGATTATTAAATGGAATGCATATTTCTCCAACATTTCTTGTCATAAGTAAGAACCAAGAAGCTATTAAGTAAATAAGCTCTCTGTTATTAATAGAACATTTAGAAAAATTTTAAAATTATTTCTACATATAAATTCATCATTATATTTACTGCACTATTCGTTAGTTAAATGGACAACATTAAAATCAATTCACTGTAAAATAATCCTATTCATGAGCATTTCACAGACCTGGCAACATGCGACTTACTGTATCAAGTAATGTTAAAGAGCTTTTTAATGCATGGCATTAATCATATATCTAATATTTTTATTCATTGGGAAAATAACTATAATTTAAATAATGTTAGTTACACTAAACTTTTTATTTCTGACTCAACTCTATAATTTTTTTTTCTACATTGAATGATATGGCTCATAAGCTCTTTTGTTCCAAACTCATATTTAAACTAGTTTATTTTGCTATAACCATTGTTCCAATAAGGTGGAAGTTCAAAGATGCTTTTGTTTGATTCTATCTGTCAAAATAAGAAGGGAGAGAGAGGCCCATATGCCGTTGTATAGCATTGTTTGAGCATCAGTAAAAATCATTACACAAGGAATGAAGAAAATGTAAGGCCAAAATGTGTATCATTTTGTTATGTAATTGATGGGGTTAAAAATATTCTAAGGACATATTTATGTGTGTCTTCCTGCAAATAATTTGGCAGAAATCAATAAATAACTTGGCAGTCTACACAGCATTTTTTTTTAAGTATTTATTTGCTTACAGAAGTGGGGTACAGGCCAAAGGTGTGGTAGGTAAGAAGATTCACCAGAAACAGAGTGGGGAACAGAACAGGCAGATTGAGGAAGCACTCTGCTGAGGGGAGCAGTGGGCGGGTCAGGAGAGATCTGCCATGTCATGTGGGTCAGCTGTCTGGCATGGGATTGAACTCATGCTGTAGTGGCTTTGGAGAGCTTCATAATGCAGTGCTTTAACCCGTGGCACCACCAGGGAGAGCCCCACAAAGCAAAAATTTTAGATGATCATAATATGTATTGAGAACCATTTGTCTCTATTTAGTAACTTTTTAGTAACTTGAACAATAGGATGACATGGATAGGAAAATAAATACCTGCATTTAGCTTTTTTTTTTTTTAATGTTTTCTCATTGGAAATGATAGTCTATGGGAAAGAATGATGAATGAAAAGATGAAAAGTACAAATTAAGATTTTTTTCTTTCTCAATATTAAAGCTATGTCTAACATTCCTTTTAATTTATTCCATCTGATTTGTGCTTGACTGAAAATTAAATTTATTCAACTTGTACAAAATGTTCCACTTGTTCATTAAAATTCCTATGTAACTCTAAATGGTTTTCTCATTGAGTTTTTCCTATAATAATCTTCATTTTTCAAAAGCTTATTTTTTTATATTACATATACTGATTCTGGTAGTTTAAGTTTCTGCTGTAGCTAGAGGTGTCCTGAGGTACAAAATGCATTCATGATATATAATGGTTTGATGACAATTAAATTATCTAAACTTCTGAGTGGTCACAAATACTCTTAAGAAGAATGAATATATATATAT
>NW_004567113.1:27819628-27820677 GCF_000260355.1 Condylura cristata | reverse complement strand
GTTCTTTATGCACAAATAAATAAATCTTTAAAATATATATATATATATATATATATGCTTTAATATTCATAACTGTGACATACTTACTACTGTCAAGCTAACAGACTTCTCCTCATTGTATGTGTGTGATGACAGCACCTGAAATTAATGCCTTTAGCTTCTTTTCAATATTTACCTTAGTGGTATGGTATTAGTTGTAGTCATTATTGATCACTAAACATATTCATAAATGCAATTATTATCCACTTTTACATATTCCTTCATCTGTCTGCCCTTCAAATAGACTTGTAACCACCAGTGTATTTTCTGCTTCTATGTATTTTGCTTTCTAGTCTCCAAATATAAGTGAGCTCATGCAATGGGTTGCTTTCTGTGTTTGGTTTACTTTGTTTGTTATAATAACCCTATATTCATACAATTTGTGAATGGAAGAATCATTTTCTTATATAAGATTGAACAATATTTCTTTATAAATGTATCACAACTTCATTGTTCATTCACCTGTGATGAACATTTAGCTTCTCCCTGTATCTTAGCGATTGTGAATAATGCTGCAGTGGCCATGGGAGTGCAGATATCTCTTTTGGATATGGGGGTGCAGATATCTCTCTGTGATATGCTTTGTTTCTTTTTCATACCCACCAGAAGAGGGATTGTTGGATCATATGTTAGCAATAGATCAATTTTTAAGGAAACTCTTACTGGTTTTCATAATGGCTGAAATACTTTCCACTCCTACCAAGAGTGCACAAGTTCATTTTCTCTATAGCCTAGCCAACTTCTGGTCTTTTTTATATCTTTGATAATAGTAGCTCTAACAGATCTGATGTGTTATGTCATTGTGATTTTGAGAGAGTAGTTACCAAGATTCTCCACTATAAAGTTACTAATTAAACCTATTAGATCAACTTTTATTGAACTTTCTTTTTTGATTTTCAGTTATCTATATCATTCAAATTGTTACTTGATATATTATTAATCATTCCATGTTTTAATTTCTGAGGTAATACTTCTATGGGAAAGAATGATGAATGAAAAGATGAAAAGTA
>NW_004567113.1:27794770-27817231 GCF_000260355.1 Condylura cristata | reverse complement strand
GCTAAACATGGAGCTTCCCTACGACCCAGCAATCCCACTCCTAGGTATCTACCCAAAAGACACAAAAACACTGATTGAAAAAGATACCTGCATCCCCATGTTTTTTGCTGCTTTATTTACAATTGGAAAAACATGGAAGCAGCCTAAATGCCCAAAAGTAGATGACTAGATAAAAAAGATGTGGTACATATATATAATGGAATATTACTCAGCAACCAAAAAAGAAAAACACATGTCTTTTGCAGCAACTTGGATGGAGCTGAAAAAGATCATGCTTAGTGAGATAAGCCAGAAAGAGAAATAAAAATATCGGATGTTTTCACTCATAGCAGGAGTATAATGGACCAGGAGAGAAAATAACAAGAATAATGAACAGCCATATACCAGAGACATTCTGTGGGGGTGGAGTGGGGAATGGGATCAAAAATGGGGGGGTGGGGAGGGAAGTGCACGGGATTATGGTGATGGCACAAGGGCAACTTGGTGATGGGAAACCCGCAGGGATTACAATTGAGATGGAAAAAAAATGTACAAAATGATGTAAAAATAAACTGTTATAATAAAAAAAAAGAAAAAAAATTGCTCGTTGAATCTATTTTTTATACATGGTTCAATTTTATTGCTTGGAGAAAATTGTTAAAATTATATGTGAAAATTTTTAGTTTCTTATTTCAGGCAACTTTTTTTTTCCGCTTAACCCCTTTTATTAATCTGTGAATATTTGGATTTATATTTTCTTTTATATGCTAAAAGAAAAAAGAAACTACAATCAACATAGGAGGCTCAAAGATTGAACTATTTATGTCTTCAATTCATTATGTAGGTTCTAGAATTATTACTATTGATTTCTTTTTAAAAAAATTATTTATGCATACAAGAACTGGACTAAAGTTCAGAAGTATGTGGAAGGAGGGATGGTGAGAGGATTCATCAGAGACAGAATAGGGAGCCTGACTGAAATACACTGCTGAGGAGGGCAATGGGAGGGACAGGAGAGGTCCTTTGCACCATGTAGGTCAGCACCATGGTCAGTGACTGCTGAGAGCTTCATGTATTGAAACTTAAACACTTGCTCCATCTAAGGTCTGGCACTTACAGACATTGAAATATGCACAGTACATTTTTACTTACTTTTAACAATTGCACTTTTGTAAAACAAACCCCTATCAAAATAGAGGACGCTATCATAACCTCAGAAGTTTTCCACATTCTCATCCCTTGTCAACTGCCACACGGTGCCTATAGAAAACCAACATTCCCATTCCATTTCTGTCATAGAATAGTTGTGCCTTTTGTATAGTTTTGAATAAAGAGAATCATAGAATATGTACACGTTGAGTAAGACTTTTTTTACTCGCTGTAAATTTTTTTTTTGGAACTACATTGTTGCATATATCATTAGTTGGTTCCATTTTATGCTTGACTAACTAACAAAGATAGTTGTATATGACTCTATTTGTTAATTCAATTTTATTGATGTGCAGTTATTCTGTTTACTTTATGCACATTGTAGAAATAGCAGTCCTCTTTGTGACTGAGCATTAGAACCCTGTATATATTAATTGGATAATCAGTAAATACATAAGAACCTCATCTCTGCCAATTTTTCTAAATTTCCACTGATTAATAACTATCACACATAGACCTGTGGATATAAAGAATAAAGGAACTTGGAAATAATAGTTTCCCTCACACTGCAGAGACAAGCGTGACAAAGTGAGTGACACAAAGCAAGAGCGCACAAGTACCATTAATGAAATTAATTTACTTCATGATAATTCACAATTAATAAAAAGAAATTGAACAAGGGAAATGATATGTGGCAAAATTGCAAAGGATCTAAATATTCTTTGAAAATATAGTCTCTGAAAGACCTAACTACATAGAAAATCCTTTCTTCTTTTGAGACCCCGTTGTAGTATTTATTCTGCATTACTGCTGTTGTCAAAAATAATTTGCAAATATATAAAACTCTTGTTACTTGAGATTATTTCAAAGAGTTTCTTTTCCTTGAATCCAAAAATGTTAAGCATTGTGGTGATTAGTATGTCACAAAGGAATACTCATCTGACCCATATGATTTATGGTAATTATATCCTTAATATAGTGGTTTTATGGACTACTGCTTTGGAAAAAGAATTAAGACATTATAACTCTGATGAAATATAGAACTTTGCCTTTCACTTAAATGCAAACTGAAGGGATGTTTCCAATTGATAGATACAGATATGATGTATGATGTTTGATACATCCTTTATGTTTACACTGGTAACATGGCTAACAGAACCTTTTCACAACACTAATATTTTGGCTGCATTTCAAAACTGGGCAGGAGATCCTGAGTGTTCAACCTAGCACTCATCTTGCTTTAAACTCCTACTGAGCTAAATGAGAGTTTTGTACTTTAGCAAGCAGTGAATTAGGTTTCCAGTGATGTGAAGAGAAGAGGGCAGACAGTTCCAGATGGCTAGTGCCACAGAAGCTAAGGGTCAATGTTTGCAGAGGAGGGAGTGAGTGCAATATACAATCTCAATTATTAAAAGTCAGTAGACAGGAAAACAACCAAAACGGTAGCAGATGAATAAAATGACTCTGTTGGCATGAGCAAGTACTGTAAGCTTTTTCAAAGCTCCCAAGGGCAAATGCATTATTAGTAGATTTGTATCTATTAGGAGCATGTCATGGGATTAAGCTGCTCTGCGTTTATCCTTGCTTTTTTTTTTTTTTCTGTTTCTACTTTTAAAAAGCAGAAGCAATAGAGCTTCATAGTTAACACACCTCTCATTGCTTGAAAATAATGATACTATAAGGGTACATTGGTTTTCTGCTTACCTGGATGGAACTACTTACCATTATATATTTTTCTCCTAATTATGCCATATAGCATTAAAACAGCTAGAATGGAAACAATATTATTTTTCTTGCCAGAGGAACTGAAATTATTGTGCATTGCTTGTAGCATAACTTGTTTTCCCTATGAGTAGTTATAATGCTATAGATATAAGCTTTGTTTCCAGCATTCTATTGTTAATGTCTCATGCAGGATTTATACATGATTGTCTCAATTTAGTTTTTTCGATTTAATACAAACACTAGCAAGAAGAAACAATTCACCAAACTTCTTGACTGACCATAGTGCAATCCAATGCAATGTTACTTTTTAGATCATTTGTTTTGCAAAATTTATCTCAAAATAGATGTTGAGATAATGGCATCATTATAGAGTTAAATATCATCTCTGTACAAATCAGTTAATAACATTAGTAGAAAGAAAATTAATTTGGCTATGTATCAGTCAAATGGAAGGCTATAGGTGCTGAAAAATTCTAAAAGACAGATTAAAATGGAACCAGTGGAAATTCTGGGAGCCATGGCTGGAAGATTTAGGGAAAAAAAAAACAAAAAAAAAAAAAACAAAAAACTTTGTGTTTGTTTGCTTCATGCACTCTGAATTGCTTTGTGAACTTGGGTAAGATATTTAATTGTCTGTAACCAGGTTTGCCTAGCCGTTAAATTAGGACAGAGCACAGATTTAAAAGGGATGGCTGCTCCTATTAAAAGAAAGTGAATTGTTGTGATTTGGAAAGACTATGTTCACCTTTTCCTAAGCACAGATTCTCAAATAGTAATAATTACATTCAAAATTAATATTAATTACAAAATAAGATGGATTTCCAAATGAGGACAGTGTATCATCTACAAAACTAAACAATACATCAACACTGTATAACTTTTGATATAGTCCTATAAATTTATGAGTCTTTAAAAATGATATCATCATCATTAAATACCCAATTTGTTCACTCATTTTAATAACAGAAACCTGAATCAATCTCAGAAATTCAGAATATTATAATGTTGTTCACTAAATTATTTGAATAAAATTGGTATATGTCCCTTAGTCAAGCACTTCATTATAATAAAATGAATAACAATCTTGGGGAAGTCTAAATTTCTAGTTAAAAACACATGGTTTACATGTTACAATAAATAAGGACAATGCTTATATTTTTAAAACTGTCAAAAATTGGGAAATTACCATGGCTGGTACAAAACTAAATAAAACCAAAACACTTCTGTTCTAGATAGTCTTCATCATCATGGTCATCTCTGAGATCATGTAGCCTTAATCACAATTAAACTTGATTTTCTCACCTGTGAAATTACAGAAATGGTTTGAATATGAGTCACAGATTCAAATGTCCACTGAGACCCAACAGGCAATTTAAGTTAATTAACTATATTAGCTGACTACTTCAGCATAATGAAGTGAATATTCTGTCTAAATATAGTGTCCTGCAATTATTTCCATGCATGAATCTGGGCTGGCACAGCAATTTTTTCCACTTTTTAACACACACACACACACACACACACACACACCAATTTTGCACATTATCTAATATTTTTGAATTTTTGAATTTCTGGATGTTAGAGCAAATACTTGCAGGTAATATAACAAATGAAAAATATATATGTATATAATAAAACTCAAGAAATGAGAAAAAATCAATAAAAAAAAGACACAATATCAAAATACATACTTCTCCGAAGAAGAAACACGGTCAATACACACATGAGAAAATGACTTATCATCACTTAACATCAGGAAAATGCAAAGCAGAACTACTATGAAATAGCACTTTACTTTTATGAGAATGGGCCACATTAAAAAAGTGAAAGGCTAGAAACAAAAGTGTGGACTGATAGGTACAAAAGAAGACTTCCTCCCTTATATAATATTGGCAGGTTTATAGTCTGGTGCAGATTTTATACAATACAGTATGGCTTTTATTCAAAATATTAAAAAATAGGAGCCTCTCTGTTGGTACAGGGGTTAAAGACACAGCCTATCAAGCTATTACCAGCCACTGCAGCAAGAGTTCAATCCCTGGCCAGGTAGCTGACCTACATGATACATTCCACCTCTCCTGTCTTGCCTGCTGCTTTCCTCAGCATTATATTTCAGTAGATCTACCTGTTCTGTTCTCTATTCTGTCTCTGTTAAATCCTCTTATTACTGTCCCACACCACCGGTCTATCCACCAGTTCTTATATGCATAAATAAATAGATTTTTTTCTAAAAAGATAAAAGAAATACATATATACCAATTTGATGCTTTTTATACCATTTTTTATGAAAATTTAATTGCCCTAGCAATTTCATTTATCAGTAAACTATGTTTTAAGATGAATATTGCATATGGGATATTGTAAAAGTTAACATAGAATTTCTAAACCCACCAATTCTATTCATAGGGGTCTATTCAAATAATATAAAAGTATTAATTCAAAGTGAAATTTTCACTTCTATTTTCATCATAGCACTATGTATGATATCCAAGTTATGGCAGCAACATACGTGTGCAAGAATGGATGAGTGAATAAAGATATGGGTAGAACTATATAGTTATGCCAAACAAATCAGAAGAAAATGATAACATACCAGATTATTTCACTCACATGTGAAATATAGAAAAACAAAATATCAGACAAAAGTAAAAACAAACCTTGGACATCTAAATACATAAATAAATTTGAGGCTACCAGGGGGAGAGTAAAGAGGTGAGGGAGGTGCCTCCCTGACAGTGGAGGGGTTAACTTTTAGGCTATCAGCAGCCCCTGCAGCATGTATTAGCTTCCCAGCCAGGGAGCTGACCCACATGGTACAGCAGACCTCTCCTGTCTGGCTAATTGCTCCCCTCAGCAGTGTATTTCAATTAATTGAACTGTTCTGCTCCCCACTCTGTTTCTAGTAAATCAGCTCACTATCCCCCTGCATCCCCACACTTCTGGTCTAAACCCCAGTTCTTGTAGGCACACATAAATATATATTTCTTTTAAAGGCAGGGGGAGGGACCTAATAAACTATGATGGAATACAGGTGCCTTGATGGTAGGTGGGTTATGGATATCATTCATCTGTAAAGGTGTGATACTATACTTCTGAATCATACACAGTGTTATAAACCAATAGCTACATCAATTTACATCAATTTAAAAAAAAAATTAAAAAATCAATCAATTCAATAAAAAAATCTATTTTATACCTTGCAGCCAGGTCATCCCAGGGTGATGATTCAGGTAGTAGTGAAGGGCAATTTTACAACTACTGCATTATTGAAGGAACCAATTTCAATGTCATGTATACTCAAAAATCTCTTGCTTCCACACACCAAAAGCATCATCTTCATTTAACAATAACCTTGTCTAATAATAACCCCTTTCAGTTCTTGTCCCTGGTGAATAACTAGTTGGGACTCAGTGGAATTGGGTAGGACATGAAGGGGATAAGCTCTAAATCTGCGAGTAGCCAAAGATTATGTTATAATATACAGAATTTAAGTTACTGCTACATGGTAAATTTCAACTTGTATATGGAGAAGATTCATTAATTATACTGTTTTTATCAACTACTATTATAAGATAGGAACAGTATCTGAAGTTTCACAATTCTTATTAGCTTAAGCAGTCATTTAAAAATAATAGTGAGCATAAAGACTTTTAAAGGCACATTATGAATCCCTAATTATTTTAAAATAAATTCAAAATTACTTTTATCATATATGCATATACTAAAATATAAATTATAGCCATGAATATTTAGCATATTCACTTAGTTTGTTTATAATGTGAGGGGTTAATATTGTCTCCCACTAGGACTGCCCCATTTTGCTTCTTAGCTGTCCTACTTACTTGACAATGATGTCACTCTTGAATGGGCTAGTGGCTTGAAGCCACAGACATTTAATTATTTGAATTAAATCCTGTGTTTAAATTTGTTCTCCTGGCAATTGACTTGCAACAGGAATGGTCTTAGAATTCTTCCTTTATTAAGCTGAATGTTCAGTGTGAAGGGATGTTTCAACTCACCCATAGATTGCACAAAGGGAAACAAAGATATAAAAATGACAGAGCAGAAGGTCAAATATATTATACTCATAGTGCTCTGATATAATGCACGTTTTACTAAATACAATCTGACTTAAATATATTCCTAAAACGAATGGTAATTGTTTTTCTCAATATAAATGATTATAAGTAAGTGAAAGATTTTTGAAATAATGCAAACAAATTGATATAATTTAGTATGTATAGTTAACACAATTATTCAGTTTTTAAATATTCCAGGAAATTTGAAAGCTTTTATAAAGTTATTTGTTGAATAATACTTCATTGATGTTCAGAAGACCACAGTGAATGAAAAAGCGTTTCTTTATAGCTGTGCCTCCTCCAATCTTTGCTTTGTTGATTTCCAGGAGCTTTTTTCGATCTGGGCTCTTCAATTATTTACTACAGATATCTTTATATTTACTATTAGTTTTTATAAAAATAAGATTAAGCTACAGAAAGAAAATTAAACACTTGAACTAAAAGTGTTTAAATAAAAAAGTAATTATGTGTTTACTTTTAACTGATTTTCAAGTATTTGTACGATATAAAAATTTAGTGTCATTATAAACATTTTGAGGACTTTTACTTCAATATTTCATATTGTATTTGGTACAAAGTGAATCCTTCACCCAGTACCTATCACCATAATTTTCTGTGGAGGAGAAACTGGAATTACAAAGAAACATAATTTCTACCACTGGATTCAGTAATCTATGGTGATATGCATAATTAGAACTAGTAGGACAGTAGAATTAGAGTTATATGTTGAAGTTTTATAAGTAGACATCAATATTCTTAGAGGTAGAAGTCAACTCTGATTAATTAAAGAAAAAAATGTATAATTATTTGAAGGATATTTGTATGCTCAATGTATTAAAGGGCTGAAGAATCATAGAGGTGAGGGAAGAGGAAACCAAAAATCTTAGTTAGTGATTACTTGGGTCTTTCTTAGAGATGCTGTCACCACTAAACTTTGTCATGCCTTCTGTCCTGATTCTGAGACAAAGATAGTTACATGCATAAAATATTGCCTAAGATATTCTGAAATGTTTTTTATTCATTTTGTAAAAGTTTAGTGATAATCATAAACAAAACAGAGAGAACGTAAAAATTATGAACAACAACATTCAGGGATGAAAGAGGATTTACTGCCACAGTCCTCAAAGATATTAAATAGTTGAATATTGAAACAAATTCATATGCATGCATCTGACAACTCACATAAAATGTGCCAATTCTTAAGTACACCCTATCAAAGTTATTCACAGTGAAAAATTTTTATGAGTTGTACTATAATAGATTGAGTGTACAGTTAAGTTTCAAAAAAAATAGCCACACCCTTATTATTTTATTGGAAAATTAATATGAACTATTTTAAAAGAATGAATCCAAACTCTACCAACCTCTTCCAAAATACAGAAGAGTTGTCAAAACTCTTTTATGAGGCCACTATTAATGTGGTATCAATATTAGATAGAGACTTTATAAAACACACAACAAAAATTACACAGCAATGTACTTCATAAGCAACAAAACAAAATCTTCAGCAAAACAACATATTAGCAAGTTGTATATAAAAATATCTATAGGCATTTGTATACCATACCTCCTAGTGTTAATTACAGGCATAAAAATGTCTATTATTATAAAAAAGATCATTTGATTAACTACAAGATCCATTCCTGAGAAAACTGTTCAGTATACTATAGCTGGAAGATATTGAATAGTTTCCTTAATCAGATAAAGATGGTCTATATAAAATTTATATTAATTACCATTCCTGATGGTGCACCTTGAATTATACCTCTTAGTGAACAATGAACTAACATTTAAAAATTAATAATCTTAGGGAGGTTCCCTGGTGGTCTAGAGGGTCTCAGTGCTATCACTACTATGGCCTGACTATGATCTCTGTACAGGGAGCTAACCCTGTCAGTGCAGCAGACTTCTCCAGTCTAACCAGCTGATCCCCCTAATAGTGTATTTCAGTAAGTCTGCCTGTTCTACTCCCCACTCTGTCTCTGGATGTGAATCATCTCACCCTTCTCCCCATCTCTGGTCTACATTCCAGTTCTTCTATGCAAAAAACAATAATCTGAAGATCAAAAACATTTAATAGGTTAACATTGGAAAAAATGGTCATTATGAAAAGTAAGAAACAGGAAGACACGAGTTCCATTAACACAGGTACATCTTTTTCATAAATCATAAGAAGAGTGTTAGTTTCAAGGGAAAATAATGAATATTCTTCAAATTTTCTACATAGTGAAGTACTAGAATGAGTTCACTATGCTTGTTAATGAGAATATCATTAGTAACATTAGTAATGATAGTTTCTCAATCTGGAGACTTATGTAATTGAGATTGATGTGGTCAATAAGAGCATGTATATAAGCAAGGAGGTCTAGTAAAGCTTTAAGATAGGATAAAAAGTATTTGAGAAGTTACTTTTAAACCATTTATTTTTCCTTTCATCAAAATCTTCACACAATCTGATTTTTTTATCTTTGTATAGATTCTTTAAGATCTAAAAATATAAAAAATGTATCAAATTTAAGATTTGGTAGAAATTCTCACATTTACTGTTAAAATTTAAAAAGAAAATTTTAAACAAAAGTCAGTTACTTTTTACTCTTATATGTGACGTTTTGGAGACATAGTACAAATATATCAGAAACATTGATCTCTACAGAAGTTTTCCTGTGCTATCAATTTAGATTTTTATTTCTAGAACTAGTCAGAAACTATTCATTTTGTGTAATAAATTCATCAATGACACAGCTATTTTTGATGAAATTTAAAAAATGTATTTCTGATTGATGATATAAACTAAGACATGTTGAGCCTTGTCATTAAATTATTCTAATAAAACATAATAAGATGAAAAAAAGGAGAAGGCAGGTGATAACAGTATCTTTTCTCAGAATGACTGTTAGCTCTAACATCTTTATTTAAAGAATATATATTAAATAAAAAACAATATATATATCAAATATTTTATTTATTTTAGTAATTTATCCTTTATTTAATTTGCTTTGAAATTCACCATGATATTTGTTGGAATCATTTTTAGATCTGCTTTTAGTATCTCACATTTGCTTCTCTGTCTGTGACTCATGTAATTTAGATTGTGATCAATAATTTTCTAGTCCTCTGCAGAGTCAGGAAGAGAATAATAGTGTGTCTTGCCCTTTGAGGGGGAAGAGGTGAGTAACATATATTTCTAGAGACCCTTCAATTAATTTCTCCAGAAATCTAGCAGCTGCAGCCCTAAACTGCATGCCAGTCTCCTATAATATCTATCATCTCCATATCCAAGTTCTATGGAAGTGCACCAATACACTTCAATAATATCTTCTGTAGAGGGACTCTTTCTTAGCATCATATCCTATACAATTACATAATGACAACTATCACTTATCTGCTCATTAAATCCCAATACTATATTGAAAAAATATGTATTTTTTAAAGATTTATTTATTAATGCATAGTGAGCTAGGGTACAGGCCAGAGGTGCAGGGATGGTGAGAGTATTCACCAGAGACAGAATGAGGAGCAGAACAGGCAGATCTACACTGCTGAGAGAAGCAGGGGGCAGGTCAGGAGAGGTCTGCCTCACCATGGGCGTCACCTCCAGGGTGGGGATGTAACACATGCTGAAGTAGCTTTAGCTTCTTAGCACTGTGCTTTAACCCGCTGGACCACCAGGGAGGACCCAAAAAAATATTTTTAATAAATTGTTTAGAGTCATACATTACATAGATCAATTCATGCACATTTTAGGGTAGGATTTGATGATTTTTGAAAAAAAAAAATATTGTCATGCAACCATCTTTGAAACACTATGCAACATATTTCCATTACTCCAGATGGAGTTTTTGGTGGTCATCACCACAGCAATCATTAAATCAGTTTTTTATTGTTATTTGCTAGTTTTGTCTATTAAAAAAATAAAATTCTATACTATATAATCTCAATAATCATTTATTTCACAAATAATTATTATTTAAATATTTATTTATTTATGCTTACAGAACTGAGTTACAGGCCAGAGGTGTGGTGGGTGAGAGGACTCCCCAGAGACAGAGTGGGGAACAGAACAGGCAGACTGACAAAGTACACTGCTGAGGGTAGCCGGGGACAGGGGGTGTTCTCAGAAGAGGTCTGCAGCTCCTTGGCTGGGTACCAAACCAGTGCTGCTATCGCTTCTGAGAGCTTCATAAAGAGGTGCTTTAACCTGTTGCACCACAGGGAGAATCTATTTCACAAACAATTTTTAAAGAAAAGTCTGTGATGGGCCCTTGCTGGTGGTAAAACTGGTTAGAGCTCAGCACTGCAAGCTAGCTTCAGGAGCATCAGTGTGAGTTTGATACCTGGCCAGGAGGTGATGCACAGGGTGCAGCAGACCTGTCTCCCCCCACTGCTCCCCTCAGCAGTGTTCTTTGATCTTCCTGTTCTGCTCCTCACTCTGTCTCTAGAGAATCCTCTCACTGTCCCTGCACTTCCCGCCTATTCCCCAATTCTGTATGCATAAGTGAATACAAACTTTAAAAAAAGAAAAAAGAAAGAAAAGTGATGTGCATGTCAGTCTTGTGTGGCATTAATAAGGCTATGAAAAAATGTAGAGGTCTTTTTCAAGTCAGCAATGGGTACAGTCAGATTATTTGACTTTCCTCCAGTCTGTAAACATACTACAGGATACGTAAAGAAGTCATCATCAAGGGAAATAGGAACTGTATTACATTACTACTTTTCTTTATTCTCTTTCTTAGATGTGTCACAAAATGAGGTAGAGGATAAAAAATAAAAAAAAAAATCATATCCCAAATATACTATTGCTCATTTAACTTGAGATTGACAGAATTATGTGAAAGGTATACATTTGACTGAGTGTAAAATATACCTTTTCACCACTGTAAATGCATTGTTATGTTGATTCAATATTGAACATTATGAAATGTATACATTGTACCTGACAAAATTAACTTGGTAAAAAATCCGTTACTTGAAGATCTTAAACTATAATCTTAGCTGTGATGAAGTTGCTTCCATCAATGACTACAAAAACAACCAGATATTTTACACTGGATGTGATTTTAGGCGGAAAAACACATCAGTATCTTTGGAATGTGAGGTGTCTTCAGGACTATATGTACCTGAAAAATGGGTAACCTGATATAGTTTTAATGTCTGCTAAACATATAAGGAAAGTGAATGAAACTCTCTAATGTTAAAGTTAACAATAGCTAAGTTATGGAAATAAGCTGGTGCCCAAATGCAGAAGATAAAAATGAGGAAGACATACACAGTGGACAACACACAGCAATCAAAAAAGATAAACGCATGCTGTTTATGACAACATGTATGCTAAGCGAAATAAATCAAAGGAGAAAAACAAATATTGGATAGTGTCATTTATATGTGGGGAATAAAAAAATAAAAAAAAAAGGAGCAGAAAAAGCCAAAGCAAGAATTCACCACAGAAACCTGACTATTTAACAGAGGCTACCAGAAATGTATTGGAAGAGAGAGAGGCAAGATAGAGCGGGAACGCAATGTACCCTGGGAGTGGACTATGAGTGTCTTATGAGTGTAGTAACATCTATTGAATAGGGTGAGTGTGTCTTGGTGATGGGTTGGTGTAGTGCGACAACTGAGTGGGGAGATGGAACACTTTGAGTACGCAAACAACAATGTAAACCAATGTTGTAGGTTTACATAGGATAAAATTTAATATTAATGTAAATATAGATTAAAAAATGATAGTAAGCCACAATACATGAATCTTTTTATTAAAATCCTCAAGAAATTTACTTTGCTTTCTTAGTTTCACCAAGTTCCTAACTTCAGAAAAATTTATCAACAGAATAAATCAAAGGTATTTTCTTGACAAAAAATGGTGATAAGTGAGGAAACAAAGACAGATGGCAGAATAACTTATTCAGAGATAACATGCTACCATTTTATATATGATGGATAATAATAAAATATACTAGAAAACATGAAAATTATAGAATCTCCTGTGTAAACTGGTAAAGTTTTTAGGAACAAGTTAAAGAATAAAATGCAATTTTCTAAATTGTGCTAGCTATAAATATGTAACTAGGATAGATTTAGTTTTAAAATGCATTAATTTTTAACATTTAAGTAGATTTTAAGCTTAAAAAGGAAGCCAAATCAGTTTGACATTATAAATGATGATATTCGACGTTTGTTAAACTTTGTAGTACATTATTCAAGTAATAGATTTCAACCAAAGAGAGAAGTAAAAGGAAAGGCTACTACCTACATTTAGGTTCAATTTTCTAAAATTAAACATATATATTTATATTACCACATGCCACCACCCCCCAATAATTGAATGTGTGTTAATTGTGAGTTAAGAAAATGAAATTCATTTAGTTTGAAAACTATTATTTTTGGTTGGAAACAGTGAACATTTCCAAGATAAAATCATTTTCCTGAATAGATAAGAAAGTATATCACTCTGTCTAAATTGCCATAGGGCCACTTGTTTATGTATTGACTTTTACATTTTTGTTAGAGTACTTTGTTTTTTTAATTGTTAGCATTCTATGAATAAGTAATGAAATTCAGCTCATAAAACTTACATATAAAGTTATTACTCCTAAGTAGGCTAAATTTGCATTTTTTTAATTATTCAGGTTGCTTACAAATGTAAATGACATTTTAAGTATTAATGATATTGATGTGACTACAGTGCAATTTTTTTTTCCAAAGAAAATATTCCATTTATTTACAAGATAAGACATGAGGGCTCTCAAAACATTTGTGGGTGTTCAGAATCTAAAGTTCACAAGTGTTCATGTGAAAGATTCACCAATTACATTTTATAAGAGATGGATGCATGCACACTTTATGGATAATTTGTTTACTTGAATTATTATTGCATTTTTTCTTTGCAATGATTTAAAATTCTTCCCCATTGATGACATTTCCTTAGAAAGACTTTTGGCCATTACGAATATTTACATAACAAAGAAACAGCTCTATTAAAGTAAATTAAATTACTCCCAAATGTGATTTCCTCTTCTCAAATTTCTAAGTTGACATTTCACTCCAGCTGTAGTGTGTCAAGAAGAAATTACATAAGGCATGATTATCTGAGTGGATACCAGTTAAGAGACTATTACTCTGGTCTAGATAGTAGATGATAATAAATTGAATTATGACAATAAAAATGGCAAGATGTAGCTAGATAAAAGTCATGATTAGTATGTAAACTCGTGCCAGTAGTCACATAAGGGTAAAGAGGAGGATATAAAAAAAAAAAAAACACACACACACACACACAGCTAGATTTTTGTGCAATAAGGTAACATGGTAAGTGTAATTTCCCTGCCCTAACCTAAAAAAAAACAAAAAACAAAAAACAAAAAACTGTTACAAGGCAGAATAAGGGCCTCCCTGGTGGTGCAACTGGTTAAAGTGCAACACCATAATAACTCTAGCCTCAACCACTGCAGCACAAGTTCCATCCCTAGACAAGGAGCTGACCCACATGGCACAGCAGATCTCTCCTGTCTCACCTGTTTCTCCACTCAGCAGTGTTTTTCTGTAGATCTGCCTGTTCTGCTACCCACTGTCTCTCTTGAGACCTCTCAACCACTCCCCTCACATAAGTTCACAAACACATTCCTGGCCTACACCCCAGCTCATGTATGCATAGATGAAATAAATAAATCTTTAAAATATAAAAGAATAAGGGACACCCAGCACCCCTAAACCTGCCCACTAAATAGATTCTGCCATCCTCAATATCAAACAAAAATATTAATATACTGTAGTGCATAAAACTTTCAACAGAAAGAAACTTAATGCAATAATGAGTGTGTAAAGGAGGATAAAGAATATTGTTTCAAAATCAAGCACCCAAACTTTGGGATTTACCCTTATGGGTAGATGTCCAGCCAAACAGGGTTGACTCAAAGCAGAGCTACTGAGGCCCAAAAGCTCACCACAAGTCTAAGGCACCCTCTGGCAGGGAACCATAGGAAACTGGCAGGAGGGAACAGACCAGTCTGGAAGGAAAAGAGCAAAACTAAAATCCAAGTCAAGTTAAAGGCTGTCATTGTCAGACCCCCACACTCTGGTCTCTGCCTCTTCCAAGTGTCTTTTCCCATGTCTCCTAAGTCCCTGGTACAAGCTCAAGGCCTAGAAGCAAGTGAGTTTCTTCTTCACCTGTCTCTCTGCTCTATGTTCCTCCTCCAGTCTTCTTCTCCATCTCTTCCAGCTTGGTCTCCTGCTGCTCCTTTTCAGTCTTTTACCACAGTCCTTGTCCTTTTCTAGCTTTCTCTCCCTGTCTGTCTCCTACCTTCTTTAGGGTGGGGCAGATGATTAACACTGTAACAGCATTGACGAGACAGCAATGATGAGAAATACTAGGTTTGGAGGAAACAGTAATGCTTATGTATTAGAACTTAACTACAGTATTGTGGAAAGGTCATGGGAATGAACTGGTTTCTAAGGAAGAATTTAGATCTATTGATGGACACTTAACAAGCACGTGTATAGGTTGAATTAACCTTTAAAATGCTAGAAATAAATAGAATCGATGGAAGAATTTTGAAGAACTGCAATATTCACCAAATCGTGAGTAGAAAAAAGCACTTCACGAATCCAAAACCAGATGGAGGAAGAATATAGAATAAACAAAAAGGAAAATATAAATCTAATACATTCATGGTTACAGCACTAACTGTTGAGTCATCCACAGATCACCAAATCATTGGGAACACTTGGACCACTGGAGACCAGGAAGACTATAATAAGAAAATGACATTTGAACTTGGCGATTTATGAGTAGGAGTTTGTCTTCAGAAGTACACTTGAGGGCAAAGACCCCACAAAGATGTAGATCAGGGGACCAAAATTGGGGTTTGTGCTTTGCTTTTGTGGGTCTGCTAATTCTAAGTAGCCTGTTGGGCCATCATTTTGTTACCTGCAGTTCTACATTCCTATGATGGCTGATGATGGATGCATAAACTTACTTCCAACACATACATCAGGAGGTATGACTGGGAACACGGGTCAAAGGATGAGCAGAGGGTAGAAGAAGAAAAGATGTGGGAAGCTGAGGACCAATGTATGACAAAGAACCCTAGAAGCAGATCAGTAAACGACCTTATTGATAAGATTGAAAACCTGACTGAGGCACTAGGGCTGGATCTCGATTATAATAACAAGTCATCAGCAGATGAAAAGTATCTGGAGGACAGACTCACAATCCCTAATACAATAGATGACATACCACCCTTTCCCATTTCCTTTTTATACTTTCCCTTACAATTAATGCTGTATGATAATTCTATCAATAAAAAGACCTGGGTCTTGCTCTTGAGCAGCATCTTGCATTATGTAGCTTGCTCTACTACTCTTATTTCTTTATCAGTGTGCTGTGCAACAGTTTTACAGACTAAAGCCAGCACAAGCTTTGTTCCACAATAACATCCACTACCACCATGATAAAATATTAGCAAGTAGGTCTATTGTCCCTCCTTTGTCTCCTCCTATAATAATGTATGTAACTAACAAAGTAATGACTCCCACTTTTTTGCATATATATATATATATTTTTTTTTTTTAAGATTTATTTATTTGTGCATACAGAACTGGGGTACAGGCCAGAGGCTCAGGGGCGGCGAGAGGCTTCACCAGAGACAGAGTGGGGAGCAGAACAGGCAGATTGACGAAGTACACTGCTGAGGGGAGCAGCAGGCGGGTCAGGAGAGGTCTGCCACGCCATGTGGTCACCTCCTGGGGAGGGAATCGAACTCATGCGGAAGCGGCTTTAGATTCTCAGTGCTGGGCTTTAACCCGCTGCGCCACCAGGGAGTGCCTTTTTTGCATATTTTTAAATAAAAGTTCTATGCTCATTCAATTTATAGTGTCTTGAAAATATTAATCAATGAGATATTATATAGTGACCAGCTAGATCCCTGTCCTTGATCATCTTCTACCTTCATAAATCTTTAAAGAGGAAGAGATACAAGCTTTTCCAGTTCTCATTTTCACTACATTATATTAAAGGCTGTTATTTATCTTCTAACTTGCAGAGTAAATTAAGTCTTCAATCCATTGTTTCCCACTTAGCATGAAACCCAGCAGATTAAATTTGTTTCTGCAAATTATTTTCAAATACACTGACAAGAATAAAGATCAAATCCATAGTTTATGAATATTAAAAATACATGCAAAATATATGTAATAATTAGTTACCAACATATGAAGGAATAGCTCATTAAAGGGCTGCTGGAAAATAACCTGCTCAAAAATAATTCACTTTAATATATTACTGATTTTTAAGATGTTTCCTTTCTCATTCTTTATTAATGGGGATATTTGCATTCAAATAGGGATCATTTGTTGTTAGGAATTCATATGCTCCCGCTGTTTATTCTCCACCTACTATTTAATCCTCAGTTTATAGCACAAGCATTGGTTGCAATGAAAATGATTAGGATGTCACTGAAGTTTATGCCTTCAGGTGAGAAATATGGTGCATTTTGAGTGCAGTATAACTGGAAAATGAATGTTGCATTCATTCAAATGGTTTCATGAAAATAAGCAAGGACTGAGAAATTTAAAGAAAATGATACATTGTTTTATCTTAACTGACTATGTGGCATATAGCTTTTTATATCATACCACCTGCACTCTAGAAATCTAATCAGAATATGATAGACATGCTAAAGTAATTGCCTTAGAAAGCCCACAAATTACAGAGCTATGAGATCAGCATGTTCACAGTACTTTTCTATTGCTCTACTGTACATGTAAATCCCTATTTATGAGACTGGGAATTACAATGTACTAGAGCTGAATGGAAATTAATCAAAATAATTCTGCATTGTATAGATACATAGAATTTACATATTACATATCTGTCAGAATGTAGACTATTATACTTCTTGTGCCTCTAATCAGTGGATATTTAAATTCATAGGAGAAAATATAACCTGAGCTTGTTGAACTGCCTTATGACAAAGCAAAATGTTATAATGTGTTCCATTTCAGCAGCAAAGCTACTAATCTAATGAAAATGTTACTGTTCTAAACAATATGTTCTTAGTGTTAGGTAGAACACAATGCTATTTGGCTACATTGCTATTATGTGGCAAAAGACAATGATGGCAGCTAGTGAATTTAAAATTCCAATCAAATGTGGTGTGCACAAAACAAAATAAAATAAAGTATAGGTATTCCCCATTTTTGAAAATCTACAATAACCCCATGTTACTTTTTTTAAAAAGACAACATTAGTACTTGCTGTTGCTAACAAAAGTAAATCTGAAGTTTTCTGCTTTTACAACAGAAAGAGAATATGGTGTCCCAAAATTTTGAGGGGGTAGCTATAATAGAGGCAACATATACCCAAGCAGTGAGACTATCAACACCAAACTCCTTTTTCAGGAAATGCTTCTTACATGGTGTGTATGCATCAAATCACTCCTGCTTTTACTCTTTTGGTGTGATTTCGGATTTTATGTGTTATCTGTTTCAATTTTTTAGGTTATTTGGGGGACTTGATAACACACACAAAAAATTCCACATAAAGCAAAAAATTGCTTTAAAGCACTTCCATATATAGCTTAGGAAAAGGTTCATAGGACCCACTACTTTTGGACAATGGGGGAGATTTATGTTTCTTCTATGTTGAACAAAATCAAAGTGCTGGTAAGTGAAGTGTATCTGAAATGAGATATGTTGTAAATAGCACAAGTCAACAGGTTTTTAAATAAGAAGGTTATTTTCAAGGACAGGAAAAATAGGTTATGTAATAAGTAAATAAATAAACTGAGTGCTGGGTGTCCCTGGTGGCATAGGGGTTAAAGATTTTTGAACTATAAAGCTATCACCAGCCACAGCAGCATGAGTTCAATCCCCAGCCAGGGAGCCTACAAGATGGCACAGCAGCCCTCTCCTGGCTTGGCTACTGTTCCCCTCAGCAGTGAATTTTAATTTATCCTCCTGTTCTACTCTACATTCTGTCCCCAGTAAAATCACTCATTCCCTGTACCACTGGCCTACACAACAGTTCTTGTACACATAAATAAAATGAATCTCTAAAAATAAATTTATTCTTAGGGTGGTGTTTTTCAAATTGTTATGTTCAATTTTACTGGGCTATACGATCAAAGCAATGGATATTTAGCAACACCTTAAGTAATTAAAATACCATATGATATAGTAATCTCACTCCTAGTGACCTATGCAAAGAATGCAAATATACTTAATCAAAGGAATACACACACACTCACACACACATCAAGGACAGATTACTGGATTAGTAAAATAGGAAATATAGACACAATGGAATACTATTCAGCTATAAAAACAATGGACTCTTGCTATTGTAACAGCATGGATGGGGCTGGAAGGAATAATGTCAAGTGAAATAAGCTAGGAGAAAGACACATACTGAATCATTTCACTGATATGTGGAATACAGAAAAAAAACAGAACAAGGTGTAAGACAAAACCAAACCAAAAATAAATCCTAGAAATGTGATTCTAGAATAGAGGCTGCCTGTAGGGGATGGAACAGAGAGGAGACGAGGCCCAGGGGAGGCCCAGGGACTATGAGGGAGGACGTGGGATAGTTTTGGTGGTGGGTGTAGGGTGTTAACTACATCTAATTCATACAGTGTTGTAAACCAATGCTACCTCAAGTACAAACAAATTTAGAAAAATGCATTTTGTAATTCCTGTCCTGCAGGAGTTATGTGTACTTCGTAAGTCAGACAGAGCTGGTATCATCATTCCATAGATACATGTAATTATTATAGCCTTGATCCATTATTTTAAACTGAAAATAGGTGCCTGGATTAAATATTATAACTCTTAGACACATATTTTCAGATAATAAAAAGCCATGTCCATCATGAACATAAAGAATGTACAAACCTGATAGTTCCTGCATTTTAGGGCGGGATTTTAATTTGGGTGGATTTTAGCTTATATCTATTTGGAAATAGGGTGACTGTATTTTCACATAGAATAGCTGAATTGGCTCCATTGAAAACTAGCTTATGATGACACCTTTTTGGGAAAAAGATGGAAGATGCCAGAAGTCAAAATGTGACATACTGTTATATTGTTTGATGAGCTAACAGCTGTTCTTTAGGGAACAAAGTCCAGTTCTATACTAAATCTCAATTCAATTGTGTCACCTGCAGTTCTTGTATCTGTAAATCTTTACTACTTTAGATTTTTTTTTTTGTATTTACCTTTTTCTATTGTCAACACTTTAAATTGTTATTTCTTTGTTGGCATGCATTTTTTTTCTTTCTTTTTAAATAATCTAAAACACATTCTTTTAATTTTGTGCAGTGTGAATTTGTCACCTGCATATTTAGTCATCATGCATGCCTAGTTTAGTCCCAAATTACATAATACAGTTGGAATATTAGTTGGTAGATATTTGCATGGAAAAAGAGAACTTGATGTGATTATATTTATGTTCTGTCTTTCCCCATTTTAATTGTCTTTTCAAATCATACCTACTCATTCATCTCAATGTAGTAGTCAGAGTTCCAGGAGTGCAACTTGGCACTTTTATCTCCTACAGGAGTCATACTTGCTAACCTATGTTTGCTATCCAAACCCACCGTCATGAAGCTTCATGATGACAGTACTATTCATTGCTTCTTTTCCCTATCTATCTCTTCTCCACAGAAGTATTTATTTTTTATACTTTATTATTTTTATTTGCCTGTGCTTTTTACATTATTGTTCATTTTTACACAGCATTTGATTTCCCCTCTCAGGTGTAATCCCCATAGAATTTCCACCACCAAGTCACCCGTGAACCCTCACTATATTCCCTTGTACTCTGCCTTCCCCTGTTCTTATCCCTCCCCTGAAGAATATCTCCAATTTACCTTTTGCATGCTAGCTTTGTTTTATTTTCTTAATAATTTGTTTGGTTCCCCTATATTCCTCCTATAAGTGAAACCACCTACAATTTTTTTTCCTGCTGAGTTATTTCCCTGAGCATAAGACCTTACAGATTCAACCACATTGTTGCAAATATCATGGGTTTATCTTCTTGATTACTGAATGCACACCACATCCTTCTTATCCAGTCATCTGGTTTGGGGCATTTAAGTCGTTTCCATATCTTGCCTGTTGTAAACAGTGCTTCAAAAATAAAGCAAGCAGGTTTCCTTTAGAATTAACATATTTGTGTCTTTGGGATAGATTTCTAGGAGTGAAATAGCTCCACTGCTAACAACCATAGAAATATCCCCTTCCCTTAAATTCCAACTAAGATTATTTTGTAATTTATTACATCATCTATTTTCATTTCTAAGCTAGTGTGGCAAGAAAGCCTTTCTCCTCTTCTTCTCTTCCTCTCTCCTTCCCTAATTTTCATACATGCACACAGAAACATATATTTTATGTCCTTTAACACTCTTATACTTCTACATCGCTCCTATTATGTGCACTTATCCTTTTGTTCATGATTCACTTCTTTTCCAGACAGCTATCCATGACTTATTTATAGCCTCACAAATTTTTGAGTAACATATATTTATGTTTGCTGTATGTTCAAAATTACATTATTCAAATAATTCATTGCATATCTGAGCAAATGTCCTGATTCTTTTTTTAACTGAACATTTAACTTTTGATATCTAACTAATGTTTATATAAATTGTGTTCTTCCTACTATAAAAATTAAAAAACAATATATTTTTCATAGCTCATGATATAAATTTTGTTCTTCCTCTATAAAAATACAAAGAATACATTATGTTATAGCTTATGCAATAGGGGTAATTATAACATCAGGGATGTTTTATTTTACACAAGTATTGGTGTGTTAGATTATGTCATATATTATATGTATTTTTTTTAAGATTTATTTATTTATGCATACAGAACTAGGGCACAGGCCAGAGGTTAAGGTTTGCCTAGAGGATTTACCAGAGACAGAGTGGGGGAGCAGAACAGATTGACTGAGGAAGTACAGTGCTGAGGGAAGCAGTGGGTGGGTCAGGAGAGGTCTGCCACGCAGGTCAGGATATGTCGTCACCTCTGGTGTGGGGATCAAACTCATGCTGAAGTGGCCTTAGCTTCCCAGTGCTATGCTCCAATTCTGCTCCACCAGTGAGGGCCCTATGTATTTTTATTTCAGATCATGGTGACAATTTTGGAGATCATTGTTTTTGAAAATTATATATATATAGAGAACCATATATATACAAATATATATGCATATATATATAATTACAGACACAAATGCATATCTATCTATATCTATCTATCTATCTATCTATCTATCTATCTATCTATCTATCTATCTATCTATATATAGCATGCATGTCATAATTAGTGTAACATAATATTAGAAACTCTGGCCTGCACCTGATTCTTGCAGCCATAGTAAATAAAGCTTTACAAATAGAAATTGTAAATACTTAAGTTGTATAGTACTACTCTAGGGAAAATAGGCAGCAGTGAAATTGGAAAGGAATCAGAAATGACTATCAATGATTATTGAAATTATTATTCTTTTAAGAATAAAAGCATCTGGGCCCTC
>NW_004567113.1:27717925-27794440 GCF_000260355.1 Condylura cristata | reverse complement strand
TGGTCTCCTCCGGGGCAGGCGGGAATCGAACTCATGCGGAAGTGGCTTCAGCTTCTCAGTGCTGTGCCCTAACCCACTGCGCCACCAGGGAGGGCCCTGCTCCCCATTCTGTCTCTGGTGAATCCTCTTACCCTCCGCATCTCTGGCCTGTACGCCAGTTCTGTATGAATAAATAAAATCTTTAAAAAATAAAATAAAAGCATCTAAAACTATAGAACTGAATGCTATGTATATTATATATATATATATATATATATATATATATATATATATTTCTGAAATAGTTCATAAGAAAAACTTGTAAAACAGGAATGTAGTAAAGACACAGGATGTATCACTAGTTGTCGGTCAAGTTGTGTGGCATTACCATATAAGTTATACCTTCAACATATTTTCTTAACTCCTATTGACTTCAAGAGAGAGTATCTGCCCATAACTCAAGGAGTTTTATTTCTATGGAGTAAAGTACTTGTGCCAAATGACAGAAAATTATTCTCTTAGAAAATAACAGAGAAGTCAGGGTGACAGCTGAATAGCCTACTATTTGTTTTCCAGCAAGTTTTTTAAGATTACACTAAGCATCTATATTTTTAGAGACAGAAAATTTAGGGATATTTTGTGTTAGTGTCTGGGGAAAAATAAGGCCATTGGTAGAAAAAGTGATATCTAGAACACATTCAAGCACTGCAATTAAGTTGGAATTGCTTCATTTTGGGCATGTGTGAAGATACCAGGTAATCGTGTACACATTTGTACATTTCAAAGTTTGCTTTTAAAATTTTAATGAGGATAGTTATCAGGGAGAGAACATATAAATTAGTTATATACAAATTTATTATTTCCTTATTTTCCCCATTGAACTCTGAAAATGATGGTGCATGTACATGTATGACAAATGTAAAATAAATGTTATTTTTATAAAAAGTAAAGTGCTAGGAAGGGAAAAAAAAGTATCTCTAATCGTCAATAAATTAATCTAACCTTGAGTAAGAATATATTTTTAAAAAAAGGGGGAGGGTCTGCAGGCTCACATAGGCACACAAGCATACTTTCTACAGAAGTGGCTTTGTTTAACCGTTTCCAGGTGACCATGCATAATTTTAGCAAATCCAGGGTAGGTGAAATGCCTCCAAGCACTTCCCTTCCTAAAGTCTCTTATGCATAGTTGAATACAAAAAAAACTTTATTAATCACTTATTTTTGTTCTTTATTTGGATCAAAAAAGTTAGGAATATGTTGAACTGGGATAAGGATCTTTACATAAATAACACTCCAAAATACCAGATGTGACCTAGATAGGTAATCAATAGAGACATATCTGTACATGTGTACAACTATGTAAATATTGACAATTGATAAAGACATTTCTCTCTTTCTACATATGTGTGTGTATGCATGATACATATATATATACATACATATATATATATATATATATATATATATAACTATAGATATATCTATGATACATATGAAGGGACCTTGTAAATAACTGATCAATCTTATGAGAAATTTGTTTATGTTTCTATTATTCTTGGATTTTTTCCCTCACTGATGCAAGTGTAAAGGTTATATAATAAATCTGTAATATTTGGTATCTACATAAACCTCCTTAATATTTTGCTAGAGTTTGCTATTCTTACTTTATTCCATTTCTATTATAGTCAATTTATTCACTTTGAGAGACATTTAATACTTTGTAACTTACATTTCTTTATCATTGCTATCTGCCCTGGTTGAGGAAGCTCACTCATTAGATTTAAATAATGTTAGTGAGGTCAAAATCTAAAATGGTTGTGATTTAGTACCTACGATGTGTCATTGAATACAAGTGTGATTTTTGGTTATTTAAATGATTTCATTTTGATTGCATCTTACAATTGAATACATTTAAGCCATTTAAATCTAAGAATTTTCAGTGTTTTAAAATAAAAATAGCTAGTATATCAGATACTATGCACAGAGTAAGGGCAGGAAAGGATTATTTCCCAATGTATGATGATGAACATAAAGAATAAGATTTACCTCTTCAGGTTATTTCATGTATGAAAAAAATCATTATTGAAAAGATGGTCAATGGATGGAAGGGAGATGGGGTGTGGGGGAAAAAGGAGAACTGAAAGGGAATGAAAAGGAGAGAAAGATTTACATTAGATTGGATTAAGTGCTGACTGTAGAAACAAAATATGTGGGTATAATTTCATTTCCAATTTTTAATTATCATAGACTAAGGATATTATAAAAAAAAACATTTTGCTTCCAGTTTCTTATCTGACAAATGAAGATGATAATAATAACCAATCATATTATAGAGTTTGATAAGATTATGAAACACATATAAACTACATTTATAATTATCTATCAAAAAGGATGTCTTCTTTTTTTAAAACCATCAACTTTACTTTTTAAGCATGAGCTAAAAATGACACACATGTATGTGAATTTGAATGTGTACATTTCTAAGGAATTCTTGGCACGTTTTTGTTCTACGTCATATCTTCCAAGAATGATCTCATATCTGATACATAATGAGACTAGAAATATTGCCAATTTAAAGACTCCAGGAAATCTAGATTTTTATGGTTACAAAAGATAATCTAAGATGCATACTACTTCAACTCTTAAAGAAAAAAAAAAACTATCCTAGATGACTTATTTTCATTAATCCAACAAAGTACAAACTACCAGTCTAACACAAGAATCATGATATGATGAACTGAAAAGAGTTCTAATGGAGACAACTAAACAATAGAAGCTTAGGTGCCTGCTGTATTATGTGAATTTTCACTTTGTGGAATTCCTGAACTATGACCACTGTGCTAGTGTTTGCACTAGAGCAAGAATCTGATATCGGTTGAGAGAATAATATATAGTTGACAAAGTTTATCAGCAGTTTCTGAGTAGTCAGGAACAGGAATAAATATCATTAGAATCATTAAGCAATTGATTTAGTAATTTAATATATATCAATGTCCCAATGATAGCCTTCATACAGTTTGCTTTAAATTAAAAGGCACCTCTAGTTGTGATTTTTTTTCAGGGCAAATGATATTTTTTAAAATTCCCTAATCTTACTAGAATACCAGCATATTCAGTTGTATCCTATTATAGTTCACCATTCACCTTTTTACCATCACTCCTGAAATCAGTGCATTTCACTTTTATTAAAGAATGCTGAAATGGATAAACATCTTGATTAAGCATCTTTGGCCCTAATATCAGGAGTTTATGAAACTAAACTTTTACCTTGAAAGATAGCCTCTTTTACCACACTGTACATTCTTTGCATTTGCTTAGCTCAGAAATTATACAAGCCTACAAGTAAAATTATGCTTATAAATTATTATTAACTGTTTTATAACCATCATTGTTTTTACTTGTGAAAATGTCACTCTATTGCCTATTCCCCATTGTTCGCAAGAATACTAAATGAGAAAAAAATTAGATATTAATTTTTCATTGTTGCTACCACTATTTTTCTTTAAACCTTTATTGAATAGTTTGAAAACATATAAGATGCACCTGTTTGTGTATTTATATATGCATGTTATATCTATGCACATGTATACCCTACATATATATGAATTATATATCATATAATACTTAACTTCATGCATGCTCTATGTATGAAGCTAATAGATCCTATCAAGCAAAATTGCATGCAATTGAATTTGTATCCCAGGGTTAGTCATACTCACGCAGAACATATCCCTTGGGATTCTAACATACAGATATTTTAGCAAACATATTAAATATTGTTTTTATTTCTGCTCAGTTAACTGCATAGTTAGCCGAGCATCTTAATTTCCTTGTATACCACAAGATGCATCCTAGGATCTCTTAAATTCTGCTAGAAAGTAGTTTTAAAAATAAAGTGTGGAGACGCTTTATCATTCAAGCACATTGTTTTCAAACAGTGTCAATCCCTACTGCGAGTGCATCGTAATGGATTAGATTGCCTGTTAAAATAAATTTGACTGGCAATTAATTTTATTCATTTTGATCTATTGACTATATGGAAATAATGTAGCCAATTTATTTTATTATTAATAAAAGGTGTCTTTGGTTGGGAAAGTCAAACTTTTTCCTGTAGATAACATTAATCACACACACACACACACACATTCACAAACCTGGTCCCCACAAGCATAATTTGAGAAAGACTAAGTATAAACTAATCTGGAATGTGTGGTAACTTGGTGACGGCTACAGCACAGCTTGACTCAGCAATCATTCTGATATTTTGCAATTATTTTCAATCACAGATATTCAACAGTTCTTGTAAATGCCAGACTAAAAACCTGGGACATCATTCTCTGATTTGATAATCATCTCCTTGAGAAGTTCAATCTAGGAGGGAACACTGCTGAGACGAAAGTGTCTGTGAATGAGTGAATAAAGATCTCTATTAAACACTCGTGCAGCTCTGGACACTTGCAGGCTTTCCTTCTTGCTCTAACAACCATTTTGAGAATGTGTTGCTGATCATAATGAGGCATGGGGTATTTTTTTTAATTGTATTAATTTATTTTTACTTATTTTTGTGAATTTTTCCATCTCAGTTGCAATACCCTTGGGTTTCCCATCACCAAATCACCCATGTGCCCTCACCATAGTCCAGTGCATTTCCCTCCGCCATTGTTTTTGATCCTATCCCCCACTGCACCCCCACAAAATGTCTCTGGTATTTTTTCTCATGTTGTAAAAATGGCAGTCTTATAAAGTTTTGCACTAAATCAATATTCTCTCATAACCTCTTCTAAAACTGACAGTAAACCTATTTGTAACTTTCTGTGTCAATAAATAAATAAAATACAAAATTTCTTAAAGTCACTTTGATTTTCTTTTATAATTTGTATATCTCATTGAGGACACCATTCTGTTTTTTTTTTTTTTTTTTTTAAGATTTATTTATTTATCCATACAGAAACTGGGGTACAGGCCAGAGGAGCAGAGGCAGTAAGTGGATTCACCAGAGACAGAGTGAGGCACAGAACAGGCAGACTGAGGAAGTCCACTGTTGAGGGAAGCAGTGGGCAGGTCAGGGGCTGACCAGGAAAGATCTGCCACACCATGTGGGTCATCTCCAGGTCTGGGGATCAAACCCATGTTTAAGTGGCTTTAGCTTCTTAGTGTTGTTCTTTAACCCACTGCGCCACCACGGAGGGCCCCACCACATTTCTATTTTAAACTTTGTGCTAGAAGTTTTCTTAGCACAGATGAATAAATATGTATATAGCAAAACATCTTGATGTGCCATTTGGGTAGTTTGGCAATGGGTGGTCAATGAAATGGACTATTGATTAAAAACAGAAAAGAAGGAAGAATAGGGTGCTTCCACAAGTTTTTGGTAATGGAATAAGAGATGAGCACATCTGAAGGAAATTATTTCAATAAATGCTGTTGGTATGAGAGTTAAGTACATAATTCTCATCCTTGTCAGAATCAACACCCTTCTTTTATGTATTCTATCATGAACATTCCAATAGGCTGCTTTGAGATGTAATTTCCCTAAAATAAATTTGACATGTTTTAGAATTCAGCACAATAAGTATGCACACACACCCACACCACACACAAAATCTTGTTAGAGCTCTCCATAGGCTTTCACCTCTCTGGTACTCTGTCCAGTAACTTTTAGTTACCTTAGTTTCTTAGAAGCCTCAGCTTCCAAACTCAGGGAGTCGGTATAGAGTTGGCTGTGTTCCCCTCCTTGCTTTGCATCCTGGAATTGTCTCAAAGCAGTAAGCTGGGGCAATTATAGGGCTTACATATTGTTTTCCTATTTCTCTGGGATGTCTCTGCTTTTGTGGTCTGATGTCCAAAAACATGGCAATTGCTGTTTCAGAAATTTGTTTTGGTTTATTTAGTTGTTTCAGATGTGAGATAGTCTAGTTCAAGTTAACCCATTATGGTTGAAAGCAGGAATCAGATTTTTTATTTCCCTGGTTGATGCCTTTTTATTTTTTTAATAGAAAACTTCTTCTATGTATGGAGTTCTACATTAGTAGTTACCTTTAAAAAATATATATATATTTCACATATGGCTCCCTAAATTGCACTGTTTCTTTGAAAGTTTAGTTATCAGTCATTGCTTTGACTCTCTCTGCAAAGATGTCTTTTATTCTCTGTGTTTATGTCTTAGCACCTTTCCTATAGCATGTCTAATACTGATTTCCCTTTGATTTATACTTCTTGAATTTGTAATAATTCTAATTTTAAAAAGAGTCTGTCATTTGCACTTTTGAAAACTGAGTTATCTCTTCAAATATTTTTTTTCTTCTCTCTTCTTTTTGAAGACTCATGTTTCTGGTGCATTGTATCATGAGTTATATTCATATCTCTTTCACTTCTCTTTTTCTAACTTTGCCATTTTGTGCTTTGTTTTACAAACTTACTTATTATCTACCTTTAATTTTTCATATTATCTTTTTAACTGTACATTCTATTTAGCATATTAATTTATATTTTTTCAAATATATAATTCTCACTAATATTTAAATTCCATTTTTACAGTATCTTGACTTTTGTTTTATCTAACCTATTGAATATGATGTTTTAAAATCCATATGTGATAACTATCTTCTATTTATTCTACTTCTTCTTATGACTATGGTATCTTGACACATTGTATGTCTGTTTACTTTGGAATCTGCTAACTAATCATATTATAGAGATAAGTAGAAGCCTTGAATATTAATATCTTCTTCTAGAATGCATTTTGTGATTGTAAAATTAAAATACATGCAATCCAAATTAGCTTTATCCAAAAGGGTTTAAAACGTTTCCAAGTTAGGCCCTATCCCTTATGATACATTACTTAGATGGACAATGACACAAATCTCTTCTTTTAACTAAGATTTTTATTACGTTTGTACATGACTTCTAATCTCCTGAATGATACTGCCTTGGCATGCAACTTCATACCTCTCTACTGTGGCATTTATCTCTGTATTTTGGTAAAAGTCATCCCTTACTTCTAGTAACACCATGCTCATTTAATTTTACATACCAGAATAAATTTCACCTACTATGTAATACCATCCTTCTCTCCTACTTCCTGAGCAAATAGCTTATTTCCCTAGATTCTCATACACTTTTAAGCAAAATTGCTTGGCTAATACTCTCACATTCTATAATTAGATATCTCTTGTTCCTTTATAATAGCTGCTTGAGAAAAAAAAAAAAAAACTAGGTCAAAGTTATAATTGTAATAGGGAACCAAAATCTCAAAATCTCTATGTTCCCAATGTGTATTGCATTACCTGAAATACAGTAGGTTTTCTAATAATGGTTGTTGAATCGTGGTCCTGGGGCTTCATTGCTGTATTCTTTAGTACATTTTATGCCTTGTAGAACTCTCTGGAAATATGCTTCTGTGATCTCTGACCAAATCTAACTGGAACACTTCTGTATTAAAGGACTGTGAATCCCTAGGCAGTGATTTCAGCATGTTTCCACTTTCATGCCAAATCTAAACCATATGCTGTCAAAAGCATTGCCCTAGGGTTAAAATCAGATCCAGAAAAATTAAGTGTTTCCCTGAATTTAAGCTAATTCCCAGTAGTTATTCTTGTTCCAATTCCTGCCTTTAAATGATAAAAATGATACAGCAAAATATGTTGAAATATCTGTTTTCACATAGTAATATTGAAAAAAATATATATGTGTAGTAGTGGCATGTATACTCAAATTTGAATTCAAATGTAATTGATTCCTAATGATGCCAAATGGATTTAAGGAATTAAGCACGCAGTTGGATAGTGAGATTAAAGGAAAAAATATAAAAATGAAAAATTAAACAACTGATTTGGGGCAAGATACAAACCAAGCATTGAGAAGAAATGTAGGAAGGCAAGTAGGACATTGTGTCCAGAATAACTAACAACTAAGTAATATATTTTGAAGATTTTTACCATGGGCATCCATTATATGAAGGCATGTCTTCCTGGTGAGATTGGCAATACACTCAAGAATAGCATATGCTCTAGCTATTGAGGGAATAAAAGATGTCATTAGGGAACATAAGCAGATAAAAATACTTTATGTTTCTAAGAAATGTAGTAGAGAACTTTTAATATTGTATAAGCTGGATTCTGAGCTTTTTAGAACTCATTTAAACCTGTCATCCACCTAGACATGCATGAGTTCAAACGCACAAAGAGAAACACACAAAGATACACATACTTATACACCATTTCAATGATTTCTAGGACTCCTAGAATTAGAAAAAAAGAACACAAACCAATTTTTAGCAATCCTTATCTGCCTGCAAGGTGCTTGCCTGGGCCTGTGTTATTTCCTTCATTCCTTCACTAATATGTTAACAAGACAAACAATAGGAACAGCAATAACCGTAAATGATATCATCAGTAAATCAACCTTCACTGACCTCATATGTGCCATGGACTTATCTATACATGTTAACTACCTTATAAGAAGTAGCTATAATTATAAGTCTACTTTTGACATAAGAACATTGAAGAATACAGATTTTTGTTAGTTATAAACACACACAATGTTTAATCAATAAAGATGACTGACCATGCATATGAAACTAGGTATTAGTATATAGCATATATTCTTTCCTTGGAAAGGATTCAATTTTCAAGAAGATCCATTCATACTACTTAACACCAGTGTCTTGGTGAAGGATTTTCTAATGTGTGGTCAGTCAATTTAAGAGGCTGTAGGATTATTATATTTTAACTGCTGTGCAGTAGGCACTATTAGAGCTTATAGCAATCTCTTATAAACATATATATCTTCTCTATTACACACCCCTTTCTTTAAGAACAGGGATTGCACGTTATTAAGCTTTATATTCCCAGAGTCTTACTGTACTATACTTAAAGCAAATGCTCAATAAAGGATGCCTTCATTGACTTAGAATTTGAGATCACTTCAACTTTGGGGTTTGACACAAGCTATGCAACCTCTGTCGACATACACGGTACAGATGGAGGGGAAATGCTCTGAAAGATCAGACTTTCCATGCTAATTTATGTTATTGTGATAGGGCACCCCAAATCTGTTCCAGAACAGGGGGAGAGGGACACCTCTGAAGCCCCAAAATCCTGCCTGCTCTAAGTGGGTTCTGCCATCTACTGCAAGAAGACAAAACATATAAAACTTTAATGAAAAGGGACTTTAATAAAGTGAATATACAATACGGAACACAAAGAATATAACTTCTAAATCAAACGCCTGAAGTTACCCCCTCGTGGGCAAAAGTCAACCCAAAAAGGATTGGCCCAAAGCAAGGCCTGAAAACCTGCCACAAGACTAAAGCACCTTCTGGCCAGGACCCATGAAAAGGGTCAGAAATGGCCAGACAAATCTGAGAGGAAAAGAGCAAAATCAAAATCAATATGAACACTGCCATAGTCACCTCCCTACAGGTATCTCACCCACATCTGCCTTAACCAGTCCAGGGTCAGGAAACAAGCACGGTTTCTACATCACATGCTTGCTGCTCCATGTGGCTTCCTCAGGTCTCCTTCTGGCTCTCCATCCAGCTTCCTCTTCTCCTTTTTCTCTGCTCAACTCCACCCTCTTTCTGGGTGGGGAAAGGAACCTGGAACTCCCCTTTTTCCTAGGGACCACCCTGTTACAATCCCCCCTTCTGATTTTTAATACCACCATATCTATGGTGGCACAAATTTTAGGGTACAGTCGGTAACCAACATTGTCCATGAATGTCCAATAAGTGGAAAATAGTCCATTAATGCATGTGAAAGGGGGAAAAAAAAACAAACAAACCCTTCTGGTGTATATCAAAACCTCAGTAACAGAACAAAATAAAACTTTAAAAGTTGTTTAAAAGGTTCTCTCAACCTTGATCCCAACTTTGTACAACTTGTATGCACAAGTGATTTACAAATACATGTTAGCTTTTAACTATTTTTGTATTTTTGCATAAAATCACAGGACAGAATAATCAAGTAGCAAGTTGTTGTTGTTGCTGGCCTTGCTGGAGACCTTCCTACTCCACCCTCCTTCTGGGTGGGGCAGGGAACCTGGAACTTCCCTTTTTCCTAGGGACCACCCTGTTACATTTGGACCTCCCTTTTTTGTATAATCATAATATCAAAATATTCTGAGCAACCTTCAGCTTACAATTGGATTGCCTCAGCCTCCTAAGGCCCTACCTGGCCCTGACAAGCAAGTACTGCACCAGGGTGAGAAATTCCTCTTGAAGTCAAAAGTGATTTGACAACTGGCTGATTAATAAAAACAAATGGCTGTTAGTGCAAAGTCTCTCTCACTGTTTGACAGAGGAAAACCCAAACCTTATCACTCTACTATCTCACATAGCCTTCTATTCAGTTTCTAAAGAACCACTCAAACTTCCTACCTTCTCCTCTTTAGATAGGGAAATTCACCCAAGTTGCCTATTCAGAGCTAATCAGGTTGTCTACCATCTAGTCTTCAAGAAAATTCACTTAAACTTTCTAACAAGTTTTTCAAAGAACCTTACCTTAATTTGATTTACAAGAAATATCCTCTTCCTGCCCTCACTCTATTTTACCCCCTAGCATGTCTCTATTAGAATGAAAGCCGTTAAGTAATAGATAATGTTTAAGGGATTTTATTTTGGTTAATTTTCACTGTGGTAAATATAGTAATATTAGTCTTAAACTTTGTAAACTTGTGTACCTGTTTTAACCTTGATAGATTGATTTAAAAATGTTATAATCTCAACTAAAGGTCAAAACAGCCCTAGACTATTCATAAAAAAAAGGGGGGTGATTGTGACCTCAGCCCCTTTCATATGCTAATGTCATCTGTCTGCCTGCTTGAATATATGAAATAAACCTCTGCTAAAGGCTAAGCAGGAAGACTTGCACCCAACTCCCATGCCTGTGTCTTCCTCACACCCGCTCCCCTTTATTTCCCTTTTTCCCCTTTTTCTAGGAATCTCTGCTCACCGACGCCTTTCCCACCTTGAGACCCTGCCTGTTCTGCCCCCCAATAATCCATGATGGGGGACAAAGAATCTCTGACAGGGGTTGTTTACATCAATTTCATTCACAATTTAAAAACCATTTGACATTATTGTGTGCATGTGTGACAGGAACAAATATCAAATGTAAGTCTATATATGATCATACTAGATAGCAAGTACACATGCAACAGGCATGTTAAGTATTCATTCACTTAAAGCATGATAAAAACCTCACTCAGATATGAAAGAGAAACAGATCACTTTCCTCTTTCTGTATCTTTTGTTTGTTTTTGGTAGGACAAATGATTTTTTTTTAAAGATTTATTTATTTGTACATACAGAACTGGGGTACAGGCCAGAGGCTCAGGGGGGACAAGAGGCTTCACCAGAGACAGAGTGGGGAGCAGAACAGGCAGATCTATGAAGTACACTGCTGAGGGGAGCAGCAGGCCGGTCTGGAGAGGTCTGCCATACCATGTGGTCACCTCCGGGGCAGGCAGGAATCTAACTCATACAGAAGCTGCTTTAGATTCTCAGTGCAGTATTTTAACCCGCTGTGCCACCAGGGAGGGCTGGGACAAATAATTTTTTAATGAGTACTTTTTTTGCAAATAGGTGTAAGAATCATGCAACGTGGCAATCCCAAACCACAGTCTGCACATTCTTTTGCAACTGGTCCAGTGATGGCAGAACCTTTCATTTTACCTTTATTATTCACTATGACCCCACCATTCTCTTCAAAATAAAGAAGTGCATAATATTTTCCCTAACTTGATTTTCATTGCCAAATTACCACCGCTGGATGTACCTTTTTTCTGAGTCTGGTTTGCCTTTCTTGGCTGTGGCCAACACCTTTGTCACCTTTCTGTATCTTATGTCTTATTTAAGGATGTGGCTCTGGTTAGTAGTTAGGCAATTAAACTATGAAGGCACAGAAAGAAAACTAGTAGATGTTGGGAAGCAAAAAGAAAATTAACAGAGAATTGTATATTAAATCATCTTAATGGCAGTAATTTAACAATCGTAATAGGAAACGTATGTTGTATATGCTTTGAAAGAGAAAACCGTATTTTATATTTGCGAGTATCAGAAAATATAAAAGGAACATCTTCAGCAATTGAGATAATTACTTAATACTGTTAATACTCTTTCACCTGTTTTTCACATTTCATGGTTACTAATAGGAACTTTTGAATTGCAGCAAATTCTCTAATCGAGTTCATACTTTGCATTCTATATATAAACCTAATACTAATGCTAATATATTTTATGTTTTTAATATATGTAGTATCTAATATTATGTCTTTGATCTTTTTCTTCCATATAGTATCAATCACTTGATGTTTTAAAAAATTTAGACATTTAATATATTTTAATCATCATTATTTGTTTAGGAAGTTGGTACTATAAATAGCATGTATAAAAAAACCTGAAGATCGGTACTATGAAGACAATGTAGTTTTGCATACCTACATGTCAATAATTCTGCTGTTCTGAATAGCAGTCATTTTAAGATAATATAAAACCAAGTGCTTTGCAAGCTTTCTGAAAATTCAGTCCATGTTGAGTGGAGATAGGGAGAATACTCTCAATATTCCTTAACATTTTTCTGTGATAGTAGGAAAAAAGTTCAGAGGAAATTTGAGGATCAACAAACCTGGCTTCAGTAGAAGACTGGTGCAATCAAATTCAGATCTGCTTTACATTATTAATACAGACATTTGTCGATAGCCCTCCAAAAGGAGGCAAGACCCTTTCTTTATTAGTTTTAACATGTTTTCTCATTGAAATTTAATTTTTTCTTATAATGAGGAAGAATTTGTTTTTTTACAGATCAATTGTACTTGTTTAATTAACTTAATGCATTTGTTCTTTTACTCTTAATATAACAATTGATATAATGAATTTTTAAATCTATTAGAATAATGTTGAGTTCTTGTAAGAAATCAAACTTGGTCATAATATTAAAAAGTTTAACATATCATGATGTTGTACCAAATGTCTTACTTAAAATTATTGAAATTAAATTCAGTGACCTCAAATTTAAAAATGAGTAAGCAGTGTTCCTGCCCACATATGACTAAGCAGATGATTTTTTTCCCATTGCTTTTTTTTTCTTTTCCCCTTTTTCCTTTTTTTATAAAATATAGATGAGGAAATAAATAAATATTCAAATAGAAAGTAGGTAATATTTAATGTTTTAAACAATTATATTTTTCTTGAAATTATTTTAAATTGCCTGAAAATTTTATAGCATTCTACTTCTAAATAGGATTTGGCCTTTTGTTTTTGTTTTGTTTATATAGGTTTTTTGTTTGTTTGTTTGTTTTATTTTTAAGATTTATTTATGTAGGCATGCAGAACTGGGTGGGGTACAGGACAGAGGTGAAGGGTCGGTGAGAAGATTCACCAGAGACAGAGTGGAGAGCAGAAAAGGCGGACTAACAACGTTCATTGCTGAGGGGAGCAGCAGGCAGGTCAGGAGAGGTCTGCCACGCCATGTGGGTCACTGCCTGGGTAGGGATCGAACTCATGATAAAGTGGCTTTTACTTCTTAGTGCTGTGCTGTATTTAACCCCCTGCACCACCAGGGAGAGCCCTAGGTAGTTTTTTTTTTTAATGACTGGTAAATACCAATTTCAAAATACTGAGTATATTCTGATTATTCCTTCTCAAATCTTAGTCATATTTCTCTATAATTTCCTTAACATTTGTAGTTATTAGATTTTATACTAATGTTACAGCTGTGATATACTCCTTTATCAACCTAAAAATAATACCTAGAAATAATAGTTCCTTGTGGTTTTCATTTTAATTTTCTTAAATTGTTTTTTAAGACTAAATGTTTTATTTTCTGTAAAGTTAATTTTACCACTTTTCATTTCTGTTTCATAATTTCTATGTACAGTCTACAATATTGTTTTCCAAACCCAAATTGCCTAAGAATTTCTACTATAATTTCTTTCACAAGTTTTATAAGTTTGGGTCTTACATTAGATCTCTGGTCAATTTTGAAATAATTGTTATGGTGTTATTTAGGAACTCATTTTATTGCTTATGAATATTCAAATTTTAGCATTACTTGATGTAGAGACAATCATTCCCTCTTGCTGTGACATCTTTCTTTAAATAAACGGATCATATATTTAAATTTATTTCTGCATTGTCCTGTCTGGTTATCTCTCTGTATTTCTATCTTTGTGTAAAAATATAGCTCTCTAACTTCATGTCAATACTTTATTATAAAGACATTTTAGTTTACTTGGGATACAATGTGAGAAGCTAACAGGACATGTAAGGGGGAAAAAAGTGAAATTTATAGCCAGGCATATCATAATTTAAATCCTCTGTTCTATCAATACCTAGATGTGTATAATGTTTGGGTTATAACCATTTGTCTTTTGAATATAAGTTGCTTATCATAAGGTTGTTAAAGGAATAAGCAACAATTAATGATATGAAGTGTATCCTAGTGCTTGGAAAACAGAAAACATTTCATAAATATTAGTTTCCTTTATCCCTTGTTATTTAGTGTGGTGATAAAGTTAGCTACTGTGAATGGACCCTCCCTATTGGTACAACTAGTTAAAGAAAAAAACTATGAGGCTAGCTGCAGCTGCTTCAGTTTGAGTTCCATCCCAGGCCAGCAAGGTGACCCACATGGCACAGCAGACTTCTCTCATCTCACTTGCTGCTCCCCTCAGCAGTATACTTAGTCAATCTCTTGTCTCACCTGATGCTCCCTACTATTGACTCTGGTGATTCCTCTTACTGCCCCTTCAGCTCTGGTCTGTACCCTAGTTCTGTAAGCATTAATAAATAAATCTTAAAAAAGAAAGTTAGCTACTGTCTTTGTGATACATAAGACAGCCATGTTATACATTCATGGAAAAAAAAAAAAAAAAAACAAAAATGTAGGGCCCTTCCTGATGGCACAGCGGTTCACTTCAGCATGAGTTCTATCCCTGCCCGGGAGGTGATCCACATGGAACCTCTCCTGACCCCCCTGCTGCTCCCCTCAGCAGTGTATTTCATTGATCTGCCTTTTCTGCACCCCACTCTGTCTCTGGTGAATCCTCTCACCACCCCTGCACCTCTGGCCTATACCCAGTTCTGTATCCATAAATAAATAAATCTTTAAAAGAAAAACAGATAAGTCTATCAGCTAAATATGGACTTTTACTTTGATAAATAATTTCTAGCCAGTTTTGAGTAAAATAGACATCTCTGGCCATGCTTAACTATACTACATTAAAAAACCAGGAGCACAAGTTATTATCTTTTCAGTTGATATCTCATTCTAAGGAACGATTAACTATTTGAGCTATAACAAATTATATATAAAATATAATAACCATGTTTTTACATTAGTCTGTGAAAAGTGAATGCTTTGCAGCATTCTAATATGTTTACATTAGAGTCTAGTGGCCTAATTAAAAAAAAAAAATGCTACTTTGTACCCTACATAAATCACAAACTAAATTGTGCTGCTAAAACACATTCCATGAATATTGGGACATCTAAATGTCTATTTAACTTACAAAAAATAATTAGATATTTGAGAGGGTGTTTTTGAAGCATGATAGAAATGAATATTGGAAATTTACTTTAGGACACAATAAAAGTATTGTTTATGTTTGTTCTTTAACTTCATGACACAGAATGCTGTAAAAAGTCTTTCTAACCTGTCACACTAACATCCTCATACCGCACCAATTAAATGGGCTCAAAAATAAAGGATGTGTATGACTTGCCTGTGTTGTACTTGGGCATTTTGAAGAAAAAATGGTGAAGACATTCCCTGAGTTAATTTTATAAGGACTCATAGAGAATTTGCCAATAGACACATCTGACACTGATGATTTCTGATTTGGAAGGTCATTACCACTGATTCAATCTTTAAAAAGAGATCCATTCTGATAATTCCTTGTGTAAGTTTTGGCATGTGTGTCTTCACAGACACTGATAGAGGTATTTTAATACATTGGCTTAGGGTTGTGCATAATTTTTTTTAACCTTTTTGATATCAATAAAATTGGTAATAATAGACCCTGTGTTATTAATATTATATTAATTTATCATTTTCTGGAATGACCAAAGGCTCACTAATTTTACTAGTTTTAGCAAATTAAATTTATGGTTTTATGTTTCTCTACTTATTTTTAATTTCACTTTTTTTTGTTCTAATTCTTATCATTTATTTTACTTACTTTGAATTTAACTTGCCCTTTTATTTCTAGTATCTTTTTTTTTAGATTTATTTATGCATGCAAGAATTGGGGTACAGGCCAGAAGTATGGGATTCACCAGAGACAGAGTGGGGAACATAACAGGCAGATTGACTGAAATGCACTGCTGAGGGGAGCAGTGGGTGGGTCAGGAGAGGTCTGCTATGCCATGTGGGTCAACTGTCTGGCCAGGGATTTAAACTATGGTGCTGTGGCTGCTGATAGCCTCATAGTGCTGTGCTTTAACTCATTCGCCACTAGCGAGGATCTCATTTTTAATTTTTTTAAGATAGAAAATAAGATTACTGCAATTTTAGATTTCTTATTTTTTACATATGCATAATGGATTAAATTTCCATTTAAGTGTTTTTCTGTATCCTAGAAATTTTGATAAGCTATATTTCCATGTTCCTGTTTTTCAAGATTCTTTTTTTTTTTACTTTCTGTTGAAATTTCTTCTTTGACTCATATGTTAGTATGGTCATTACTTTATTCTCCAAGAATCTTAGTATTTTCCTGTTCTCTTTCTGTTATTGAGATCTAGTTTTTATTCCACTGTGGTCAGAAATCAGAGATTGCGTGATTTCTATTCTTTTTAATTTTTTAGTTCTGTTTTATGTCCAGAGTATTATTCATCTTGATGAATGTTCTATGTGAGCATATGAAAAATGTGTATTTTGCTATTACTGGATGACATAGTCTATGGATGTCAACTATATTCAATTGATTGATGGTGCTGTTGAGTTCAACTTTGTCCTTACTGATCTTCTGCCTGGTAGATTTGGCCATTTCTGATAGATGGGTATTAAACTCTCCAGCTATAACAGTGTATTCATCTATTTCTCCTTGCAGCTCTATCAGTTTATGCTTCATGTATTTTGACACTCTGTTTTTAGGTGCACACACATTTTCCTTACTCTGAAATCTGCTCTCTTTGCAATAAATATAGTTACTCCCATTTCTTAAAAATGTTGACTTGGTATATTTTTTCTCCACTCCTTTATTTTAACTTGCAATGTTCTATATATTCAAAGTAACCTCCTTGTAGAATGTAATTTGGGGTCTTTTTGTTTATTTATTCTATTTCTGTCTTTGAATTGATATATTTTGACTATTAATATTTAGCATATTTTTAGCATAATCAGGCTGGTAGCTACCATATCAGTCACTGCTTTCCATTGTTGCCTTTTCTCTTGATTCCTATTGTTGTTGTATCCTTGCTTTGGGGTCTTAAAAGAGCAAATTTATATGATTCTATCTTCTCTCCTTTCTTAGCATTTTTTTTTTTAAGATTTATTTATTTATGCATACAAGTGCTGGGGTGTAGGCCAGAGGTGTGGGGATTGAGAGGATTCACCAGAGACAGAATAGGGAGCAGAACAAGCAGATCTACTGAAATGCACTGTTGAGGGGAGCAGCAAAAGAGATAAAAGTGGTCTGCCATGCCATGTGGGTTAGCTCCCTGGCCAGACATCAATCTTATTGTGTAGTGACTGCCTATATCTTCTTTGTGCTGAGACTTACCCCTTGTATCACCAGTGAGGTTTTTCCTCCCTTAGCATTTTTAAAACTATTTTATTATTTACCCAAAGTTTTCAATATACATCATATACTTACAACTATTTCAAGTTCACTTTATATAACATTATTCTACTATTGAGTTGTACATATTCCCTGCATTAAAATAAAGGAGACTCTAATTCCTCCTTTCTGCCCATTGTTTATTACTATCTTCACTTCATTTATGTAATACATATACATCACAAATATAACTGAACATATGTTTTGCTTTTATTACTATCAACATGCCATATTTTGTCAAATTAATCAAGAATAAGAGAAACTTTAATTTCACTCATTCCTTATCAGATTTTTAAAAGTGTTTTACTATTATTAATTTCTGACCTATATCATTAATCTTTTCATTTCTAAGAGATTCTTTTAATATTTTAAAAAATATTTTAATATTTCTTTTAAGCAAATCTTTGGCAAAATGTTTCTTCTATTATTTTTCCCTAAGGAATGTTTTGAGAAAAAAATCAGTCAAGAGAATGAAAAGGCAAATCATAGCATGGGAGGTACTAGTTGAGTATGACATAGTTAATATGGGGTGATTATCTAGAATATACAGATTCTTAAATCTAAATAGTAAAAAAGTGAATCAAATATAGGTCACTAATATTAAAGACTCCTCACTGAAGAAAATATATACATGGCAAAAAAGCATATGAAAAGATGTTCCAAGCAATATGTCATCAAGGAGATGTAAATGAACACAACATTGAGAAATTAATACACACTTTAAGGATGGTCAAAGTACAGAAAACTGGCAGCACCATATTCTACTAAAATGGGGAGCAAGAGGAACTTTCATACATTATTGGTGGGAATGAAACTTGTAAAAGATACTCTAAAAGACAGTATTACAAAATTAAATATATTTGCCATTCACACAGCAATCAGATTCCTTCTAATTTCTGAACATTTATGCAAGGGTGTTTCAGACTTATATCTACATGAAAGTCACATGTTTATGCTTATAATGCTTTTTTTCATAATTGCTAAACTTGTAAGTAATCTATCCCCTAGAGTAGGTTAATGGGTAAATGGGTAAATAAACAAACTGTACTATACCCAGATAATGGAATATTATCCAGAACTAAGAAGAAATGAAAGAAGAAATAAAATACATGAAAAAGAAATTAAATACATACTACCTAGTGAAAAACATCAATCATAAAAGGACTATTTTCTGTATAATTCCAAATATGTGATATTTTGAAAAAAGACAAAACTTTTTGGTAATTTGTCAAGGCCAAAGGTGCAGGATAGAGGAAATGAATATGTATAGAAGACCTTTAGAAGGACCTAAATTTAGGGATTAGAAATATTGCGTATTATATTAAAATATCTATACATGTCATTATAATTTCATACAAAACCACAGCCTGTATTAAGAGCAAAAATGAAAACTAAAATGCATTATCATAATGCAGCAATGAAGATTCTTCATTGATTAAAAAAATATCATTCTGATGAGTAACACTGACAATGGGGTAGACAGAGATTGTATATTCTGGGTAGGGATTATGTCAGAAATACTTTAACCTTCCTTTTGCATTTGTTGTAAATCTAAAATTGTTCTTAAAATAAAATTTTGATTCTATCCTCCAGGGTAGTGGAGGAAGTATATACAGATGAGTAACAAATTATTTATATTATATTATGTTATGTTATGTTATGTTATGTTATGTTATGTTATGTTATGTTATGTTATGTTAATTATTAATAATATTATACTATGATACTGCATTAATTGTATTCTGAAACAAGTAAGGAATGTCAAGTGTAACTTCACTAACAGACAAAAAAACCCTGAACATCTGGGGTCATCAAAGTAATTCAAGACAGTAAAAATAATTATTACATATTTCTTAAATGTTAACATTTAGTAAGATAATTGAAATAATAACTTGAACTCTTCTGGTATGTGCATAAAGTTATTGTTAAAAGCATTCTGCACAACTATTTGCTCATATGCCCTTAAGGTCCTTAAATAAAAATTTTCTTAAACCCATTAATTCCTTTTCCAGGAATATATCCAAGAAAAATTTCAGAAGTTTAGATAAAAAAAAAAAATGAGAAAAAGATGCACATGGTTTTCCTTAAAGAAAAAAAATAATTCATTCTTTCTCAAGGAGGTGAAACCTAACTATCATGTTTTACTACAACCTCTGCTGTAATCCCTTTGTATGAATCTGATAGTTTCAATTAAAATCATTACCGTCTAACATACTGGCAAAGTTTAATCATTTACTAGGCTTATTATTATTAGATATTTCCTACCATGGGAATTTAATATCTATAAGCACAGGGATTTAACAAAAAAAACATATACATCCAATTGTCAAGAATAAAACTTGTCACTCAGTATTTGATTAATAATTAATATAAAATAAGATTATGTAACTATACTTCAATGTTGGAAACCAAATTTTTACAGGAGATATGATATTTTAAAATATTGCAGATATGTATAAAAGTCAGAACACATATTCTATATATGCACAGTGACCAGAATCATGTAAATATATATGTGAAAATATACAGAATAAATTAATATGTTTAGATGGTAGAATTAAAGATGATATATATTTTTTTAATTTATCTCAATCTCCAGATATCCTACAATAATCACACTTATTTAACATGTCATTAAAATAATGTTATTAAAATTACCATAGTCATATTAGTTTGCCCTATAGAGACCTTTATAAAGCTAATATATTTGAATGTTGAGTATTTAAGAATTGATATAGAGAAGCAAATATATACTTATTTTATAAACTTGAAATGGGGAAGAAAGGAAATATGATAAAAAGTGAGATGTTATAGCAGAGTTATATCTAGAAATGATTCAAGACTTTAAAAAATAAGGAACACACCTGTGTAAAATCCATCAGACTACTACTGCCTTCATTAAGTATCCAGTGTTTCTACTCTATACTACTTATCACAGGGGTCTCTAATTGGTCTCCTTGTTTGCATATTCACCCTGATAGTCTCTTCTCCAAACATGACCAGAGAGCTTTTGAGTCATGAGACAAGCTATCATTTCCTTCTCAAAACTTTACAAGTCTTTTTATATTAACCAGGATAAAAGCCAAAACCCTTGAAATTATACACACATTAATCCTGTAGGGTCTGAATGATTTTCCATCCATTTTTTGATCAAATTGTACTATCACACAAAACTCCTTACTCCACATAAAATCGTACCTTTATCCCTGCTTTATTTTATTTTCACTGAAAAATAGCTCCTATCTGAAAATATGATATAGGTGCATGTGTTTTAAACATACACTTTAATATGCACACATGTACTATATATGCACACATATGTATACACAGATGTATACACATACTTATACACACATACACATGCATAATTATACATATATGTGTATATACAAAGTAAAACATATATCACACATGTATGTGTGCACACACATGTGCACACACATATATACACATAGTCATACAAATATATGATTATATATAGTTATACATACACATATCATACATACACACACAAACCTAACATGGTCACACATTCTACTCCTATTATATACACCTATACCTTTCATACACTTAATAAGACTTAATATCCCTATGTCCTACCTGATGTGTATGCATGTTTGCTAATGTGCCTGCATGTACTTGTTCCTTCTGTCTTTATTCATAAAAAGTATAATATCCATGCAGAGTATATTTAATCTCTTTGGCTCAGTATTACATTTCTTAATTTAGGAAAAGATTCAGCATATGCATAGAAACTATTTATTTAAAAATAAGACATTAAGTAAATTCATGAAGCTTCCGTGGTCAATCTTCCTACCATAGTAAGATTTGATGGTCAGTATCTCCACATAATATGAAAATTGCAAAACTTTCATAAGTAGATAGATATCTGCCTATTGACTTAAATAAGTTGCTATTCTACTTTTTTATCTATAACATAGTTATGTTTATTAATAAATTTAAGCTAGGTGCTTCTATTTTAAGTGATTTTTCTTTATAGTGGTTAACCATTCCTTTCTGCCAGACTCACACACATAAAACTTCCTCACAAAGAAGAAAATTGAAGAAATCACTCACAATTGCATTTTAATTTTACCTAATTATAATTTTAATACACTAATTATATGTCAGGAAAAGGAGAGATTAAAAAATATATCTGTACAAATGATTTCACACACCTCAACAGAGGCTGACTTTTTTCTTGGCTCATTTAGACAGGAATAGATTTCACTGAGAATCTCTGTTAACATTATTATATTAGTATCTTGAGATACTCCTTTTATTATTCTTCATCTTACATCTTATCAGTTGATAAAGAAAATTCCTAAAAGTGTATGTGTTTGCATATAGAACTATGTTAGTCTGAGTATATCAGCTTTTGACATGCAAGAATTTCAAAACAAATTCATAAATATTGATTTTATATTTGCTCTAATCAAGTATATGAGGTTGATATTCTGTCCATACCTACATTTGTTGGGATTAGTTTCCAAAATATTAAAACTTTTATTTTTGTGGTCTAGCAAAGATACACTGTTATTTTAAACCAGAATCATATGTTTAGAATCATCAGGTTATTTACTAGCACATTTTAAAGAAACTGCAAAGTTCTTAGTATATGGACTACTCTCTTAGAAATCTCAGAAAATAAATCTGATAACATTGCAACAATTATCTAGATAATAGCTCCTTGTCTATATAAGTTTAAAAGAACAGTTTTTATCTTTGTGTCAGGACACAGCTCTTAAAGAATGATAGAGTATTTTCACATTTGACTTATAAACTAATGTTCACTTATAATTTAGAACACCATTTATGTCTACTAGGTAATAATAACTGAATAATTATTATAAAACCAAGCAAGTGCCTACATTTTCCAAAGTTTGACTTTTTGCATCCAGTCAAAGAACTATGGTCTTGAGTGAAATGTTCTTCCACTGAAATTATTTTATCTGTTATCTGTGTATTTAAAAATTCTTCCAAGTGTACCACTTGTTTGAGGTTATTGGTAATGGAGCTATATACCTTAATCAAGTATAATTGTCAGCAACTCTTGTCTTGAACATCTTTACCTTCACTCTTGGAAAATCTATTCCTTTTGAAATCTTTCCTAAATTGAAAACTACAGGGAACACTAGTGAAGTTATACACAATGAGGCAGAGGGTTAATTAGCATATTCATCATTTAGAAATGGAAGCATCACTTCCATTTGGCATCAAGTGAAAACACAGATACCAAGCAGTTCAAACATATTTGTTTTCCTCTCTCTCTTTATATATATATATATATATATATATATATATATATATGTAGATAGATAGATCTATACATATTTATCTATCTATCAATCTATATCTTTTTTCTTTGTTTCTTTAAAGATGATTTATCTAAGTTTTGTGGATTAATAGTTTGTAGAGTTATTTTTTGCCATTTAGTAAGATTGAGAGGTCATTTGCAATAGCTGGTAGCTGGTGATTAAATGACTGTAGTTGCCATATGGACTCCATTGATGTGGCAGGAGAGACTGGGAAGATTTTCAAGGGGGGAGGGGAAAGAAACAAACAAACTGCTCCTGATCTGGCCATAAAAGTAATTATAGGAAAATCTATAAGGGATAATGGGGTAAATCATCATTCAAGAAAAATAGGAAATATTTGGTGAATAAATTTAAGACTAATTCAGCAAACTGAATACCTGAACTAAAATTTTTCCAGAAATTTCTGATTAGGAAAATATATTCCCCAAGTTAGTAGATATAGTCAAATTATATACTCAATTCTTGAATTCTGAATTATCATTAAGTGGAAATAGATTCTGAGAAAGTCTTTGTGATAGGTTTAGATGCCATAAAGTATTTATTACTGTTGCTGTTTGTCTATTCTGCCCTTGATGCAATGTAACTCCTAATTCCAAATTTGGATTTTAATGTTCTCTGTCAATTAAATACAACAATCTTTTCCCACTCCTCATTTACCTTACAAATCATTTTTAGCTTAATTTCAGCTTAGCAAAGTTATAATAGTTAATCAATTAAGTTATGATACTTAGTCAAAATGATAGGTACATATTTTATACTAAGTCATAGTTATACTGAATTACTGAATCTTTTGACCAAAAAAAAAAAAAAAAATAAGGATAGGTCTTTAAAGAAATTTTGTTTCTGTTGATAACAATACATTAAAGCAGATCTTTAAGAGAGAATAAAATTGCTACTTATCAGATATTATTCAATTGGTAATTATTGCCATATACTAATGCATTTTGTTGAGACATTTTAAAATGAAATTGTGATTTCTGACATAAACGTTCATATCTATAAGAAAAAATATTCCAACTGATGAAGAGCTACACACTGCCATTCATTATTTTAATAAAGTAATAAAATATCTAACCTGATTAATTTGAAAGGAAACTATAATGAATATCTTTAGTTAATGTTTCATACTTCTAGGAATTTATTTTAACAAAAGCTAAAGCATGGTGTTTCTAAATGCTTGCATTTTCTGGAAATCTTCAAATTAAAACTTTGATAGAGATATACAAATGTCATATGGAAATTCCAGTTTTTTTCATGGTTATGAATTTTGGAGTCACCTGCGGAAACACCTAAGTGACTTCATCTTCTTTCAGTACATCTTAGCTCCACAATAGGTTACCAGTTATTCCTACCTTGGGAAGATCCAATTTCCTCATTACTTCTTTCATGTCTATCAACCTACTCTCATGACCCATACACACTCTATTGGTCTTAGTAGAACAAAAACACTATATAACTTCCCCCCTTCACATCCCTAGACATCTTAAATCATTTGTTTTATAAACAAATAATCACATGGTGTAAGCAAGACATATTAAAACCCATGTCAATGTGGTTGTGTTGACAAATGTGACTTGCTACAAAAGACACAGAAGCAAAAAATCACATTAACAGATTTTGAGACAAGAACTGGTTTATCCCAAGGTCACCTAGCAGGAGATTGGAGCCAAGTTTTAATCAGTCTTTTTTGAGGAAGAATTCTTTAGACAATATTTATAGGATGAAAGAACAAACATAAAAATGAATAGATGTTGAATCTGGTTGTTTTTTCTTTGCTAAGTTATGATATAACTTAAATCTAAATACAAAACTGCAATAAATCTAGACCCCCTTGCTTGTGAATTTTATTCACATAAACCTGAGTTGAGCACCTTAGTTCCATCTTCCATAGCCATTTTCTGTCTGGACAATAAGCGATAACATTGAGGACAGTAAATAGTTTTCTGGGCCTGTGTTTTAAAACAGCTATGTAATCATTAAAAACAATTCCCTTTTTTTGGCCCTCGATTAAAGCACAGCACTGAGAAGCTAAAGCCACTTCCGAATGAGTTTGATTCCTGCCTGCCCCGGAGGTGACCACATGGCCTGGCAGACCTCTCCTGACCCGCCCGCTGCTCCCCTCAGCAGTGTACTTCATCGATCTGCCTGTTCTGCTCCTCACTCTGTCTCTGGTGTAGCCTCGCCCCTGAGCCTCTGGCCTGTACCCCAGTTCTGTATGCACAAATAAACCTTTAAAAAAAACAACAACAACACAATTCCCTTCTTTTAAATAAGTAGAGACAGTTTTGTGCCATTGTTGCAAACCCATCTTGCTGTTCTGGCAAGATATGTGGAAATAGGAGAATACTAACCTGCTCATGATAGTTTTCAAAGGAGTGAATATTGCCTCACCAGAGTTCTGCCCACTAGCTCCCATACTGAAGATCCCTTTCTTTAAGCTGCCCGTAATAAAATTTTGTTGTGATTAATGGACATGCACGCTTTGTTCCTTGGGCTCAAATCACCTTCTCAATTTAGGGAAATTATTCATTTCCACAGCCACACACACCTACATGAATGAGATTGCATTCACATAAATATTACTGAATGAATATAATAAGATGGAGAAAAACACATATATTATAATGATCTAGACATCATCCAAGTAAAAAGCATTAATCAGTTACACAAAATTCTTAAACTTTAATTGTGTGCTGATAAATTGGTTTTAATCTCCATAGAAACATTTTCATCTTTGAACAAAATTCTTTTCATCTAAGATGGAGATAAAGATAGCTATAACAGGTCACCCTGGATTTTTAAATATCAGTCAGAAATGATTAACTAAGTGGAATTCAGTATACTTTATAGTTCAAGACAATCCCCACTTAATCTCTGTTACTATTTTACTGCTTCACTGTATTTTTTATCACTCTGACAGATTTATTCAGGGATAAGTTGCAGGTAAATCTCATCATGATGCTTATAATAGTAAGAGTTGGCACATATACATTTTATAAGTTTGAGATGAAAGCCTTAGAAAAATGCCTAAATTGAAAGAGAGTGAAAGATTTAGTATGAAAAGTTCTCTTCAATGAGACAAAAATGCCTAAATTAAAATAGAGTGAAAGATTTAGTATAAAAGTTTTCTTTAATGAGTCAAAACCAGAGTTTTAAAATAAGTATTTTACTAAATAATTTCTTTGTCAAATAGGTTCCATGTTAGTTTTGAACTATTATCCACCAAGAAGTTAATAAAGTCATAAGCTTTGGAATAATATATACCTTGTCCAATTTCAGATTACTAAATTACTGTGGTTATGGATAATTCTTTAACATTTCAGAATATGACAAGGTATTTTCATTGTAAATTGGAACAAGTTATAATTATAAATTTACCATGAGGTTTAAGTGAAAGTATGAAAAGAACCTTCCTTTTTCATAATCCCCATAACACATTTACATTATAATAACTTGTATGGTTATCTTTTGAGAAATATTATAGCACAAGAAATTGTTGAATTTTCTATCAAAATGTCAGAAGACAATGAATCCAAGTAGACAGCTGAATTAGATTTTTGTTGGGTAGGATAATCTTATATTTGGAGACCAGTTGAAGAGCAATAATGTTAATTCCTACTGATGATCATAATATCCATATTGATCAAAGGATATTATATCAATGCTGAGCTATCATTTTAGAAAAAATCATCACAGAGTCTGAAGTAGTGGGTTATTTTGTGAATGCTTCTTGAATGCATAAATTGTTGAAAGATTGAGAGTACTGGTTTAAAACTTCTCCACAAACTCTTTGATATTCCACTTTTCAAAAGGTAGAATTTGATTTCCTCTCCTTGAAAATACTGGTATTTAATGATTCAGTTTTAATTTAAAAAATCTGATAAAATTGATGAGGTGCAATTTTGAAAGCTTAGTCATTAAGCGTCATCATTTTCATCTGTCTCTTTTTCTTTCTCTCCTCTTTGTTTCTCTAGCCAGTCATTATTTGAAGGATGCCAGTTGCCTGGTTATAAAGACAATCAATCTGTTTGGGAAGAACTGAACTTTCATCAACAATGATCATAGTAAGGCACATAAATGAATCATCTTACAAAAGATCATATCAAGCTTCAGTTGACTAATGGTTGACCTAGTATTTTAACTGCAACCTATAAGCCCCTGACTCAGACTATTGAAATGAGGCATGGATGCTATGGTGCTCAGACAAGTACAGGATCTACCCTGAGGGGCACAACTAGCCCTGAAGGGCAAAAGGGCAAAAGAAAAACTGCACCAAAATGAACAACAATGTAAGAAAATTAATTAATTAATTAAAAAGGAAAAAGTCTCTGACTCGGAATTACTTCACTAAGCCACTCCAAAATTTGTAGAAACAGAGAGTAATACATTTCTTTTCAAGTTATCTTAAAGAGAAAATAATCATGTTGAACTGGTACAGTCCCCTTACACAACACCTGAGAATTGCTCTAACTGAGATTCCTTTTCTCCTTGAAGTTTCCAGCACTGTCAAGAAGGGAAACCCTCCCTGGCTACATTGGAGGGCTCTGGAACCCCACAAGCAAAATGGTAGACCTTTTCTTCTTTGTTTTCTTTAATCTCACACCAAGAAGCAATCTGGTATCAACTCTAATATTATAGGCAAAGCCTTCATGGTGTCCAATTTTCTATTCAAGAGAAGCAAATGAAGTCCCATATTGAAATTATTCATTAATAGATACATTGATGTGAGTAATGATTCTTACTATTATCGTTCCATATTAGAACATTATCAAGGAAAAATAAATGTCAACGTAGTTTACTAAAAAATAAACAGATCCTGATTAGCAGGCAGAAGAGAAAAAAAATATCCTTGATTTAAAGAAATAGAATTTAAAACAAAAAATTATTAAACTTATATTCATACCAAATAGTTCTTTCAGTCCTGCACAGAAATCTCTCAATCTTGACTTCCAACAGTCAGCATGGGCCTTAAAATACTATTGAAGTTTCCCTACTGTTAATTTCTCCAGAAACAATTTCTAAAATATCAAAAGTCTAATATAACCAAATTTAAAATCTGATAATAGTAAATTGATAAGGAAAATTTTCAATGTTATAACTTACAATATTCCAGAATAACAGTCAGAATTGATAAGCAATATTGTACTATAACAGAATATACACTTAAGGTGTTTCATATAATTTTTAGAATATCAATTTTAATATTCAAGTGTATGCCAGGTTTAAACATTTCTCTAAATTGACTATGATTCCTATTAACGTCCAGTTTACCAGATTTGTCTGTCACCTAAAGAAAGGGAGAGATTTCATGGAATGTCTCATGAGCTCTAATGACAGCTCATAAAATTTCCTCTGATAAGTAAACTTCTACCTATTTTCTAATTCAGACTTCTAGAAAGTTTTATCACAATTACTAGAGAAAAACATTTAACTATTAAACAGTGAAGATCTGAAATATCAAAGTTCTCTCTAGACTTATTCAGCACATTGCTTGTAGGAAAAATTTAACATTTTTTCACTGTGGAATTTATAATTTCATTACAGATTTTTTTTTTAAAGATTTATTTATTTATTCATACAGAACTGGGGTACAGGCCAGAGATGCGGAGGGTGAGAGGATTCACCATGGACAGAGAGGGGAGCAGAACAGGCAGATCTACGAAGTACACTGCTGAGGGGAGCAGCGGGCGGGTCAGGAGAGGTCTGCCGAGCCATGTGGTCACCTCCTGGGCAGGCAGGGAACAAACTCATGAGGAAGTGGCTTAAGCTTCTCAGTGCTGTGCTTTAACCCTCTGCGCCACCAGGGAGGGCCCTCATTACAGATTATTGTGGGATTTTTTTTTAAGCACTTTTTAAAAGAGTTAGTAGTTTATTTTTGCATAGAGTAACTGGGGTGTAAGCCATAGGTGCAGGGATGAGAGAATTCAACAGAGACAGAGTAGGGAGCAGAACAGGCAGATAACCCAAAATACACTGCTAAGGAGAGCTGCAATCAAGAGAGGAGAGGTCTGCTGCTTCCAAAGTGGGTAAGCTCCCATGCGGGGGATCGAACCCATGGTGGTGACAGCACTTAGACTTAACACCTAGGCCACAAGAGAGGCCCTCTTGTGTGATTTAAAATATATATATATATATATATATATATATGTGCAGTAGTTACAAACACGTAGCAGATTAGTAGTTGTTATCAGTTACTCGTAGTCAAAGGGGCTAATAGCTCTTTCATAAATTAGTGCTTAATTTTGGGCATATTCATAGTATAAACATGGCAGAAGTATGGACGTCAGAAAGGTAATCTGCTTGTAAATCACAGACAGGGTGCATGTATTAGAAGAGATGGGTAAAAAGAGTGTTCAAGGCCAAATTCAAGTACACATCCTCTCTTTCTATTTTAACTGACCTTTATAAGCTTCAAAAACCTACCTTCACAAAAGAAACTACACTGGGAAAATGCTTGGGATTATGGATTCTGGAATTTTTAGATCTTCACATTTTTTAGACTCTCTAGTCGTCAACTCTATTTAAATAAGGTTCTGAATATTAATATTTAAAATGGTTCAATATGAATATGGTTTTTATTAATATATGGGCAATTTATTAAAGGAAGATAAACAGGGAAATAGGTTTGATCATTTCATTTTTAGAATTTAATTTTCTTTTAAACAGATATGTCTCTAGAAGTTCCAAATATTAAGAACTATTTTATAAATTTTATAAATGAAATTATATGCTAAGACAAAGTGAGAATTACAAGGAAATATTTTTGCTTATTTTTTTTTTAAATTACAGTTTGTACAATAAAGTTTGTGCTCATTTCATATATTTATTGGAGCAGAGAAAAACAATGAAGATTGTTTACTGAAGAGATGGCTCTATTATAATAAATAAATTTGTTTTTATTAGGTTTTATTATATACTAAATGTTTCATAAAATAAGAATTTGGGCCCACATTTTTCAAATTAACAAAATAATTTATATGTCAAAAAACCTTGGATACGATAGGTGTCAGTAGAATATTCTCCCCATGCATGCTATCATTTTCTAACTTTTGAGATATTATGTATGTTTTATTATACTTTTTATGAATTTTATAACAATATATTTACAAACTTAAAAAAAATCAGCTGATGTTCAAATGTCTATTATTATTACTGAGATATTGTAGCTTTTCAGTTCAAAGTTTTATGATTTACATTGATATTCATGAATCATTTGACTTATATCTAACCAGTGCTCACAAATGCAACAATACTATGGCCTTTTTAATATTTTATAATGCATTAAAACAATTAGGTATATAACACATTGCTATACTGAGAAAATTACATCTGTTGTTTAGATATGATTTTTTTTCTAATTCATAATCTATTTTTGAGAGATTAGTGTATTAAAATTTAACACACCACCCTCACACCTAAATTAAAATACTTAATCATTGTTTTATCATAAATAGAAAACTTATCAGAAAAACATTCTACTTATACTTTTCCTGAAAGTATATTATTTCCAAACATTTCTATAAACATCAATTTGCTTCCATCCAACAACTCTCAGTTTTTGAGTATTTTTATAACCATATATATTTTTTCTATTTACTTTTGAATAAAATGATTATCCTTACTCATAACTTTGGAACTCTCCCTCACATCCCAAAATACTGACATCATATGTTATTAGTAAAATAGTTTTCTGCTTTGTTAAATGTATACTCTTTGTCCTTATTCATTTATTTACTATTAATATTGATAGTGTATGCCATCATTCTTCAAGATGTACAATGTCAGCTCTACCTAATCTTTTATTTTAATTTCCCAATAAGGCATCGATTAAAAAAAAAATCTTATATTCCCTCTCTAATCTTTCTTTCTTTCACAATATTACTGATTAGTTCAGACCATCAGCACTCTGTGATTATACTATGGTAACAGCTACATAATATGCATTTCAGCCTCCAAGAAGAAATGCAGTTTTTGTTCATTTCTGAATATTGTAGCTTAAAAATATCAAACTAGAAAATGAACAAGGATGGTCTCAGGAAAATCTATCCTCAGGAGGCTATTTTTCTGTTCATTTTAATATGTGGAAAATCACGTTATAGAAATTGACTCTAATATTTCTATTAATACACAAAAAACAATTCAAAAATAATTTTGATGGATGCTATCATAGGGGATTTAGAACTCTGACCTACTGCCCAAACAATTCTAATTACTTGTGGGGGAGGTATTGACCTAGTCCTACAAATTCAATTTTAATTCAAAGGAAGATCTAATGAGGAATACAGGAGAGACTGCAACATTTTTTAATTACACATGTGGTTTAGCTTTTTAAATAGAAATTCCTAGTCCATTTCTCAAAAATCAATGGTGAAATCTATACTAAATTTGAAGTGCAGCACTCATGAAAAATGTACATTTACACATAAACATAAATTAAGAAATGAAAACTGTTTTATGTTCCATATCAGTTGAAAATTAAAACAACACAGATGTACACTACTTCCATTTAAACATCTTTTTTATAGATTATTTAATTATGTGATAATATGTTTATAATCAAATTAAAAGGAGGGTAATAAAAAAGCTATGTGCACTATCATTTACAAGTGAATGTATGAATATAAAATTTGAAAGATACTGTACCAAAATGATTCTCTCTGAGGGCTAGATTAGAAAATTTGCAAAAGAGTGGTGGTCTGCTTTCTTCAATTTTATATTATTAATTATCAAAATAAATGGTTATATAAGAAAATATTTCCATTTATCAGACTTCATATTTTACTGAATTCAAAAGATTTATACAGATAAATTTTAGTGTAATATGGACATGGATGAATTTTCACAGGCCAAAGTTTTCCCTACGTATCTAGAGAGAAGAGCAAATAGTAAAAATCAAGAAAACTAATGAAAATAATACATTTCCAGCATGTCCCTTGTATTAGTTTCCTAGGGCTGATATTTAAAAAAAATGTTCCATATTTAATGATTTAAACTGAGGTTTTAGAGTTTTTCTCTGTTGCTCCTTCCAGTCCCTGCCAATTCCAGGCTCACTTCAGTGTGGTTCCACATAGCATCAATCTTGCTTGATAATCTCCACACTATCTCTGCCTGTGTCTTACATGCAAAATCTCCTTTTCCTCTTAGAAAAACACTAAAGTTGATCTCATTTTGATATCCTTAACTTAATCGCTATTGTTAAAGATGGTTTCTTAATTGTTTCACATGCACAGAGACTGGGATTAAGAATTGGATTTCTCTCTGAGGGGACACTTCTATTCAATGGTTATGGGCAGCATATGGCTAATGCTCTCACCTTCTCCAACTATTTGCTCAAACACTGTCCACTTAAAAGGGCATTCCCTGATCATCCTATTGTAGTTAGAATGTTGTACAGAGATGCCAAAACTTCATGACCTATGCTCTTATGATACTTGGTGTTTTCAGTTTGGGTGTGAGTAATGTTGGTATAAACATTCCATACACATAACCTATTACCCACAAATGTGCAAGACAGTAAGTATGAAACAAAGTGAAACAGGTTTTAAATTGAGGAAATTTTTTAGACCACTTAATCATGATACAACTAAATAGTATCTATTTCCACTCTATCTCTTTTTATTTTATAGGGTTTTTTTTTTTTTTATTCAAGTCATGTTGGTTTTTATGACTATGTGATTCAGAGGGGATAGGATCACAGCTCCTCAGATGCATGTTCTCATAGCACACCCATCACCAAGGTACCCTCCTCATCATCTGTTGGGTTGCCCTACATATTGCAGTCTCACCCCCACTTCTTGCAGACTTGATTTCACAGTCAGATTCCCAGAGTTTGTTATTAATTTGCTTTTATCCACCTTTCTGTTGTCTATATTTCATATACAAGTGAAACTATCCAGTATTTGTTTTTTGCCTTTTGATTTATTTTACTTGGCATCAAACCTCCAGTTCCATCCATTTTTGTCATAGATGACAATAGTCATGTGTTGTTGCTTTTTATATAGCTGAGTGGTATTCCATTATGTATAACTACTAATCTTCCTAATCTGTCCTCTCTCTTTGGACACTTAGGTGGCTCCAAAATTTGACTACTGTAAACAGTGCAGCAATTAATATAGAAGTCTATACATCCTTTTGCATTCTTTGGGTAGATACTTAGGAGTTGATTTTTTGGTTCATATGGTAGATCTATTTGTACTGTTTTGCTAAAACACCATATTGTGTTCCATAGATGCTAAAGCAATCTATATTCCCAGTAGCATATGAGGTACACCCTTATTTTCTCCAAATCCTCATCAACAATTGTTGCTTCTGGGTTTTTTGATATGAGCCATTGTCATAGATGTGATGTGTCTAATGGTGGGTTATTTAAATTTCTGATTTTTTTCCTTCTCCTTTGCCCCACAGCCTCTTGGCTACCTGTAATGTTCTTGTGGAGTTATATCTGCTTAGACATTTTGCCCATTTTTTGATTGGGTTGTTTCTTTTCTTTTTGTTGGGTACATTCATTGTACACCTTTTTCAGATGTCCATGTAAATATTTTCTCCCACTCATCTGGTTGTCTTCTTGTTTTACTGATAGATTTCACTGTGCAGAAGCTTTTCAGTTTGATGTAGTCCTATTTGTGTAAAACTACTACAGCATTTTATCATTCCACATTTGTTCCTGTATTTGTTTTTTTCAGATATCTAATGTTTAGGAGTATGCTAAGGTATCTAACATGATAATTTAAATTTTTATTTACTTACTGTAAAGTTAATCAAATTTTATATTTTATTTGATATTTGGATTTTCACTTATGAAATGCTCATTTAAGTAATTTTCCCACTTTTTCACAGGGTGACTATTGTTTTTTAACTTATTTATATTAGCATTTATATATATTCTATATATGAGTCTCTGTTGATTTATGGGTCACAGTTACTTTGATTATTTGATGAATACAAGTCCTTAATTCTAATGTAGTCAAAATTTTCACTCACTGACTTCATAATTAATGCTTTGTAGCTTGTTTAAGAAAGTGTTTAAAATATTACCATGTGAAATAAAATTGCCTATTTAGTTTTAAATATGGCCTATCAGATTTAGCTGTGCAATACATCTGAAGTTGACTGGGGGTAAAATGTGCCCACCTTCATTTTGTTTTTCCACGTAGAACCCAAAAACCCTTTTCTAATTGCTATAATGATCAACATTTCCCCCCTACCCTTTAGTCATACCATCATAATAAATCAAAAATACATGTTACTGGGCCCTCCCTGGTGGTGCAGCAGGTTAGAGCATAGCACTAAGAAGCTAAATCCACTTCAGCATGAGTTTGATCTCCTGCCCAGGAGGTGATCCATATGACACAGCAGACCTCTCCTGACCTGCCCGCTGCTCCCCTCAGCAGTGTACTTTGTCTATCTGCCTGTTCTGCTCCCCACTCTGTCTCTGGTGAATCCTCTCACTATCCCTGCACCTCTGGCCTGTACTCCAGTTCTGTATGTATAAATAAATAAATCTTAAAAAAAAATGCATGTTACTAGTATTACCTTTACCTAGAATTCTCATTCTTCAGATAATAATAATCAGTTATTATTTCCTTGTGTAGATGTTTTGTGACTAGAGGGTATGGAGAAAATAGGTAAGAAGCAAGATAAGAGATTATATAGAATAAAAACTCTATAGTTGGGTCCTATCGAAAAACAGAAGCGATAGAGATTCATTTTAAGTTACTGCCTCACATATTATGGCGTTTGAGAACCTGTGGTGAGCAAGCTGTAGACCTAGGAGAGCTGATGTTCAGTCTAAAATCTGTAGTCAGAGAACCAGAGAAGTCAGTGATGTAAGTTCAAGTTCAAAGGTCAGCAGACTTTGTTCAAGACAGAGGTCAGTTAAAGCTTTGGTTTGAGTCTGATGGCAGAAAAAGATCGATGTCTTAGTTTGAGCCAGGAAGAGAGGAGGAGTTCCTTTTATGTGGAGTCAGTTTAGTCTTTTTGTTCAATTCTGTTCTTCAGTTGGTTAGATGAACACCACCCACATTTTAAGAGCATTCTGCTTTACTTATTCTACCTTTTAAAGTGCTCATCTCATTCTAAAATATAGCATATACATATTCAGAATATTGTTTAACTATTTATCTTAGTACCTTATAGGCTTGGTCATATTGACCCATATTATTTATCTTTTCATGACAACATGAATGAAATTAGAAATATATACAGGAAGTAAAGAATGCTGAAGATGATCTTTATTAATTTACAGAGAAATTTAGGAAAATAACAATTTTCAAAAATTGCTCTAATATTGCCATTATTTTTGAATATTCTATACATACAACAAATTAAAGATAAATGTAGTATGCATTCTAAGACATTATAAATACTAGTAGATGTCACAATTTCCAGAAAATATGGTTCAACAATTTTTCTTTCTTTCTTTTTTTTTTTTTTGTGTGTAGAAGGAAGTGACTTTCCATTTGTTGGTAAAATAGCACTAAAACTCATCCTGCTATAAGAAATTCACTTTATACAATAGCCATTTTCTCTCTGATGATCTAAAAAGCTTACTCAAGAACTGGAATAATACAAATACTGCCAGCCTAGTTTTAGTATGCCTCTTAAAGCAAAACTAAATAGACACATTCAACTCCATATTTGTAAAACTATCACAAGGGTTTGGCACAATCAAAACTACGAATTTTTGAAGAAACTGAATGCCTTTATCTCTCTTTTTCTGATTGACCCAAAGTGAGGTTACTTTGGAGAAAATGGGATCATCCCAGTACTCACACATTCACTTAGCCAACAGGCACCTAATACCGACTGTATGCTAAGTCACTGCTTGCCGACATTGTGCTGCATTCCTATGAAATGACCACATCAATTATGTTTTCTCCATAAAGTAGACTGAGCTGTGTATTTTCCACATTAATGTAATTTATAAATGGTATACTACACCTATCTTACCAGTATTAATATTTTTGAACTTAAATTTTCATTCACTATAAGACTGTCTCTTAATACAAATGTAGGGAACTCTATTTGTAATAAAATTAAAAAATATATACAATTCTGACTAAATAGGAAGCAGTAACATGTATGTTTAGTTATCACTTGTTGTACAGGATATTGTAGATAGTTTAAGTTCCCAGAAAGTCAGTCAAATCTTGAAGTTTCCACAAATATGAGATGTGAAAATACTTAGAGCCTAAGTTAATATTTTAAAGAGTCACATAAACATTTATGTATAGACTAGACATTCTAATATATTTATTTAAACCTGTAAAATATTGATATTTGTTTTCATGGTTTTAAAATAACCTATGCACATTTCACTTCTATTTTTTCTTTTTATGTTTTTACATAGGAAAAAATCTTTTTCTTCCTTGAAGGAACTACCTCCATATCATATTCACATCCTTCCCTATTCTATGTTCTGATTTATTTTAGTAAATCTTAAAAAAAAAAAATAGACACCCTACTTTATTTTTTCACAATACAGGATTTCTCTCTTCACGTGTGGTCACCATACATTTCCTACTAACAAAACCCCCATGATACTTATATGTGATGAACTACTACTTGGTTGTCCAAAAGATAAATTCATGTCATATGAAGCAACATGGATAGAACTGGAAAGAAGGGGTCATTTTAAGAGAAGTGAGGCAGAAGTAAAAACAAATATCTACTGGATGGTTTTACTTCTATATAGAATATAGAGAAAACAATCAGTGGGTCAGACAAAGACAAACTGTAAAAACAACCCTTAAAGGAGAGCAATGATAAAGGAAGAGTGAAGAGTAAGGAGTGGGAGAGTATATTTCATTTTTCATATGTTTATCTATAAAGGAGTCAGCAAAATATATGGTAAACTTCCCCTTATTTCTCTCCTTCTCAATCCTGATCTCAAATTTAGTCAATTGTTCTATGGGAATGATAATCCCTTTTAAATTCTTGATCCTGCTCTCACCCTAAAATTTTTAATAAGTTGCTATTTATCATCATAAAGGCCTTTTTCATTTCAGGAGACTAACAAATATGCTGATAATCCTGTTTTCTCCAATAGTTTAGATGGATGGAATTTAGATAAAAAATTGCACCCTTTGTCTTATAAAGGTAAGGAAATTTTGAAGTCTCATATTACATTGAATTTTTCATCGTCATTTTTTACATCAATTTTTGTCATCTGTCGTATGTTTATCTTTGGTTGAACTGAGAAAAATAATGAAATGTATTTTTGATAAATACAGATTAACTAAAAACAATTAAATTAGCTTCGGTATAGTTATAAATTAAATATAAATTAATTATCATATGTACATACTTATTCTAAACAGAATAAGTTCACAAGTGAAAACTCTCACCATTGTAATATTTCAAAATGAGTATGCTTTTCAGATATACTGGTAAAGAATACCTTAAAAGTTCTCAAGAAATGTTTCATCTAAGGAAGCTCTGATTTTCAAAATAGTAGATATATATTTTAATCTAAAATATTTTACCAAGTTTCTATGTATATCAATGACCCCATTTTACCATGATTCTTGTCAAACCCAAATACCAGAGGTAAAAATAATTCCAGGAGGTCCAGTGTGCCTAGCCAGGCTGCCCCAGGGCAAAACACCTTCATTGCTGCATCACCACTCCTCAGCCCTCCCCCTGGCTCCCACTTGCTTTGGCTGCCTCAGTTGTGCTCTTGTGATCTTTACTCACAGTGGACAGTACTGTCCATCTCCTGTAGTTTCAGTTACTCTTGCCCATGTCTGAATATGGCTGGCTGTCACCGCCAGCCCCTTTTACTTACCTGACTCTGAAAGCGATGCCACCAGTCGTACCTGAGTGTTCCCTTGTTCAAGCCCTGGATTAACCTGCAAAAGGAGTGCAATGATGTTAGAGGAACACTTACAGAAAAAGGTATAAAAGGGGTGTTTATTCATCCAATTTAGTGCCCCCAAAGAAAACAGGTAACTCTTGGTGGGTTCTCTCTCACATGTACAATTGCAAGACCCCTCAGTTTCCGGGAACAACATTGGATTTTGATTTCAAAATAAGGGGAAACAAAGTATGAGACCACAGGAGGCCAGCTAACTCACCCCAATGTCCAGAAGTCCCAAACAAAAGGCCGTTCATTCAAGTTGGTGCAGCCCACTAACTAGAGCCCAAAGCTTGTGGCAACCTTCAAGCTTCAGGCTGTACATCAACTCACTACAGCTGAGACATTCACAGGTGGGGTTACTGAGATGATGAGGGAGCCTGAAGGTCGAGATGAACAGTGCCCAATGCTGGGCCAGTCAGCAATAGGGGCAGCAGCAACAGTGGTGGTGCTGGAGGAGGGTCCTGTTAGCACCATCCAGTAGTGCTGGTCACCCTGTCACCAGCTCTCAATGAATTGTTCGCCCAAACAACAAATAGCTTTTAGAGACACAAAACTTGAGGTCTTCGGTGCACTTTTTGGGGGCGGGGTGCCGTGACAGGACTGGAGGCAGGGCAGGTGAGCCTCCATATTGCTGTGAAGCTCAGTCTTCTCTTTTCAGAGTTTGGCTTCTTGATACTACTTCTTTCTTCCTTTCCAAGACCGGGCAGAGAGTAAGAGTGGGAGATCCAAGCTGCCTCCTGCCCTGCTTTATATCCACTTTTTAAAGTCCCTCTCCCTAGTTGGTATCTGCCTGATTGGACCATTTTCATTTCTAGTTACTCATTGGGCCAATTTAGGGCCATTTGACCCATTGGGTCCCAGATAACTAGCTAATGAGTTGATGAGCACGATTGGTTCATTTTGCTTGCACCTCATTGGCAATCACCAAAAATGAAAAAGCTCTCATCTGCTGGCTATTAAGCCCCACCAGCTCAGGACCTCCATTAGCTGTTCTGCAGTCAGCGTTCTGGGTGAGCTAGTGGGAAAGTCTCATGGGGCTTCTCCCTCAAGGCTGGCTGGTGCCTGGGGGATGGCTGTTCACAGCAGCACCTTCTGGCTCTGACTCATTCTCTAGTGGCTCCTGTCCGCTAGCCTCAGTGGGAAAGAGATATTCTGGTTCTTCACTCCACACTGTAAGACCCCAGTTTCACTCCCAGCTCATCTGCCCAATTCATCTCTGCTTCTGTTTGAATCTCTGAACAAGGGTCTGAACCCTGGTTGATTTTAAATAACTTTTAGCAGGTAACTTTTAGACCTGAATGACAGCCCCAAGGAGTCCAAAACTGTGCCTACTGTTGTTTATCTTGAGCTGACAAAATTAACTGACAGCATGTAGATACCCACAGTTAGAGCTAGATATGCACGGAGTAAATGTGAATAAGGTAATTAAACTGTCTTAGTTCCTAAGATAGCTGCAATTATTGAAGTAAGTACAGATGGATAAGGAGCAATGAAGATACATCTATTTCTCTCATAAACGATAACTTGTATGCATTGCTGCTGAAAAATAGAAATGATAAGAAGTGGTAGCATTTATTTTTTTTAATAGTGTATTGATATTTGCTGATATCAACATAAAGTCTTCTTAGCTTCAAATTAATTGTCTTTACCTGGCTTTTCAGCACATATTTTCCAAACATGATTATCTTAGAAAACTTTTCCAAAAATTCATGTCTTATATCATTCCAATTGCAGTGACTGATGCCTTAAAACTGAAAGTTATGTCTTGGCAATGTTATTATTTAGAAGAATGAAAGCTTTGCATGATGATTATGTGAAAATATTAACTAGAGAAAATAATGTCATTTGATAAATTCAAAACTCCTGTGTGTGAGAAAATTCATTTTGAATTCCTTCACTTTTTTATAAGAAAATTCCAAAATTACTTGAAATAAAAGATGTCCAAATATTCTAAAAATGATAAAAAATATCTCTTCTAGGAGTAGTAATTATCACTATTCTCATCTGAAAAAAAGATGTGTTATAATAATGCAGTAACTCTATACATTTTTGGAAAATTAAATTATCAATGAAACGTCATTCCAAGCCCACATAATAAAGAAATGTTAATGCACTCTTCTTAAATATTAACAAGGGAGGATTGAGTTTACCCAGATAATACAAGTCTGATCAATGAACTATTCAGTTGACATGAATTATAAGACACGTACATTTTTTATTCAATGTACAGAACTCATTTATGTTTGAATTCAGCTCATAATTTGTGAGTTAAATATTTCTAAAATGTTTTCAATATCTTTTGAAATATAATATTATTAGTACAACAAAATTATTGCTGTTTTTCTACTAATTTAGATATATTATGACTGATTACAATTACAAAGTAACTGTAAATTCAGTTTAGTCTTCAATATTAGGCATATGGAATTCTATTTTTCAATTTAATAATATTTCAAAGGAACCCAAATAACACCATTAACAAAAACAAAAAGTGAGGAATTATGAAAAAAAATGACTACCTTGATTTATGCATAAACATTTTCATATTAATGAACTTTGCTTCCATTTTGACCTCACTTTTATTATATTTTTTATTATATTTTCATGAAAAAAAAAAACATTTTTTCAAAAGGCTAAAGCAAAAACTTCTGCCTACCTACACGTTTTAATTCTCCTTACCATCAATTTGCATGCTTGGAAATACACACAATTTTATTTATTAATGATAAAAATCAAAAACAAACATCTCATTTTTAAAAAATAATTTCTCCCTGCATAATTTTGGGGAAAAAAATCTTTGTGTTTATGTGATCACAGACAACTTATGCTGTTACAAACTTATAATTTCTAGCAACTCAGATCATTAAGCAATGCATCTATTTAATAACCAAGTTATATTATATCAAAAGCATAAGCAAATAAATTGATAACTTCATAATTAGTTGTCCCATTTCTATATATCTGCATGCAATTTAGATCAAACTACTATTTCTATTTTAATGATTCAAATGAAGTTTCTCTACATCTTCTTGTTAACTTGTAAATCCAGTTGAATCTTCCAGTGGCTCAAGTCAAAATACTTATAGTAACCTTTAATCTTACATCTTTTCACACTATATCTGCTCAGTCAGCATGCTTTTTCTCACCACCTTCTATGTTTCGACTTGGTACTGGCCACCATCATACAGTCATGCCCACACATGTTTCCTCTGCCTTACACTTTGCTCTCTTAACAGGATCGTCAAAGCAATACCACAACACACTATCCCAGTTGTTTAAATACTTTGCTCAAATTTTTTACACATCTCTTATAGAATGCACTTCAAAGTTTAGTCAATCACCACTCTTCTGAAAGTCTGATAACCTCTCTGATCCTCATCAATCATTTACTTCAGTCCTGTTCAAAGACTTATTTTTTCTATGACTACACCAGGTGTGCTTTTCTATTTTTTACTTTATTATATTGCCTAAGAAATTTTGTACTTTCACTGAAATGCTTTCATTCATGGCCTGTTTTCCCACTCTCTGCAAGTATTCATTCAAATGCCTTGTTATGAGAGAGACTTTCCTTTACTATTTTACCTAATAGCATTACTTCCTTCTTCCAATCCAATCATCAGTTTTCTTATCTTATAACTTCTTTTTATCGCCTTATATGTAATATATTTACTGTATGTTCAGTAATCTATCCCTGCCCCACAAAACTTCACAGAGTCAATAATTATTTGTTAGTTATTTTTACTGTTCTATTTCCAATATATTGGAATAGTGCTGGCTTTTAATCTCATGCTTATGAATTGATGAATTATTATGAATAAAATAGCATATTTTATGACAGGTGTTTTCTACCAGAAAATGGGATCTCTTTTATGGCTGTTTTCTAAAAAAAAAAATCTCAAAGGAAGGCAAATAGTAGGTGTATGCTTGTTATTACTGTGATATGGAAAACAAATTATTACCAGTAGGGAGACGATGGCTAGAAAATATTGCCTCCATTTTACACACAGTTTTGATCTAGATAAAGGACTAAGTGCTCATTTCTTTGAAGCAGGTAAATTAGAGGCTGCATTACATTTTGAATATTGAAACACAGATCTTTCACAGGGTACAGAAAAATGGAGATATTTTATTCAGTAATCACAACACCCTAAATAAAAATATATGACAGTGCTAGCAATTATCTACAAATTTCGACACAAAACAAGAAATTAAACTATATAATCATTTAAAATTGTTGCAAACCACATGCATATAAAATTTTGTATATTTATAATGATGATGGATATTTCCATTCATCTAGTCCCACAGATTTCTCGCTAGGCTACTTTTCAATGCCCAAGGATTATTTTAGAACACATTTACAGATCATAATATTAGAAGAAGCATATGGAATAAACAACTGCTTTGGATATAGAAATTTCCAATGCTTATTTTTCTATCTTGAACAGACCCTTTCACTAAATATCAAGGAAGAGGCATATTAGGTCACATCACCTACACTATATGTTAGGCAAATTAGAGACAAGAGTCTATTTATTTGGGGGTCAGTCATTCATATCTTCACAAATAATTTAATAGAAAGTATTTAGTACCAACCGTGTAAGTATACATAATCTGTGACTGGTTAAGTGAGGAATCGATCATAGAAAATGGAGGCCTATCATAAGCGTTTATTTATTTTTCACTCATTAAAATACCTCTTTGCTTCCATTAAGAGGTATTTAGCAAAAGATTAGCATCTTTTTGATCAGGACATTTTGAGTTATAAATAACATCTTAGTTTTGTTTTTTAAGACTTATTTATTCATTCATACAGAACGGGGTACAGGCCAGAGATGCGGAGGGTGAGAGGATTCACCCGAGACAGAGTGGGGAGCAGAACAGGCAGATCGACGAAGTACACTGCTGAGGGGAGCTGCGGGCGGGTCAGAAGAGGTCTGCAGCGCCATGTGGGATCACCTCTGGGAAGGATGGGGATTGAACTCATACTGAAGTGATTTTAACTTCTTAGTTCTGTGCTTTAACCCTCTGGGCCACTAGGGAGTTCCCCACCTTATTTTTTATGAATTTTTTTGGAGACATTTTTTCTCCATCTGAAGATTATGTGAATATATTCACAGCTGAATTTTCTTCTCTTTTTCCACCTGACATTTATTTTTTCAGTAGTGTTGTATTAAATAATGTATTTCTGAAAGAGTAATTTTCTTACCCTTTGGTTCTTTGTATTTTAGATTAAGTACCTACATTTTACTAGGGATTATTTCTTGACAATCAATTCATATTCTTATAATAAACTATTTTCAAAACTGCGGGTTATAATTTACCTTAATATAAGGCAAGAAGAGTTCTGGATCGAGGAGAGAATTTTAAACAAAATATTTCGTCATGTTACTAAATGAGAAAAATATAGAATAGGGAAAAATATAAGCTTTAAAATACATAAGATAGACAATAAATAATAGGGTGTCCTAAAGAACAAGTAAAAACTTATTAATCCCAAAAAATAAATGATTTGACTCATCATTTAAGGTAAGATGCAATGAAACATTCATGGCTTGACAAAAATGTTTATATATGTGTGTGCACATGGAAAAAAATAATTAGACTTCAAATTTGAGCATCTCCTTTTCTCTGTAAACAAAAAAATGTGGCTGTTAGTTTTAGACAATTGAAAAGATTCGAAGAAGTATTTAGTTGTTACTTCAAGGTGATTTGTGGTTTTAGAAAATAGTGTTTAGTGTTAGAGGAAATAAAAATCAATTCACTATATCATTTCTTCTCTTTTGATCTGAGAAAAAAATCACATTTGAATACATCCGCTAACAATACCAAATATTCTATGTGGTAGTTAACTCTCTTTGTAATTAACAAAAGGACTAAAGCAAATCAATATTACGGAAAGTAACACTTATGTCAGTAGAGTGGAATAGACTAGACAGAACAGCATAATAAGCCATCAGAGAATATATGTATATTTTTTCCTTGCCTCTTTGCGTTCACTAGATAAGGAGAAACTTTAGTTCTATAATTAGTGGTGTCAAAAGAAATCACCCCAGCATCACCCAATCTAGTCGGAGAAATACAGGCTATTTGTGTCATCTGTTTTGCAGAAGAATCAATGTTTATCAATACTTTTGGAGAATGGAATAGCATATTAAGAAATGAAGAGATAGAATCTGTATTTGTCTCTGGGAATTACTTTATATGATGATGTTGATGGTGTCTTTAATTCATCTCAAGGTGATCTTGGTTATTTTAAATTAATTGAATGCTTTGCCAGATTGGGAAAAAAAATAAAACAACTAAGGATTAGACTGTTAAACTCAATACATGATTATTCAGTTAACCTATCTACAAATATGTGTTGATATTGTGTACTTACAGTAACCTCAACTAGTTAAAATGGCAGATATACTCCTTATGCCCAAAGCATAGTGAAAAAAAAAATCTAATGTACCTATTTGTGCATTAATAAGAAATAGGGATAAATTAAGTATCCAAATAGTGAAGGTGATCTGGATTTACTGACATCTAGGTTAATTATAGATATTTAATATGGAGGCTTCAATTAAGAGCATGCAACACATGGGTTTTGCAATCTCCACCATTAGTAAAGTTCTCAATTGTCCTTTGCCTTGGTGATTTAAAAATCCTACAGGATAATTCTCGATCCAATATCTGCCCCTAGTATCTTAGAATGTACTAATCAAGCTCAGCAAATCCTCCTACATTCTTCACTGGCATGGTGTGCTGCAGTCTGCTCTGCCATCATTTCTGTCTGGCTCTGACTATTCCTTGTTTTGTGATTCTCCATCTGCTTCTTTTGTGGTGGCAAAGTGGCTCAGCCTATCTCTTTGCATTCTGCCATCTTTTTGCTGTTGCGTTAACTATATTTTAAACATGCAGCACAGTTGATTGAAAACTGAGGAAATGCCTAGTACTTATTTAGATTCTTTGCAGAGAACAGTTAGTCTTTGCCACAGATAAACTGTGCTTTACAACAAGGTGCAGAAACTTTTTGCAATATGTTTTAAATAACCAAAATGGAAAATCCAAGGAAACTGTTGCCTGTGTTTAGACTTGCGATTTAAAAGACAGCTGGTAAAGATAAGCACTATCATGCATCTTGCTTGAATTCTCCAGCATATGAATCAAGATTTCTTTATGAATTTTTCTGGATGTTTAACCAAAGGCAATGGTGATACAGGAGACAGAAGAGTGAATTTGTCTAAAACTAGACAACCTAGTTTTAGAGTCAAACTCACTTAATAACTCTATGACTTTGGGAAAAGAAGCTTGATTGTACCCTCCTTCCAGTTTTGGAGATGATAAAACTGAGATTGAGATGAGATACACAATTTCCTGAAGTTCTCAAAACTTGGAAGTATCAGAAATAGATATCATATTAGGACTGTTTGATTTTAAAACGTATGTCTAACCACCATACAGAGAACCCAAGTCTTTTTATAAAGTTATGATTTTAAAAGTGATTCTCATCTTACAATATATCTATATTGGAAAATGTCTATGGCTGTGACCAAATGCTACCTGTGACCCAGTCTCTCTTTTAGTTGTAGTTGAATGTCTGTGGGTCTTGAATATTCTTTTTGTTTTTAAATGAATCCAAAATGACATTTTTTTCTCTGAATATATAATATCTTGTTTTGTGCATATTTTTATAAGTACTATTTCATTTTTCTTTTCTGAGCCAATCATTCACCTTTCCTTTTTCCAAAGCTCAATCCTAATCAGTAATTACAAAGTATTTTGTTTCAGCCTCTTGATTAAATAGTCCCCTTGGTTTCTTGGCTTATCTGAAAGCAGGATATCACCTCAGCATCCTACTGAGGATTCATTAAATTTCTCTCCAGTCAAAAATGTAAGTTCTCTCCACCACATGATTAAAAGACATTTACATTTGCTATAATTTCTCTTATTGACATAAATCAAATATAGAGCAATGTAAATGACTCTTGCAAAACTCTCACTTCTTGTGAATCATACAGCTTGCCTATTGTACCCTCAATTTCACCTCACCCTTTGTACTCCTTGATATATATATAATTATTCAACACATTGGGTTCACAGTGTTTCTTTATGTGGACACAATGATCTTGATACGAGACACTAACATCAATATGAAAGTCACATAAAACCCCAGCTTTTTAGTTTTTGGAAAATATCAACATGGCACTTATGACTTCTACATTTTGACCAGAAAATATGGGGTTACATATGGACTGAGCATTATTTTTATATATTTCCACCTGAGAGAAATCACAAGTTCAGATATTTTGCTTTTGACTTTAGCTTTATATTGTTCTTCAATAGCTTTGTTCAGTGGCCACTGAACAAAGTAGATGGGTACCACTTCACTGTCCAACATTTTTTTTAACATTTATTTATGTATACAGAACTGGGGTACAGGCCAAAAGTGCAGGGGCAATGAGGGGCTTCACTAGAGACAGAGCCGGAAGCAGAACTGACTGACGAAGTACACTACTGAAGGGAGCAGTGGGTAGATGAGGAGAGGTCTGCTGCTCCGTGTGGATCACCTCTTGGGCAGGGACTGCACTCAACCAGGGAAGGCTCTCACTGTCCAAATGTTTATGGATCACTATTTACAAACTTCTATTGTGTCATGCTTCTGATACACTCATGTCAAACATGTTCATCAAAATTATCTTATTTCCCCTTGTGTCTGCTCACTACATTTTACAACAAACTTTGGTTCTGGTAACTGGTCTACAATGTCTTCCATGCAGATTTGTGGCAGAATATGTCAGAGGAAAGTAATATGCAGATTTGGGGCAGAAATGTCTGAGGAAAGTATATGCCTTTATATTGTATACACACACACATACAATTGAATACATACCTGCATATTGTAACTCATATTAAATTATGTGGCTATATATCATACACACAAACAATTAGGAATATGCCTATATGTTATAAGCTATAATAAGTTATGTGCCCATATATTGTACATATATCCATATATACCATTGAGCATATTTACAACTATAAATTTTTAACATTGGGCCCTCCCTGGTGTTGAAACAGGCTGGGATACAGCACTACAAGTTGGCTGCAGCTGTTTCAGTGCATGTTCAATCCCCAGCCTTGGAGGTAACCCACATGGTGCAGCAGACCTCTCCTGTCTCACCCGTTGTTCCTTTCAGCATTCTACTTTGTCAATCTGCCTGTTCTGCTCCCCACTCTGTCTCTGGTGAATCCTATCACTGCCCCTCTGGCCTATACCCCAGTTCTGTATGCATAAATAAATAAATCTTTAAAAAAAATCAACATTTTCAACTAGGTCTTCAAACCCACTAAACAATTCTATTTGTCTGTGTGGTTAATTTTCAACTTTATATCAGTAGTACCAATCCCTTTTAACTATCATCAAACACCTAATTATGTTCTTCTTACTAATTCTCAACAAATGAATTTAATACAACTCAAGAAAAAAAATGATGAGTTAAAGAGTAACCCCTTCAATGTCCACAAATCTATCAGTATGTGTTTTTTTTCTTTTCTTTCAGTTGCAAATTAGGAGGAATAAGAGATTGTATAACTTGTCAGAATTATGTAGCACTACAGAATTATGAATATCTGGATTTGAATCAGACCTCCCTGTTGCCAAAGGCCATTTCCTTACTCTTAAAAATTCTAAGTTCTTGTAGAGGTATTATTTGAGTAGATATAACCTCCTATTTATACATATGTACATACATACATACAAACACACATGTATACATGCATGCATACATACACACAGAGACAAAACACATACATGCATATATGGATTTTAAATGATTGGTTTTGCTGCATTCCCCAGCTTTCTCATTTTATTTAAACAATGATGCAAATAATTCTATGCAAACTTTAGTGATTAAGGCAAGACTAATAGCAACACCATTTTTGTAAAGGAATAAGGGGAGCACCATAATTCATAATAAAATAGGGATAATGCTCAATATGCCTTTGTTGTGGTCAATAATCTATTTAAGAAGGCCATTTTTATTTCTTTGAAGCTCTACAGGATTTAATGCAATATGATTTATTCCTGAAACACTGTGAAATTAATGAAAATATTATTTGTGGAAAAAATGAGCTTTCTTGCATTTGTAATAGGCTTTGCCTGCAGCAGCTGTGCCTGTATCAAGAATACACCACACTGAAAAATAGGAGGTTGGTGACTGTTATTTTTTCTTTCTTTCCCTTTGTATTTATTGCTTGTCATTTGGAAGTAAATAAGAATGATTCTTAATTATTTTATTATACTACTGGGGTGAGAATAATAGTATGCCTGGAAATGCAGCTATACCCAACTCTCCTAATACTATTTAGGTGATTATCTCTGTCATTTGAATTTGCTCAAATACTCCTAATTGTAGGAAATCAATCAAATCCTAACTAGCAAAATGCTGAAAATCAGTTTGAGTTCATCCATAAATAATTGTCAAAATTCCATCAGTAGGATAGTTATCCAAATTACCTCGCTCAGTTGAAAGAATATTTTTTCTTGCAGAACTGACACCTGACAGCTTTAGAAGGATGGACAGTAGGAAAGTGTTTTAAAATGGCGAGGGGACACATGTAAATGTAAATGTAAAATAAAAGATTCATGAACACCGACAGGAGACATGAGGGCATCTGAAAACCTTTCCTACACTTTCCCTCCTATATTTCCTGAATATCAGTCTTGGCAAGAGTGAAGAGGAAACATACTGCATCAAAACAAAACCAAACAGACGATTATAAAACAGGGGTGGGAGACAGAGAGGGGTCAGAAACAGAGAGGAAGTGGGGTGCTATGGTGAACTGGGGAAGGGGGAAAGTAAACGTTGTTTTAAAATGAACAATAATGTAAATAGATATATGAATTAATTTAAAAAATGTAAGAAAAGAGTGAAGAGGAAACCTCAATCTCCCACACTTTTTTTTTTTTTTTTTTTTTTAAGATATACTTATTTTTGGATATAAGGGTTACAGGCCAAAGGTGCAGGAGTGGTGAGAGGATTCACCAGAGACAGAGCCAAGAGCAGGACAGGCCAACTGACGAAGCATACTGCCCAGGGGAGCAGCGGACGGGTCAGGAGAGGTCTGCCGCACCATGTAGGTCACTTACGGGACAAGCGCAGATGGAACTCTTGCTGAAGTGGCCTTAGCTTAGTGCGGTGCTTTTAGCACACTTTGCCACCAGGGAGGGTCCTCAGCACACCTTTTATCCATATTTGTTTTCCTCATTCAAAGAAGTCCATGATTCTCATATACATCATTAAATTTGTGTTCTAGATCTTTTCTTCCATCTTTAGAAAGCATGGCTTTTATCACAATTGTCTTGCATCTAAGTATCTTATCAATGTATTCCTTGGAACATCCTACTCCTATTGAATCTGTCTTTCCCTTGATGACATTGCTTTCCACAATTTACACAAACGTTTTTTGCTTTATCTTAATATGTAAAAACAGTATGTAATGTAGAAGTTAACAGTGCTGTAACTTTCTGTATCATTAGACATGTATTATCAGTCACTCCTTAACACACTCTCCTGTTTTACTTTCTCTTAGCTGACTGTGTCTCAATCTTCTAAATTAGTCCCTGCTCATCTATCATCATTTTAATGGACTATTTATGCAAAACCTTAAAACGAATATGTTCAAATCCATGCTAAGCATAATTCCTCCTCCCACTCGTCTTCTTTCAGTTAATCACAGCAAATCCAGTTGGTTGTATTTTTCTATCTAGAGTCATCAGTGATTTCTCTCTTACTGCCCTTAAATCCAACTTTTCAACAAAGACTATGATTTCTCTTGAAAATGTTTCCAGAATTTTACCATCTTAACCTCTTTCATTGTTATTTCTCTGCTCTAAGACACCATTCATTCTTCTCAACATTATTTTAATATCTTTGCAATGGCCCTCACGTCCTCATACCTCTGCTGCAAATAGATCTTAGAGAAGAAATCAGAGCGATACTGAGGCTTCTTTCAGTGTCTACAGCTTTGGTTGTCTTTCCACTGTACAAAATCTATTTCTTTTTTGTCCTTGAAATGTGAATTGATTCAAGTCTAAATTGTTTATGACTTATTACTTTATAAAATATTCAAAAAGCTACCAGAACGTGCCAGGTTATCACAAAACTAAACCCACATATGTAAATTTAAGGTAAAATAGGAAAATCCAACATTAGAGCAGTTATTGAATCTAAAGTTGTCTTTGCACCAACAGGAACATCGTGCTGTCAAGGAACATTGCAGAAATGTTGTGATAACTAACTGAGGACAGGAATGACAGAAAAAACATTTTCCTGGAATTCCCTTGTGAGCATTTCTAGAATCTATAGCAGCTGTTCTGAGTTCAGAACATATAATTAAACTCACTCAAGAAAATCCCATCAAGAAGTTCATATTGACATGATTCCATTATATATGTATACACATACCAAAAATAAATATACACATTTCAACAATGCTATTATCTATTTCAGAATGCCAATAATTAAAATAACTTTTATTATATTGTAATTCCTAGCAGCTCCAATATATTAGACAATTAAATATACTGTGTTCTTTCTGATATAATACTACAGATAAACCTTATTATATTTCTTGGAAGAAGGTGTTCTTAGTTTCACATGTTTCCTGTCTCTAACCGATCCTGTCTCTAACATACACAAACACATATACATATGTTTCAACAATGCTATTATCTATCTCAGAATGCCAATAATTAAAAACTTTTATTGTATTGTTATTTCCTAGTAGCACCAATATATTAAAAAATTAAATATACTGTGTTCTAAATGATATAATACTACATGGAAATTCAGTTTTGGAAGAAGGTTTTCTTAGTTTCAATGACATGTTTCCTGTCTCTAACCCATCTTACATAACATAAGGAAAAACCTGAGAAAACTGAAAACATATTGACTATGATATTTGTGAAACAATACATAGATTTTTTTGGGGGGTGCCTGAATATATGTAAAAACAGAAAATGTAAAGGATAATAAGATATATTACATATATGATTATTGATCCTATTGTGAAAAACAGAATCTTTAGCGAGAATACTATTAATTTTTATTTTATTTGCTATCCATTCACTCAAAGTATTCATTGAAAATCTGTGGTATGTCAGGTACTGTTTTGGCTGTCAGGGGAAAAGAATAAGATCAATATATGTTTTTGTTTAATTAAAACATAATTAATTGAAGAAGGCAAATAATTTTTAGGTAGTATTGGTTATGCAACCAAATTTTTTTTTTTTTAAGTATTTATATCTGAAAGTTTACATTTGGGTCAGGCCCCTCTGGGTGGAACTTTTTTTTATTTTAATTGTGGCATTTATATTCAGATAATATTGCTTTACACTATTTTAATGTCTATGATTCAGGGTACAGGATCATATCTCTTTAGATCTGTGTAACCACCCCAGGCCCATGACTAGAACACCAATAACCCTATACCTTAGTCTGCTGGGTCTTCTCCACATTTTGCTCCCCACAATCAACCCTCCCACTCTGATGGTCTCAAGTCTTCAGTAGATTTCTAGGTTTTGTTTTGAGTTAGTTTGTTTGTTTGGGATCTTTATAGTCTACATATGAGTAAAATCATCTTTTTTTTTTTTTTTACATTCTGTTTTATTTTGCTTAGTAGAATATACTTCAGTTTTGAAACTATTTCATCAATTTCAGCAGAATCTGTTCATGTATGTTTGATGAGTTGCTGGGTTGGGTGGGTCTGTATGACCTTGACTTTCCAAATGGGAATCACTTCACTTGGACTGCTATGTTCAACAGTAGAGTAGCCTACATTATTTATTAAGTGGCACTACTCCAACAGCAGAGGTGAAGCCAAGACTAGTGTTAAAGCACTCTCAAAGTCACTGTCTCATGTTGACTACTCTCACATTGAATAAAATAGCCAAATTGTTAGTATAAAAAGCAGTGTATTAGGAGAACCAGTACCCCATTTCTGTATATAACTGGAAAAATTAATATATAGATAGATAGATTTTTACATTCATTATTACCTTATTTTGTTGTATTTTGCTGTTGTTGTTGAAGTTCATACCTTTTCAGCTATATACTACCACCACACTCACCACCAAAGCACTCATAATCCTCCACCATAGTCTATTGTGTTCCCTTCTCCCCTTTAGAGCTTGTTTCCTATTCTCCCCATCAAGTAACTTCAGTTCTTCAGTCACAGTACTGGGGATTGAGAAGCCCTAACTCCAAAAAGTTTGTTATATATTCATGTTTATTGCAACACTTTTTACTATAGCCAAACCACCTCAGTGCCTATCAACTGATGACTAGATAAGGGAAATGTGGTATATATACACAATGGACTACTATTCAGCTATTAAAAAGAGATGAAATCCTGTTTTTGCAACACCATGTATGGGACTAGTGGGAATTATGCTTAGTGAAATAATGCAGACAGAAAAATATAAACAACATATGATTTCAATAGTGTATGTAATATGTAGATAAAACAAAGAGGTGAACTAAATAAAACAACAATACAATTTTGGACTACAAAGCAAATTGTGGTTACCACCAGAATGGAAGGGGGGTAGGGAATGGTGATAATTTTCTAGACAAGGAACAATGGTATAGAGGTGAACGATAGATTTATATTTTAAGGTGACCTTAACATATTATATGGCCATTTTGATGACACTCATGAATACCTAGATTCTATATAATATTATAACGTACTGTTACTTCAATTTAAAAAAGGGGGAAGCTTGCAAATATAACACTTTTATACATTAATAACTGTAGTCCAACCAAATACCATAGATAAAACTGTGACCCCACCCAAACTCACACCAGAAAGGAAAGGTGAGGAGCCTAGACTTTTACTTTTGTGAGACAATAATTAGGTAGCTCAATGTCACCACTGAAATACTGTAGGAGCATAGCACTCATTTCCACAGCAGAGAGAAGCCCTGTTGGTGATATCAGTTTTTTGACATCCATTCCCAAATGTAAATAATGAGACAAAACCCTCCTACTCCTAAAAGGAGTTAAACAATTGGATGTCTAGTGGAAAAAGAGGACTCACCCCACTTTCACTGGTGTCCAATCTTACTACTTCCTCCTCTTGTCACAATATCAGTTGAGACCATGATGGGAGCAATAAGCCAGGTGTTTTAGTGAACTATGGCCAGGAGAACTATGGTGATCATACCTAAGAAGAGAAAAATCAAAACAGTTGAAAAATTTAAAATAATGTAAGAAAAAAGGTACATCACATACACATGCACACAAAATCCTGTATTTTGATAGCATCAAAATGTATATCCCATTTTATATTATAGTTTTTCAAATGCTAGCATTTGGGGAAAATGTTTCAAGAATAGATGATATCCCTCTGTCATTTTCCCTATAACTGAATGGAAAGCTATAATTATCTAAAAATGAAAATTAGATTAATATAAAACAAACAAAAAGGCATCAGTATATTAAAGACTACATATGGAGGTTTAGACAAATGGGACAATTATTATTGGAATAATGTGCCATGTTGTAAGTAATGTAAATTATGTAATTGTCATAAATTATATTTTTAGTTGAGAATTACCAAAACACCTAAAATGATGACCATTTGACCATCCTAAATTTGCCAAATATAAACTTGAATTTATTCAGATTTGACTCAATTTTGCAAGTGACTCTATTTTGATAATTTCAACATGCATACTCATATTTTTACTTTTAAAAAGCTTATCACTATAATATTTATATGGTTAATGAACTATCTATATATTGGTAGAGCAGCAAATGTTAATATATAGTTCTAATTTAATATTATAAGATTAGTTAAATATAGCATTATCAATTTCATGAAAATTAGTTGACTATTTCCTGCCATGTAGCAAACAAATATGCAATTTCTCCTTTATTGAAATATAAAAGTTCCTGTTATCTCACAAGGTGAAATGCTTAGATAAAGAAAGATGCTATGGGAAATCTCTATTTCTTAGCTAGCCACTGATGTGAAACAGACACTGCAGTTGTTACAAGCACAGCCTATTACAAATGTCATAGACACTTTACTTACAAATTTTCTTATCATTAATTGAAGCATCTCTCAAGCATAAATTATGTACTTGTACAAAGTGGAAAAGGGTTTTCTTTGTGCATTTTGTGGAAGGGCTTTCTGAACTTCACTGTCTATCACTAGTGAATGATGTTTCATTTTTCAATTCATTGAAGACAGTATTACCATTCCTTCAAGGGTGAATAAGAAGTAACAACAAATACAAGCCACAGCTTCCTTTTTTATTTAGATTTGCACAATACATTATAGATGTCAGCAGTAACCTGTGTAGTCAATGCAGACATTGAGCTAGAATATAAAAGATGGTCTCCAAATAACTAATGCTAGTGTTAATTAATTTTATTTTCTTAAAATTTTGAGGCCTTATTCATTTCTACATGAGGGTGGATAAAGTAATTAAACATAATAATGACTTGGGAGGTTATCAAATCATATTTAGTTTTCAGATTACTTTATAAGCTTATATCATATTAACATGAAATTTACTGAATCTCAATTTACATTGAGGATTTCTAGATGATTGCTCCCAAATTCCTAGACGATTACCACAATTACAAAAATTCCTCAAGTGTATATTTCTATCAAGAACTATATGTACTCCTTCAGAAAACAGCAAAGATGTAATTTGTTAACAACATGAAGTAGAGCCAAAATCATCCAGATTTCATTTGTAAGATTATCATGTCAACAGGATAATCTATTCAATTAGTTATGCGAAATAAATATTTGCAAAGATATCTTTAAGTAAGGCTTTGATGCATTACAGAAAACACAATAATGAATTTGAAGTGCTAGTTATATTAGGTGACATAGGACTATTTTTCAAGTACCTTGAATTTTAAGTTGTCAGAGAAAGAATACTGAGCTGGGAATCAGAAGATTTGGAATCTCACAAAGCGCTTGGAATAATATATGCCACTAGGGAAATGATATCATTCTATCAAAAACTATCGTTTTGATTTCTTACTCTCCTCTGAGTGTCAGTTTTCTTAATTGCAAGGTGAACAAGTTGAACTAAATTATACTGAATTATAGTTTTTTTTTTCTAATTTCTCTTTCTGCATCCTATTTTCTTTTTAAATTTCTTTTTGGACAGAACAGCAGTGATTTATTATCTCTGGATTTGAAAAAATAAATTGATGAAATTTGCATATTCTGGTTAAAGTTTTACTAAATAAAGATTTAACCAAATGTGAAAAGACATAGATCACTGAAAAAAAAAGTAATATTGCAATAATACAAAAATATGTGGGTATATGCTTAATATTATTTAGATAATTGACATTCAATATCAATTTCTAATGGACCAACTATTATTTGCTGTCTAATATTTTATTTATTAAATATATAGAAATAGAAGTACACCTGCTAGTCTTTATTAGCATCTAGGTAACAGAGCGATTTCTTCACCTTGTTTGTTTGTTCACATTCTTTGTTTACTCTCTGCATATTCATAAGCTAATTCACTAAGCATCTGAAATTCTGTGTATATGCCTGTATGTGTTGTGTTTTTGTTATTGTTATTATTAGTGGTTGTTAAATGGAGTGCTGTGAAAATTAAATAGAGAAGTTATTACTCAAAGACAATGGAGGGTGTGCTTTGGGAGGTCACATAGGGAGATCAGGGAGGGTATTGCAAAAAGGGCACATGCCATTATTAGGATCAAAGAGTGGAGGGTTTGGGGGTTCCTGGACTGCCTACAGTTTGATATCAGTGGGATTAGACACTTTTACTATGCTATACCTAACTCTCTTCAATCAACAAAGCTTTTGAGATTCAATTAAGGTTTGATACGTATTTTATATTACTGAGAAACGTCCATTCTCGAGCTACACTGATTATCAATTTCACTTATTGATAGACATTTGAGTCATTTTCAGTTCTGAACTAGGATTAAAACCTTAAAATCAATTAGCTTAGGTTTCAGTATGTTTTTATAAAACAAGAAAATGCCAAACTGTTTCCCAAAATAGTTGAATCACATTACTATCCCTCCAGCAAAGTTTAAGTGTTCCAGTTGTTTCATAGCATTCCCTACGTTGATATTTTATATATATATTTTTAATTTTTTTGTCATTTTAATAGATGTGTAACTATTTAAACTTGCATTTTTCCAAAAATAAGAAAGTTAAGCAATCTTCAAATGTGTACATTTTTTATCTCTTTGTTTTGTAAAGTGTCTATACTGTTTTTTCCTATATTATGATTATGATGTCATTTTATTCTCAATATCTACTTGTGTGTATGTGTATAGGTATGCATTCATATAAAATACTTCTGTTTGTTTTTGTTGAGATAATTAACATTCATTATCTGTTTTAAAGTAACAAATACCAAATCCAGCTTTCCTATCTTTGGTTTATATATTGCATAGTAGTCAATTAATAGCATGCATTAATATTATATATGTTGAAGTTAAGTCCTTTCTCATTTAATTTAAAGTTACTGCACAAACTACTTTATTATATAGGGCCCTCACTGGTGGCACAGCGGGTTATGGCGCAGCACTGCTTGCTGGCTGCAGCCACCTCAGTGTGTGTTCAACCCCTGCCCCGGAGGTGATCCACATGGTGCGGCAGACCTCTCCTGACTTGCCCACTGATCCCCTCAGTACTGTACTTCTTCGATATGCCGGTTCTGTTACCCACTTTGTCTCTAGTGAATCCTCTCACCACCTCGGCACATCAGGCCTACACCCCAGTTCTTGTATGCATAAATAAAATAAATCTTATAAAAAAAATCATCTTTCTTAAATAAATTAAAAAAAAACTATTATACATAATACATAAATATTATTTTTCTAGTTTTTGGCTTATGTTTTTCTTGAATATTTTTCCAAAGAGCAGGCATCTTTATTTCATAAGTCCCAATATTACATATATTAGTATTATTTATAAGATGTATGGCAAAGAATGCTCAAATTATTTTTTCGTTCACTGTTAGTACTTAAAATTCCCTGCCAGGAAATCTACTAAAAGGTTTGGCTGCTTTGTAAATTTAACTTTTAATTTAGGTTTATGATCAATTTCAAGTTAACATTTTGTATGGTGTGAGGAAAAGGATGGAGTGTTTTGTTTTCTATACAAATGCCCAGTTGATTCAAAATCATTTGTTGGATAGATGATGTTTTAAACTCTAAATTCTTTTTGCATGTCACTTGAAAATCAACTAGTGAGTGTGTGCATCTCTTTATGAGTTCTTTATTTTGTTGATCTACTTGCCTATTCTAACAAGTACTATACAGTACTGATTATAGGGCATTATATTAAACTCTGAAATCGGAATTGAAGTTCCTTCTACTTTATCTTTAAATTATTTTCCTACTCTATTTACTTCATATATCCAGATGAATTTCAAAATCTGTTTGCCAATTTCTTCAACAAATTCTGAGATTTGATTGAGTAGAGTCAAATAGTGTCAGGTCCTAAAAGGTACTTCTACAAATTTGTAGAAAATTCTAACTGGAGGTTGCTAAATCTTAAAGAGATTTTTATGTAATTTAGACTATGTTATTGTGGTTTAGAAAACAGCCCTCTGGGAGGTTCCCTGAGTTTGAACTAATTGTACTGCTTGTTAGATGAACTTGAGCAAATTATTTACCTACTGTGCCTTAGTTTCCTTTTTGTTCAGTAGAAATAAAATGTGGCAGTTACTTTGAAGGGATGTTATAAGAATTAAGTCAAAACTGACAGGAACTATGTGCCATATAGATTTGCGGGTTCTTGTTTTTGTTTTTGCTCTTGGAACAATTGCTGTACTCATTGCCATTCTTTCATCAAGTTCAGGTATTATTAATTAACAATGATTAATTACCTGCAGACTGAGGTAGAATTTTTATGTGGCTAAGTATAAAATAAAGACCACTATGATCTCTAAATCTTAATGTAGAGATGTACATCTTAATGGTGGATCTGAAAATAGTTATCAAACATAAGAAAATATATCCTTGGGAATACAAGACACGGCTAATGGGCAATAGATACATCAGTGTTAAACAATATAATGACAAAATAAAAATATAATTCATTAAAATAATATACCTTCAAGAAATCATAAGAAAATCAACAATATAACCTGGGGTACACAGGTATATTTGTAAGTACCCTACCAGACTTTTCTGTTACATCCAGATGTTGCCTAAGAGCAGACAGAAGTAGAAAATAACCTAATGAAATGTAAAAACCCAGAGACTTCACTTTTATTCTTTATTAAGAAGGATCTTTGGTGCTTTTGAGCACCTGTCAGATGGGGTGCATGTTCTGGTCACACGAGCAGGCATTCATGCACCCACCTTTCTGTGTTTTTGAGCATCAGTGTTCCTCTTTATGTTGACAGTATAGTATGCAGTCAAGGGAGTGCACTGCATTTACTTTTTTTAGAGTTGAGAAACAAGATAAAAAGAGCCTTCTACTTTTTTTGTTTGTTTGTTTTTTCATCTAGTTAGTAAAAAAGAACAAGACACAGTTATATCTTTCTAAAATTCAAGGATAAAGCCATTAACCATGTGAAGTTATGATTCATTACAGGAGAAATGAAGAGAAATTTGCCACTAATCTTTAGCAATAAAATATCCTAAAACAAGTCACTAACAACAACAATTTATTAGTAATGGATTAACATTTCTAGAATTTCACAGAAAGGCAAATGGGTAGCTGAGTTTTTGTGGTTTTATGATTTTTTTCTAATATTGCACATCAATAAGGAAGAGAGCATTTGTTATAAAATATGAAAGAGCAAGGACTGAATCAGATAGAGCTGTCACATTCAGATATTGGAATATTTTTTTTTTAAAGATTTATTTATTTGTACATACAGAACTGGGGTACAGGCCAGAGGCTCAGGGGCGGTGAGAGGATTCACCAGAGACAGAGTGGGGAGCAGAACAGGCAGATCGATGAAGTACACTGCTGAGGGGAGCAGTGGGCGGGTCAGGAGAGGTCTGCCACGCCATGTGGTCACCTCCGGGGCAGGCGGGAATCGAACTCATGCGGAAGTGGCTTTAGTTTCTCAGTGCTGTGCTTTAACCCGCTGCGCCACCAGGGAGGGCCAATTGGAATATTTTTAAGAGCTTCTTTGAATTAGAAGATGTTCCCCTTACAAATCCATTTTTCTGTGATTGCCCCATAAAAATATAGATGACAGAAGAACTGAAAATATACTTCAGACTTCAGAGATAACATTAGAAAATTTGTGACATACTTTTTGACATCACTTAACAAACTTGTTCATTGTTAGTCATAATAAAAGCAAAGTGTTAGAGGAAATAAACTTGGAATGTTCTTAGATGGTGCAGTTTAGATTCCTGAATTATTGTTTGCTTTTGGAGGAAACTGAGCTATCATATGCCATCTATTGAGATCCACTTTCCATAATGTTAAAGTAGAAATAATAAGTTTTTTTTCTCTCTGCCCCTGAAATATTATTGTAGAATATAAGTAATGTGTATAAAGGAATTCTGTAACCCATTACCAGAGATGGTCCTGTTTTCAAAGATAGCATGCTTATGCTCGAGAGTAAAATTAACTCTGCCTGTGGATCAGTGCTAACATTCACAGACTTTGCTGAAAACAGCAGTAGCTAGTAACTAACTAATGATGTGGCTATGCATTTTTTTTTAATTTATTTATTTGTGCATACAGAACTGGGGTACAGGCCAGAGGTGCAGGGGCAGTGAGAGGATTCACCAGAGACAGAGGGAGGAGCAGAACAGGCTGACTGATGAAGTACACTGTAGAGGGGAGCAGCAGGCAGTTCAGGAGAGGTCTGCCATGCCATGTGGGTTACCTCTGGGGCGGGGATTGAACTGGTACTGAAGTGGCTTTAGCTTCTTAGTGCTGTGCTTTAACCCACTGCACCACCAGGGAGGGCCCCTATACATATTCTTACATCAAGGGAAGATGACTAATTTTCTGATGCCTTTCACATAAGTCTATGGAAGATAGACAAATGTGTCAAATGTGAACCAAATGAATCCAGAATGAGAGTTACTTGAAATTTCATTCAAAGAAGCCAATACAGCACATATGCCTATTATATACATTTGCTTTCTATGGAACTATTTAGTACTATTGGCTCATCCTTAAAAAATTTAGACACTGTGTAATTATACACTGTCCTGGGTTCATTATTTCTCTAGATGTAACACAGAAGATTGTTAATAGTTTATACTATATTGACAATCACCAACGCTCAATTGCCAATTTCAAGCAGGAAGCATTTCCTTGGGAACTATATAAAGCAGCACTGCATATTTGTGACTATGTTTTTCTTTCAAATTAAACTTATGAGATTTCCTATGCTTGCATTTCATTATGAGCTCATAGAATTCAATATACTCTATAAATAATGTGATATGACACCTTAAAGGCATTTAGACTATGCTTAAGATAACTACCACCAAACAGTGTAAAATTTAGTCCCTTATAAAGAGGACATATTCAGAGGAGGAAAAAAAGAAGACTTATTTTGAATCTAGCACACATAAAACTTTTGACTGTCAACAACATTAAAATGTATGAGTATTTAATTGAAATTTATACTAAAATTTAGAACCTCCCTAGAGGTGCAGGGGTTAAAGTTTCAGTGCTATCAAGTTATAACCAGCCACAGCAGCATGAGTCTGATCTCTGGCGTGGGGGAAACTAAACTACATGGCCCAGCAGATCTTTTCTGTCTCTCCTGCTGCAACTTTCAGCGGTGTATTTCAGTCCACCCACCTGTTCCGTTCCACACTCTGTCTCTGGTGAACACTCTTACCCACCACATCTTTGGCCTACACTCCAGTTATTGTATACATATGTAAATAAAGATAAATCTTTAAAAATAAATTATACAAGCTATATTTACATTTAAATAAAGTTCAAAATAATTAAACTAAAATTAATGTAGCGCTAATTACTTTCAATAGATGGTATATTCAAATGCTATACTTTTTAAATTAAACACTTTAACACAATCTACCAATTATTGAGCCTTCTATGTACCAACCTTTATGATAAAGAACTTACACAAAATATTTCATTCCTACAGCTAGTCCATGATGTATTAATTTTTATTTTATTGCATAGTGAAGGCACAAAAAAACAAGGTATAATAACCTAATTGAGCTGAAGAATGAAATTTGCAGTCTATTCTGAGCAAAACCATAGCAGTACATCCAGGCCTGAGTGCCCTTTATGCTTCATATTCCTGCATCCCTGGAGAAGGGCATACACGTTTCTCATTGGCTTAAATAATCAGAGGGGATCCTTCCCTCTATCTCCCACATGACATAGCTCCTAACTCTTGTGTTAGGTCTTTTAAAGTGTTGGAAGTAGAATGTGTAGTAGTAAATTCATTGCATTTTCTATTTTAAATAATATTACTTTGTCTTTAGCAGTGACTTTATTACAAATTAAACTATGAGCAGAACTGTTTACATATTTCAGAACTTCTGCAAATCTTGTTGTAATTCACATGTTCTTAGATACTTCCTTTTGTTTCACTCTTTTGCTCATACACAACAATACAGACTTCTCCAAGTGTGATTTGTTAATTATAAATGTGCATTTAGAATCGTGTTGCTTGGTGTTTAGGAATTCAACTTCAAAATTGAAATATATGTTTTAGTATCAAAAATTTGAAATTTTCTTCTGGATTTGATAATTTAGCTGGTTATTCAAAACTTGAGACAGTCACAACTATTTGCAGGAAGTGGAGACAGTTGCTTTTTGGCAATCTATAATCTGCCACAATATCTAAAATTAAAAAAAAAAAAAACTGAAAAGCTATGATGTTTAGTAAAAAGGATTTCTATATCTTGACAGTTTGACATAAGTGTGCATATGAGTTATAATTCCAATGGAAAACAATTCTGAAAATTTTAGCAATATTTTCCAACTAAATTTGAACAAGTCTTTAAAATCAATCCATTTTTTTAAGTGAATGTGACTTAAACTGTTTTCAGAAAAAAAATAGTTTTGTTGTTGTACATAATGGACTGTGTCTTTAGGTTACAAGGTGCCTTTGTAATGAATGACTATTAAAATTACATTTGAAAGGGACAATCCTATATATCCATAATACAAAATGATGTAAACTGACATTATCTCAATTAAAAAAGAATATTTAAAAAATAATCCAACAGATAGAATTAGTAACATTACTGTTATATTATATGGTATTATAGTTTATTAAATTTAATCTCTGATGAAATAAAATATAAACCCCTACCACTGGAAAAATATATTAAATTGAATCTAATATCCAGAAAATACTGTTACTCAATATACAGATATCGTCAGTGTATAGTTAATATAAAATTTTAACATATAATTTTCATATAAATAGAATAATTATTCAATTGTACCTCTAAGACATGGGCCAATTGGAAGGTTGTTACTGTATAAAAATAGTTATGAGGTGATGTGATGAAGAGGTAGTCATTTTTACTTTAATAAAATTTTATTCAGGTAACATTGGTCTATAATATTTTTCAATTCTAAAATTGAATTTAATTTGATATCTAATATACTACATAGTGAATCATGACCACCAAACAAAGGTCTGTTTTTTACCAATCACCATACAATGGCCCCTTTCACCTCAAGTAACCACCATTTTAATCTGAAAATAATTCTATACATGTATTATAATTATAGTCAACACACATATATCAGATTTGTGTATGTATGTATATACAACATAATTAGAATGTTCCTAAACATCATATAATGCAGATCAAGGAACTGTGCTACTTATTTTTCATGTTAGTACATATTATTGGAAAAGTAGGGATGAATTTAAATTTTGCATATCAAATAATATCCTTGTTACCACTTAATGTTTCTGGATAGCTGAATCCAATATTTTTTTTCTGGGAAAAATAAAGTACATTCCCTTTCCTTTGGCTATGAAGTGAAGTTATATGTGGGAGATCATCTGATCTTAAGAGAAAGATTCATGCTGGGTAGGCAGAGATCTGTGAATTTTCTAGTCCAACATCTTGTCTCCTACCCACAATAGACATTATTAGCAATAGTTTCTGTCATTTCGTAAGAACATCTTTTGGCAGCTGCTTCAAAACTGATGAGATGTCAGAAACTAAGGCAACTTTAAAGTGCATTGACTAGAAAAGAACAAAAAAGAAAACTGATGAATCCACTAATAACTTTTTCTAAGCACTAAGTACTATCCTACCTTTTCCCCCACCCATGGTCTCTAATAACAGCCATGGATACCTCTTATCGCATCCAGCTGTTTCAAGTTATTCCTGTTCCAAGTGTTGGTCCTTAGAATCATTTACAGGGCAACATTAGATCACAAACTATGGTTTATACTTGTGGTAGCTATGATACTCAAAACACCATTTGACTATATTATTTCAATTAATGTGTAACATGATCAAGTGTACGAAACAGTATGCAGGTGTTTTGTTTTCAATGATCTGGACAGATTTTTGTCTCCCCTTGACTCAGAATTCCTCTGCTCTACTAGACTGCCTTCTCTTCAGAAGTATTAGAGCACTGAGTGAAGTCTTCTCTCTTACTAGTGACCTAAAGCAAAAACTGAGAAACATGCCTACTTTTGCTTCATTTTCTCTATTTTCTATCCTACCAGTACTCACTATGATTTGCAAGACAACCATACAGATCAAGTTTTCAGAAAAACTTTGGGTTGTCTATATCCCCCAAGACTAATAAACATTCCAAATCATAAATATTTTCCAATATTATAAAATATAGATATTTTAATGGATTTTATCCCATGGAGAATCTGGTTGGTTAATGATGAGGTTCAGTGAGAAACTATTTTTGATTATAAGAGAAAACATAATGTAGCAGTTATCAATCATTGATATCTAATTTATTGTTGAAAACTTTTTTTTTTTTTGAGAAGTTACTAGGTGAAAATATTTTCTATCTGCTAAGCTACAACAATTTGCAAAACACAAAAATTCCTGACCATAAATCCAGGTAATGCTGGCGGTTTTAGTTTCACATTCTTAGAAGTTTAAAAAAAAAAAAAATCAAGATTTATTTCTAGTACAGATGGAATCCTTATTGCAGTTGGTTTCAGACTTTGCTATGTTCATCCTCATTCTACAGCCACATTTGATATGCTGTTATTTCTGCCAGTAATGGGGGGGGGAGAGACTGAAAAAGAACTAAAAAAGAACTAAAGGTTTTCATATCAGAGAGCAAATGCTTTAGGACAGAAATGATACACAGCACTGTTGCTGAAATCTCATGTGCCAGAATTATGTACATGATTCTACCAGAACATGATAGACCAAGAGAATGTTATCTCCCCACATATTCAGGAGACTTGAAACTGAATATATTTTGCAAGCAACATGATTTGTTACTACTCGAGCACTGAGAAACGATAAGGAATTACATTAATCAAATATATTGATTAAGTGGATGCTATAAAGTACAATTTATCCAGGCAAGAGAAAAATGACCTTGAACTATGCTTATGTCAATGAAGTAAATAAAACAGCTGGATTATGATTTTATTTTGAAGTCTGAACTAATATAATTTGCTGATAAAATAATATGTAAGAAGAGAGAAATATGTGGGTGATGTCAAAGATTAGGGTCTAAATCTGTGAACCTAAAAGGCTAGAAAGCCCTCTAATATTTCACATTAAATAGCTTTTTTTTTGGAAAGAGAACAAGATGGCATTTTTTTTTTTAATTGTATTAGAGCCCTGGGAATGTAGCTGACCTTTTTCTAATCATACCATGTTTTCTTTACTCCCTTTCTATGGAAAAGGACATGTGTGTGCATGAAACTGCATTATTTTAATGGCGATGGTTAGTTTATGGTCTCCTCTGACTTAGAGTAGAACAGTTCTACGACCTCTTGATCTCACGCTAGAAAGGCTGGGGGGAACTTGTGCCTCAGGACCCAAGGCAACTCCAGGGCTCCTGGGTTTCCCATCGTCTTCAGTTAAAGGCCGATTCCCTACCCTGAAATGCCCACTTTTGCATCTCCTAAGCAGGCCCCCACACCATCTCATATTAGATGAACATGGTTCTCAGATGCCATTTTAATCAAGTTTTGCACTATACCATGATGTATAGTGCCCTCCATAGCTGCAATTTCCCTGCTTCCACTGCTGTCCAGGCACCTTCCCAGAACCACTAGAGTACCTGCTAATAACATCTTTCCACTCTTCCACTGGTGATTCCATTCACCATAGAGTAGCCCAAAAGATCTTTGTAAAAACAAAACACTTTTACTAGACACCAAACTTCAACATCTTTTCTTTGAATTTCAAAGTTTCCATTGACCTCATTTATAACCGATCTCCTCCTTTGCTTACTCTGCTCCAGGGAGCCAACGTTTTTTGTTCTGTGAGCCTAACACTAGTTTCTGTTTCCGTGTCTTTACCTCCTCTTTTATGTACTTAGGATAGTCTTTCCCACAAATATTTGGGAAGATACTGTTTTCGGGTGTCTTCTCAAAACCCATCATAAACGATGTTTTGAACCCGCCCATTATAAAGCTTTCCCTGGCCCCAGTCATGCCACATGTTTACTTTATTTTCCATGTGGACCTTACATTGATACCAGAAAATATATTATTAAGTTATATATTAAATTTATTAAATTTTTATCTCTTACCCCACTGCATTTAAGAACTTATGGGGACAGAGAATCACCTGACAGGTCATACTTCTATCATCAGGACTTGAATTAGGGCCTGCTGTAAAGAGGATATTCAAGATCTATTGGTGTTGAGTGAAAGAAGTACATTTATAAAATACAGGTGGGTAAAATGTGAGTCTTCTACAAATGTTCTACTTTTTAAAGCTTAAATAAGTTAAACAGTAATCTGATGAATTGCCTTAAACGAGGGATGTCATAATGCAGCCAGTGCCATGAATGAACTGGGCAGAAAGATTTAATTACTGATACAGTTAATATCTTGACAAAAGCAATTGAGTTCTGCTGACATTCTGAAACAATTTATAGTGTTCAAATATTGTTGCCTGGAAAATAGAAGGATAAAGATAAATCCACAGAATCAGGCTTAAGGAATATTTATCTGTTTTCTTTATGAAAATACATGCTTGGGTCCAGCTGTTAATTTCCAGAAATGAATGTGGGAAGTAATAATTACTTTAGAATTTGATCCTAGGAGAAAAATGAACCAATGGTTAGGGGAGGAAAATAGAAGGTTGTAAAACTCACTAATTTTGAACAGTACTTAAGTAACATTTAAATCAAGAAATGACCCTTTTGTTAATCTAAATCTGTACCTGGAATCAGAATACTGAACATTAAGGCCCGATTTGCTAAAAGTTTCCCCAAGGGCTTTGGCAGTTGCAACCATATCAGCTATATAAGTAGAATCAGAAGGGTATAAATAGGGGACTGGGTGATCTTGGTGCTAAAGAGAGAGTTAAGTGTTTTAATGACATTTTAAAAAGTACACCAATTATTAATACCTTTGTCATAGTCTAAGGAATGCTCTACATTTTAAAATGTATTTGTATTTTCATAAGTGCATTCATATTTTAATAAGTTACCTGAATATAAAACAGTTAAGGATGAGAGTAATCATCACAATAATTGGAAACAACTATTCAATATATCAACTGTGATATGGGAAGTGTGAGTAATATTGCCAAGTAAAATTAATTAATACAGTTGAAAGAAAGAATAAAGTTGACATGATGTGTTTTATAAAATTCACTACAAACAGTCACAATCAAAATGAGAGCCTTGTGCATAACATTTAAATTGACTTAAGAACTTTATTACATCAAGTGTGATATAAAATTCAATTGAGGAAATGAAGCCTGATTTACTTCTGTTTTAGAGAAAAATCACACATGCATACATGCATGTGCTTCTTGATACATATACAAATGCACATACATACACACATTAATACACATGCTAACACATATATCTGTGTGTTTGTGTGGTGTATACCACATAAACTAACAAGTTATGGCTGAAGTTTGGAGAAGTGGGAACAGCAATATTACACTGTTGGTGAAAATGTAGATTTGTTCAGATCCTATGGAAAGTAGTATGGGGGTTTCCTTAAAAAACTAAAAATGGACATGCTATATGACCCAGCAAATTCAGTCCTAGATATGTTCCAAAAAGTACAAACACACTAACTTAAAAGGAAGCCTGCACTCTTAGGTTTATAGCAGCATTATTTACAATAGCCAAGATATGACAATGGCCTGAATGTCCTAGAACAGATGAATAATCAATAAGATGTGGTATGGACAATATCAAGAAGAGGTTAAATTGGACCTAATTTGTATAAAAACAGCTTTGTTCGATTAAATTTCATCCTAGAATTGTAATTCAATGAAATTGGCAGAAAAAAAAATCTAATTAAAAGGGAACATCAGCATAAAGAAGTCATGAGAAAACTGATGACTTTTTTTTCTGTATTTAAATAGTAATGAATGTCTATAATGACTATGGAGCTAAGTACAAGGGATTTTACATGTCTGAGGAAGTTACTTACTCTGTGTTCAAATATTTTACAACCTAAAACTATGCCATCTACACCTGTATCATTTGGCATAATGTTTGTTAGTTTCTGAGATATTTTATACTCTGTTTCCAATTTCAGAAAGATTAAATATGTTGCTCAAGAACAATAATTTGGCCACTGTAACCTTGCTGGACCTGGCATTTGTCTGATTGATATTTTTATATTCTTTTCAGTCTATAACAGCCTTTAAGGTGGAGATGTAAGTACAACTAAGAAGCATTTTGCATATAACCTGGTGATATACCTTTTATTTTTCTGGTGATTACTTATGACTCCCTTCTCTCAAAAACAAACAAACCAAAATACCTAGACACATCAAATATATAGACATAAAAACAGACATTCATATGCATACATGAAATATGTAAGTTCAAGGATTTCTTAATTTATTAAATGGTCTTTACTAAATGCTTTATTAAATGCCAAGAATAAAATACTAAGAATACTATATCTCATGAATATTTTAGGTACTCTGTAAATGTACAATCATAAATTATTAGAATTAATTTCATTTATATTCATAAATCCTAAGGGCTTTCAAGTCCACATTTTATTTATACTCTATTTTATGCCCATGTTAGTAATAAAAAACCTAATAGGAAAAAGTTAGCTCAAGTATTTATATACAGTTTAACACAATTGTTAGCATTTTATTCAGTAAGAACAGACACTATCTAACCAACCGTATTTGTGTTTCTTGCTTTTCCCTTCACATTGGAATTATATTGTATCAAATGACATGTGTCTCTCAAAATGAGGGCAGTATTTCAATTGCTAGTTATTTGTGCCAAATTCTGGCTAAATAATTTAATTTATATGAACTAAAAGAAATGGTAGCTGTGAACTTTTGTTTATTCTTGTTCCTGAAAACCCTGCAACAAGACAGGTTTTAGGGCATTATTTGAATCAGTCTCTCTGGTCTCACTTTACAAATGGGTGTCATTCTCAAATGCTAGTGATGATGACTTCTTGATTTCAATTGCACTTGTAGAGGCTAATATAGTGACCTATGATTTTTCTTGTAGTTGGTGCCAGGAAGATGGGAAATAGTAATTATAGTGTAATAAAGCACACAGGGACTCCATTTAAATGGCAGAATTTGCATTTAAATGGAAATTTCAAAATGAAAACATGTAAAAGTTTGATAGATACAATATTTAGTATACAGCTTGTGCCAGCAGTTAGACTCACTCTTGATCACATGCCGTGGGTAGATGTGCAGAGGTTCCAAGTGCCTGCCTGAAGGACAGGGGTGGGGGACTTGAATAAGGCTGAAAAGGAAATGGTAACACTGTCCATAAATATGACACATTTCATCAAATTGAACTAATAGACATACTGTATTATTTTGCAGTGTAAGAATGGATAATTTGGGAACTCTCCATATGTTATGGCCTATTACTACTGAAAATGATGCTTTTCAACACTCAGCAAATGTAATGGGATTTAAGTCTCTGCACTACTCACTGTACTTCTTCATTAATCCATTAGTTGAAAGTGTTTATTTAGATGTTGGTAAGATAGTAAAGTATACCTAAGTTTTAATACACTTGACAATTGGAAGATATTTGAAATTGACATTAAAACCATTTCCATTTTTTAAATAAAGAGATGGTGAGCATCCAGTGGGGTGAGGGGTTGGAAAAGGAGGAACGAAAAGGAAAGGAAGCATAACAGACTATGGGGGTCCCTTACTATGTTTGACTTGGCAGTGTGTGCACTATTGTGGCTATACCTAATGAGGGAATCCCTATTATTACTTCAATTAAAGTCATAAATTGTTGTTCATAAATATAAAACAAATGAATTCACTGAGTGTTATTTAGCAAATAATGTGATGAAAGCGAGTGGTCTTTAAAAATTGCATGTTAACTTAAACGTCCTCTTTTATCCTTACGTAGTGATTTTATTGAATAATTCATCCAATATCATCTATCTAAAGGGAATAACACAGGGCATGTTTTCAAAGATTCCCAATTTATATTAAAAAAGAAAAGATATAGAAGAATAACAATTACTGTGTTTTAAATCTTGCCATATTAAACCTTATCACTTTGCAGCTGAATGAGTAAACTATACGTAGCAGCTTTCATAGCAGATTTTTTCTTAGATTTTACAATTTTAAAGATAGTTGCTGCCTATTAAAAAATAAAGTTTCAAATTATCTATGTAAATTTCTGAAATGTGTAGTATATTGTACTGAAAGCAGTTAAATAAGTACCATAATTCACTCAGATGAATTTCTCATTGACGGTCTTATCTTTGTTCATATTGCCCAATGGCAGTGAAGTGTCCATGCTACCACAGAGAGGTCTTGTCTTTAGCACACATATTTCCAGCTTATTGAGCTGTTGGGAAGAAAAGAGGTCAACCGTGCAGACAAATTTCTACCATCTAAATGTGCCTGTGGACTCATAATATTAGTGATTACATAAGTTATAAAATAGGAAAGGTCTTATTAGTGATTCAGTTGATATGTCTGGCTAAGATCCATCCAACTATACAGTAGTTTTGTAAAACAGTATTCATTCCATAGAGTAAAAGGATTTCTGATAAACTTAAGTTTGATACAAAATTTCTAGATAATGCCAGCCTTTTTGTCAAGGGAATATGCATGTTTCCTGATAGGATTTGAACTCCATTTACCTAAGAGTTGTAAAGTTTCTCTGAAAACTGAAGATGTGGCACCCAAGCTTCAATACCTTTATAGACTGCTGAGTTTATTCACTTCTATCTGTAATTATATCTTTTCATTTCCTTTATTAATGCCCAAATTGGGCTTATATAGTTCTCTTGCTGGGAAACTGATCGATTTTAGTAGAAGACAAAGAACTGAAAACATTTTTTCTATTCAGTCAACACTTAGTGAACACTTAGAATACTCCAGATACTATTTTCATTACTGGACATACAAGCAAAATCCTTGTATTCAAATCATATTATATAGTATGCTAAGTAAAAATAAATAAATAAATAAATAAATAAAAGCAAGTTAAATGGGTTAAGATAAAAAAATGATACAGTGGGAGAAAAGTGCTGTTGATATAAGGTTGTGGGAAATTTGATAAATTTAGTTCTGATGTAGGAGAGCTGCTGGGATGATACTAAGTATGCAGAGTGTAGGCTAATTTCCTTACTGTTTTAGAAAATACTATTTTCAGGTCAAGATTCACTGTTTTCTTAATATTTCTCAATTTACTTTGAGTGGAATCTTTTGAGTCTCTGCATTCATATTGTTCCTATTATTTTTGGTTTCCTTGATCATGTTGCAGTACTTTCACTCAGTATTTCCACTCACATCTACCTTGTTTTGGTGCAATTGCCTGAAACCTCTGGTGGTGACAATCGATGATAATGAATTAGTTTATATCCAGGAAATAATATGTTAATATGTTAGTTGACACATGTAATTTTATTGATTATATTAATATATTAATTATATTAACCAATTAAAATGTCAACCTCCAAAAGAAAAGCCAAATATAGATTTCTGGAGAGAGATATCTCTTCAAAGCGTGCCAACATTAATGGTTGTTATTCTGCTTCACATCACAACCTTTTTACCCCATACCCAAAACACTGACATTGGTAAACTCTATATACCCTGCAAGTGCTGCAATTATTTTTCAAAGTGTGAAAGTCTTGTCCTTATTCACTAATTGGGCAGTTGGGGCTATGCAAACTACTTATCACATTTACTCATCATCTAACTACCTGGATGCCCCAAAATAATTGAAATATATTTATTTAATAAATGTTGATGATGTACAAACTATATGCCTTGCTCTATGCTTGGATCAATGAAACCATATTTCACTTGCTTTCTGTAACTACACTAATTCCTATCATTTCTCTTTACTAAGGTAATCTGTTAAACATTACAGAAACTATTTCTTATCTTCAAATATCCTCCCATTAGAATAACTTTGAACATTTACAATGGGTTGGTCACCCTTCCAACATTTGAGGGTATTATAATGAATATTTTAGCTTATTTTTCAGCCATTCATTTGTGATCCAGATTTGGATGAACCTTTTGTATCCTCTTAGGAAGTTTGGCTTTTACTCTGCAGAAAATGAAGACTCATTAAAAGTTATTTGGCAGTGGTAAGAAGTAATGCTTTGCTTTGCATTTCAGAAAAAATATTACACTTCAATGAAGTGGAGAACAAATTGGAATTAGTGAAGATTAGAGCCAGGGATAATAGTTAGTAAATTATGCCAATGCTACAGGAGAGACAAAGATGTTATGAGCTAAGATGATGGAAGTTGGACAGTGGATAAGTGTGAAAAATTGAAAAAGATTAAATAAATAAGTACAGTCTAATTTCTTCCATTGGATTTTATAAGATTAATCATGACACTTCCCATCTGTTTTTGTACATATTTATATTCAGTGCAGAAAAGAACACCATTTCTTGGTGAATGTTAACTGATTCTTTTCAAAAATCACATGAAATTTGATAAAGTGAACGCACTATAGGTAAAATTAATCATCAAAATATTTATATATTTATAATTGTTATCTTCAGTATGTTAAAAAAGAACCTCCTTATATATTAAATACTGTTCATATATATATATTATTCTATTGTGGATAAAAATTTCACTTCTTAAAGAGTTGTTCACTACCTCACCAAAGAAGGTTTGGCCCATTGATACATGTCCCAATGACAGTGTATAAGCCTATGTTAGTACTTTTGTACTTTGTAGAATAAGTTCTCTAATAGCTTTTTTTTTTTTTTTTAAGTTGAAATCAAGATCTGTGAATGAAAAAGATAGTCGTGTATATTCAGCATCTATTGTGTGCCTGGCAAAGTACATACCAATATATATGTATGGAAGGAATGAATGAATATAAAAAAGGCTAAATTGCTATTTACCTTTCTTCATATTACTGACATCTTTTCAAAATAAAAGATACTTTTTGAATTAAATGTAATTATTTCAAATACATTAACATAATGGTGTGAGAAGATTGGGTTATATGGTAGTTAGTCATAAAAATCTTTCATAAAGTGAGCAGTTCTAGGACCCTAACATGGTTTAACCTCATTCTCTCAGGTTATAGAACTGAAATCGCAGAAATGATTCCAGCTGTACTAAGTATTGGGATGATTGAAAAAAGACTGGATTTTGACATAACAAATGTGAGTTATTATCACAGGTTAATAATAATCTTTTCACTATGGTTCTCTCACCACCAATGGGGGTATTAGGCTTGTGTGTTATTCGCTCAGTATAGATTTGAGGAAAAATATAGGTAGAAAAGGAAATGCTGAAAATATTTCAGCAGGTTTAAATTAGATCATTTTAATGTGAAGAAAGCTAAATAGTTGTAAAGCATAAGTAACAGCACTAGTAGAGTTCTTTATAAAGTATCTTTAAATTTTTAAGAAAAAAAGACTATACATATTAAAATAAAATTAAATTTCCTCTTTTACTTTTATATCAGCAGTATATAATGTAAGTCTAGTGGCATCTATGTTTGAAAAGCCAAATCTTAGTTGTAAGTAATTTGAAACTCATATAAATATTCCTAATTTTAAATGATATTTAGAACAATATTTCAATGAGTTTTTCAACCATTTCTGCAGAAATAGAAGTCATAATGAGCTATTTCTTAGTAAATAAATTGAATATTCAACTTTATATTCCTGTTTAACAATTCTATTTCATTTAAATTGAAGTGACATTATTTTACAACATTATAACTAATTTAGGAGCACAGGCTCACAATTCTTCATATGTATGTTATCTAACTAAGGTTCCCACACTCCACCAAAGCCGCAGTCAAGATGGATTACTGATTGCAAATACTGATCAGTTAAGCTGGAATGCTGACACTGGCCTAATAGTCTGCCTGAAACAAATAAAAACAGAAACAAACAAACAAAAAAAAAAACACATAGTTTTCAAGACTTTGGAATCAGGCAATGAAGGACAATGAAGCTGGGGTATGGGAAACAGATAATTCAAATTGCATAGCTAGACCTCCTTCATTTTGTAGCTTAACTAAACAGAATTAAATATATTAATTGCTTCTTCTCCCTCAGCGTCACCCCTCCTTCCATTTGATTTACTCTCCAGTTGCATTCCCAGGAAATTTGAGAACTAATTATATTACTTCTTTAACAGAATACTTTGTGTTCCAAGATATTTGATAGTCAGCACAACTGACAGTAAACTGCTGTTAGCCCCAGTGGAACACTCTGCTGGAGGAGATAAGCCATAACTCTTGAGACCTGTTACACCTGGAGCCTCCTTGGACATGGGAATGCAAAGCCCCTCGTTTCTTTTGTGTCCTGACCTTCTCATTTTCCTTTCCTCTCTATATAAAACCGTGCCCCTGATATATAAGGGGATCTCCTCTTTTGGAATACAACCCAATTGTTAAATTCCTTGGTGGCTATCTCCTATAAACACAATCCTAATCCTCTTTGTTAAAAGACACTCTTCTGCTTTTGTTTTACTGAGTGGCAACTACACACTTGGTTGCTTACAGTCCTACAATTATTCCAGTCTACTATTTTTAACTATGTTCTCTCCAATGTAGTCAGAGGGTGTCCCTCAGGAGAGGACATGTAACTGGGAGTCTGGAGAGGTCAACAAAGATCCAGTTAACAGATCCAAGTATCAGAGAAAAGAGGTTGCCACAGGAGACAAAGCAGGAGACCTCAGAGGATATTATGAGTAGTCACTGAATACCAAACAGCTTACAGATATAGAAAAAAAAAATCCAGATTGGGTGAAAAGTCACATAAGGGTTAGTGGGAAGACTGTCTGAAGCTCCCATGGGGTGGGGATATTTGCTGTTTTCACCAGGCAGAGGCTAAACCCATATAATTTACTGAGAATCAGGATTGTCTTGTTCTAATCTGGAGGAATATTAGACATATAATAAATTCAGCTATTTTCTCAATGAACAAAGAAAAAATAAGTCCCAAAATGATTAAAATGATATAAGTAACTGAAATGCATCTCAGAACACAGCTGGATATTTTTAACCCAAATACAAAATATTCATCATTAATATGGTCCAATTTGATACTATTCATCCCATCAAAACTGAACAGTGATGGAAACAGAAAAATATAGATTATTACGAGTATAAAATCAATTAGCAAAAGTGATGAAATAACATGTAATGAAATTAGCATAAACAAGCATTAAAAATAGATGCAATAATTTCCATAGTTTCACAAAGCTGCTGAGAAAATTAAGCACCTAACTTAAAGACATATTTACTTTAGAAATAAATCAAACTACTGGAGACAAAAACTATGAAAAAACTACACTAAATAGGATTAGTTGATGATTAGGTTTGCATCAGGAAAGATAAGTACATGTTTGAAAAATTTAATAGGAAAAATAACAAAAAGCATTCAAAATGAAAAAAAAAAAGTGTCTAAAGACATACAAGCAAAGATGGAAAGTATATATTATATACTTTTTGTGATGTGGGACATATTTATTAGCAGTCTTATGTAGGTATAGCTGGGTTTCTTCTAAGAAGCTTGAGAAAAAAACAAATAGAAGAAACAGAGACCATAATTCTTCCAAATGAAAGATAATTAAAAAACACACTAATAGGCCCTCCCTGGTGGCGCAGCGGGTAAAAGCACAGCACTAAGAAGCTTAAGCCACTTCCGCATGAGTTCCATCCCCTCCTGCCCTGGAGGTGATCCACATGGCACGGCAAACCTCTCCCGACCCGCCCGCTGCTCCCCTCAGCAGTGTACTTCTTCGATCTGCCTGTTCTGCTCCCCACTCTGTCCCTGATGAATCTTCTCACCCTCCGCATCTCTGGCCTGTACCCCAGTTCTGTATGAATAAGTAAATAAATCTTAAAAAACATACACACACACAAATAATTCTAATCAAATTCACTACACCAAGAAACAAGAACACTCTAAATTATTATGAATATGCTGAAAATCTATGGTAAAGATATCCCAAAAACAACCATGAAGGGATGAGGATAGAAAGACTCATTATGTACTTATGAACAGTATAAAAATGGCAACATTTCATTTAAAATAATGCAAGTCAGATGACAGTAAGGAATATCTTAATAGTCAAGTAATGTTTAAAAAAAAAAATACTGCCAATACACACTTTATGCCCAGGGACAATATATTTCAAAAACTGAGAGGCAATACAGACTATTTAAGATGTATAAAAGCAAAATGAATTAAAAGAATCCATCACTGGCAGCCATATATACAATAAATATAGTTTTTCATATAGAAGGAAAATAATATCAAATAGAAATCTCTATCTCCCCAAAGGAATAAAGAGAAGCCCAAATAGTGATTATAAGACATACATAAAAAAAAAATTAAAATTCCTTAAAAGTTAATTTATTTTTTAAACTAAGTACCATAACATGTACTATGGACCTCTCTTAACTTTTATGGACCTCTCTTAACTTTTTAACAAAAGTTAAAAAGCTTGAGATACATTTTCTCTATTGCATATTCTCTCTATTGTATATTTTCTTCTTTTCTTGTTTACAACCTTCCAAAAGGCAAAATCCCTGTTTTGTTCTGAGACTAAACATAAACAGTCTGCAAGCTGAATTTGGAAGAAAAAGGAAAAAACTATGAAATAGCTGAGATACATAGAAATAAATAACAAGATGATTTACTTAAACTATACAATGTTAAATGGTTTAAACACCCTAATTAAATAATAGGGATTGACAAGTCAAATAAAAAAATCCAAGACAGCTATATTTCTAAATCATGTGCAAAGTTATAAACCAATATTACCACAGTAATAATAATAATAATAATAAATAATGAAAGGCGACATACAACGTTGCCTAAAGAATACTCACTCTATATAAATACAAGTTTAGATTAAAGTAATGAGAAATGATAGGCCATGATAAGGCTAGCTGAATGAAAACTGCAATAGTTCATTGATTCTAGGGAAAAGAACATATAGGGGACAATATATATATATATATATAT
>NW_004567113.1:27663178-27715510 GCF_000260355.1 Condylura cristata | reverse complement strand
TGGTCACCTCCAGGGCAGGCGGGAATCGAACTCATGCGGAAGTGGCTTTAGCTTCTCAGTGCAGTGCTTTAACCCGCTGCACCACCAGGGAGGGTCAGTCTAATCCCTTTCTTAAAGCCATAGAAACTAATGTATGCACAGGTGAAGTGCCTTAGCCAATGTCCACACCAAGAATTGGCAAACGCTTCTACAAAGGGTGAGAATGCATTTTCCATGGTTTGTGTCATACACATTTTGTCACAACTGTTTAAATCTGCTGTTTTAACACACAAACAGACATAGAGGACAGCAAAAGAAATGATTTACATTTTACAATTAAACTTTATTTGAAAGTGGTATACTAAATATGGCCCAGGGTCCTAATTTTCCCTTGACCCAACCAATCAAGTATTAAACTATGAAATTAAAAGACAGAAGTACAGAGGTCAGCTCTATGATCTATTACAAGACTTTAATTTGTACTAGATACTAAGGATATGAAAAACAAAGTTTCAGAGAGTGATCCTAAAGATGACTAGTGTTTATTGATGTAGCAATAACAATATAATTCATTTAGAATGTAGACACTAGATATTAAGAAATATAATTAGGTATTCTGAGAAGTTTATTAGAGCTGCTAACAAACAATTCTGTAAGTTGTACTCCAACTTAATGGATGTGCTTTAAATTGATACCTCAAAAAGTAACTCTTTATATTTTCAGTTACTAATGAATTATAATTTTAAGAACTAAATCTATAAAGTTAAACTTCACCGATTTTTTTTTTTTTTTGAGTAAGGAAGCCAGTGACTTCTTTCTACAGACATTTTACAATAAGATATAATAAAATTAGGTACTTTAGGCCAATTTTGCTGATTCATTTTTTTTCTTTAAGGCACAATATACATAATTACATGTTTGTTCTCAATTACTGTTAGTATTTAATTATGACTATGTGAACTAATAAAAATTAACTTTTTTAGATTAGTAAAAATTCAAGATTACATAGCATGTGACAACACCAAATAATACTTCCTACTTAAAAGTCATTTAATAAATGTTACTATTAATATGCATTGTTATATTTATATAAATTTTGATTACTGGAATGCAAAATATGTCATGAAATGTCAGATGTTTATAATAGTTTCTGCTATTATTCATTAAATTAATATTTGATGATAATTTTTAAGTTGGCAGTTGGCTAATTGTTGAAAAATAAATCAGATATAGTAGGCAAAGCATATTTCTTTACTCATGAACCTTTAACTGGCACTTAGCTAGAAACAATTTAGAATGTTATTTAATTGTACTTAATTACATTAATGAGTTTCCAAAATTGTTTATAAGATGGATTTGCTAGAGACAAATCACTATAAATTTAATGGTTATTTCTCCTAAATATTTTGAACAGAATAATTTTAAACATTAAATGTACAGAGCATATTCACATAGTTCATCCTGTTTATTGCTTAACAAAATGGATGCATGATTGAAAGATACAATCAGCATCATGTCTCACTATGACTTAATATATCAGATGGTGTTATTCTGTTTCAAACTAAATTATATAAAAGCTATAAAATTGTCAAATATCAGTCTTCATAACTACTGTTATATTCACTAAAACATATACAAACTTTGGATAATGAATTTCAATAATACTGATTCTCATGTTGCCGATTTTTATTTCATTTGTTAAATTATCTCATTTTCCTAAATTATCTAACTTTTCTCATTTTAAAGCTATGTAAAATGGTCATATTGTCTTCTTATAGAGATAAATAGAAAATAAAAAATAAAGGGATTCTAAATAGCTGTCATTTTGTCCCTGTTTGTTAGGTTCTTCACATGTAAAATCTCGAAATTATTTGTGAGGAATAAAGCCTGTAAACATGGGTTCCAAAGGAAAAATCTCTTTTGTTTTTAAAATCAGAGCAAGGAGTCCTTAATGTATCTTTTATTTTTCAGTACGTAGCAACTTAACTTGTTTCAAAATTATCTAATTTTTTTTTTTGAAATCAGAATTAGTTCTATTCATAATTAGTTGTGACTCCTTGGTTAATTGGTTCTCATTTCATTATACCTTTTGAATACTAATGATGGTCACTTGGGAAAAAAAAATCATCCTATGAGTATATGCTTGGAATTATTCATTTCTATCTACCCTCTGCAGTCTTTTCTAGGTCCTTTCATTATATTGCATTTACAGGTTCTTCCTCCCCTGTAATACTTAGAACACTTTTTACTTCTTTTTATTTCTTTCTCTTCTCTGCACCCATTATTTCTACCATTTTATCCTTTGTGATTACGTTGTTAATGTGAACTCTTAATTAATTATAACTCAAAACCTTACTAAATGTTGACTTTTTTTTTTTAATGTAATACGGAAAAACATTAGCGGAATTAAAATTGTTTAGACTTGTTTGGGATAGCAATAATCCCAAAATTTAGGGTCCATGTAAGAGTGAGAGTGATTTTCTAACCCTCCAGAATACAGTCAAATAGTGGGTCTGCATTGTGTGTAGCCCAAACATGAAGTTCTTTGAAAATACAGAATCTGACCGCTGAGAGTTACTTGTACAACTGCCACCAATTAACCAAGGAGTCACAACTAATTATTGTACAAGGGCCAATCATTTGTAAGAAAACTTCCTGGTATACTGAATAAGGTCCTAGTTACCAATACATAGCCTATCCAAGAGAGACAACTGGAAGAGATTTTTGTTTCAAAGGGTCTCTGTACAAAGTTGTAGGCAAAATGTGAAATAACTTCCAAGAAGAGAACAAAGCCATTGGGCTGCGAATACCAAATGAACACTTGTCGGTCGAGAAAGAAATTCTGGATGGGAGGGATACACAGAAGGCTGCTGGAAGCAGAACTGTGACTCTTCAATTAGAGATGCATCTACTCTGAGGCAATGCTGAAAGTCACCCTCTATTTCACTCCTTTTCTTTCTGTGATAGCCATTGGTCCTTCCCAAAGGGCAGACAAGCACTGAAATGGGAGGTCTAGAGAGAGAGGAAAGGTAGAATGCATGTTTCTCATAGCAAAGGTACAATCAAGAGGAGCAGGGGAGGTTTCCCTACACTTGGTGAAACTATCCTTACACTATTTTGCTCTGTCTTCCTTTGTTAAGAGTCGTGTAAAATAAAGTATTACATTTCATAAATGGAAAATCATGCATTGATAATTTTCCACTTTATGGAATTACTGCAATTTGTTACCCATTCATCCATTGACATTATTTGGGTCATATCTAGCAGATAGCTAGTATGAGTATCACAGCTATAAACATTTGGGAGAAGTGTTAAAGTACTTATTTTATTTAAGTATAGATCAAGAGATGGAATTGTTAGGTTAATGTTTAAACATTGTCTATACCTGGCTTTTTGAGGAAATATTTCATTTACAGTGATTGAACCTTTTCTATATCCTCCCCAATAATATACATGAGTTTTTACTTCTTTATGTCCTCACTAACACTTAATATTTTCCTTTGTTTCTGAATTGCATCCATTTAAATAGGTGTGAAGTGGTATCTCATTTTTGTTTTGATATGTGTGTCTTAAGTAACCAGTGGCATCTTTCCATTTAAGTGATTTGCACATATTCATTGGAGAAATGTGTAATTAATTGCACAGTCCATTTTTTGTTTGGGTCTTTTGTCTTTCTGTTGTTGAGTTTTTGGAAGTTCTTTATATATCTTGGATACTATTGAATCAGACATATGATTTATAAATATTTTTCACACCCTGGAGGTTTTCTTTTAATGCTCTTAATAATGCCATTATATATTAAAATGGGGGTTTTAATATTTCTATGAACATCATCTTTATTTTTTTGTGGTTTTTGCTATTAATGTCAAATAATAAAAATAATTTGATCTAATAATCAGGTCATTGCTATCTCTGAGGTCAGGAGGTTTTCTAATAGCTTCCTTTTTTTTTTAGTTCTTATGTTTAAGCTCTATCTATTTTTAGAAAACATTTCTATGTACATTGACATAAGTATCCAACTTTATTATTTAATATGTAGCTATCCTGTTATCCCTATTTTATTTCCAAAATGTTTCTAACTTTGAGTAAATTGACTTATTTTTATATATTTATTATTTTATTTTTTAATCACTTATTTCAGGGTAACCCATCAGTTATTACCACCATTGTGCACTTACCAATAACTCATTCATATTCCACCACCATAGATCATGTGCTGCCTTTTCTCTTTGTTCTATTCCCTCATTGCCTCTCCTACCAGTGCTTCAGTTCTATAGTCCGCTACTCTATCAAGAGGTTTATTATTTATAATTATGATGAAATGAGAATTTATAATAAAGAATAAGAATACTTTGAGTTATGAAGTTTCATAGCTTCTGGCAAAATACAATCTTTGCCCATAAAGGCAGCATTGCAGGATAACTGACAAAAGCTATACTTATTATTTTATCAACAAATTGATATCTAATTAGTAACTAAAAAAAATCCATTTTGATAAAAAAATAAGACTGAGTTATTGACAAGTAAATTTAAGTCAAATGAGATCCTAGACAACACATACTATGAATCTTATTATATTCAATATGCATGCATGTTTCAGAAAATAAAAGATTTTACACTGGATTTGAAATACATATTTTAGAGTGACCCAGAGAATGTAATCATTATTTCAAAATTCAGGTGTCAAATATTAGTAATAGAACACAGTTCAGCAAACCACCACATAAAAACATAACCACTAAATAGATGATTTGATATATATTTTACTTTTAAGTAAAAACTGAACTGAAGAAAAATTTGACCAATATTGTGAAAAGCAGATCACTTTTAAAGTTTATAATAAATTATTAACAATTAACAGTCATGGATAAAACACCAGAGATGTGTTCTCCTCTGGGCTACAACTGTTACTGCTCTATCTACCTAGTCAGAAGATCTCTGAATGTAGATATCCACATGAATTTTTCTTCTTCCCTTTTTGCATTCCTTATTCCTTATCACATTAATTACCTTCTTACTAAAGGCTTTTATGACCAAACATTCCCTAGCACTCTCTCAAGTTTTATTTAACTCCAGTGCAGTTGGCACTGGATAATAATTCCTTTAAAAAAATTAGTTGGTAATTTGATTTTTTAAGAGAGCTTGAAAAGATAGTAGAGATTTAACCCGTGTTCATTCACATTGAGAGATCATTTGTCCAAATTAAGAAGTTAACTTTTGCACAATTCCTTTAGCTATAGACCTTAGTCAGATTGTCAATTTTTTCCACTTGAATTTTTTTTTCTTTTTCTCTGTTCAAGAATCCAATCCAGGATGTTATGATATCATAGTGAAAGAAGGTCATGATATAATAGTGAAGGTAATCCCAGAACCTTCAAACTGCCTGCTCTAAATTGACTCTACCATCTGCTGCATCAAGACAAAACATAAGACCTTTCAAGGAAAGGAACTTTAACACAATTGGTGTGCAGTACAGAAAAATCAAAGAACATAGTTTCCAAATACAGCACTCAAAGTTACCCATCCCTTCATGGGTAAGAATCCACCAAACAGGGTTAGCCCAAAAACCTGCCATCAGTCTAAAACACCTTCCACTAAAGACAAATAAAAAAGGATTGAAAACAATCAGACAAGTCTGGAAGGAAAAGAGCAAAGTTATAATCAAGATAAATGTGGCCATTGTTAATTCCCCCCATGGTTTCTCACCAACATCTGTCACAACTGCCAAGAGCAAGAGCAGTTTCTTCATATTTCTTGCTGCTCCATGTGCCTCCTCCAGATCACCTTCTAGTGCTCATCTTGCTTCCCTCCTTCTCCAGTCTCCTCTAGCTTCTTCTCCTTCCTGCTCAGCTCCACCCTGCTTGGTTGGGGCAGGGAACCTGGAATCTCCCCTTTGTCTTGGGTGCCACCCTGTAATGATGATACTTGTAGGCACTGTTTCACCTAGTCCTTTCTGTCTTTTCTATCTTAGTTTTCCTTATTTTCATGAAATTGAAATCTTTGGAAAAGATTTGGTCAATAATTTTTTTTAAATTCCAGTATGTTCTCTTTATTAGACTAGGGCTATACATTTTGGAGAGCATTAACTATAAAGATGAAGGACATTTCTTTGGCAACATGTCAGATATAAGATATCAATATGACTTACCACTGAGGTTGATAACTTCACACATGTGGTGAATGTGGGTTCTCTTTTATTTCTTCATAGCAGTGCCATTAATGTTCCCTTTCTACTCTCCACTCAAGTAAAATTACATGGGGGTGTAATCAAGTCCAATTGGAAGGGAAGAAAATCAATCTCCAGCTATTGAACTTGATATGATCTACCTTTAGATTTGTTAATTCTTTGGTAAGCAAACTGTCTTTTCTCCATTTATTTACTTATTTATTCCACTAGGACTTAAATGTTTATTTTTGCTTAAGTTATAGTAAAATAGTATTTAATTTATTCCTTAAATTGTTTCACCTTCAGAGCTTTTTTAATTTGGCTCTTATGTCTTTGTCATAATCCCATTAGTTTATGGATTTATTTTTGTTTACTTAGTTTTATTGCTGATTTGCTTAGCACTTCCTTGTATTCTGACAATATAAGATATTAGATTCATCTTACCTTTTCTCTGCCCACAATATAGAATCAACCATTTACCTAGAATCTGGTTCTTACAAAACTGTTTTACTTAGTTACCTTAATTACCTTTTATTACCAGCTGTTTTGTTATTCACGACATCTTCAGTGCTGCATACATACACACAGAAAAAGAGGAACCACATTCACCACATGTTCAAAGTTACTATGTCAGTGAGGTCATGCTGATATCTTCTGTCTGATAAACTATCATAATGTAAGGAAATGCTAAGCAAACCAGTAGTAATAAGGAACAGGCAAAAATCAAGATGGACCTGTATTATCTTATACTATCAGAATATAAGGATGTATAAACTCTAAGTCTGAAATTATCACTCTCCCACAATGTATATTTTAAAGGAACTATATATCAGGCCCTACCTGGTGGCTCAACAGGTTTAAGAACAACAAAGCTAGCAACAGCTGCTTCAGCATGAGTTCAGTCCCCCACTAGGGAGCTGATCCTCATGGTGCAGCAGACTGCTCCTGTCTCACCCGCTGCTCCCCTCAACAGTGTACTTTGTCAATCTGCCTATTCTGCTCTCTACTCTGTCACTGATGAATCCTCTCACCACCCCTGCACCTCTGGCCTGTACCCCAGTTCTGTATGTATAAATAAGTACATCTTTAAAAAATAAAGGGACTATATAACTCTGATGATGCCAACTGGAGTGGAATTAAATAAAACTTGAGTAAGTGCTAGGGAATGTTTGGTAACATAAGTCTTTTGTAAGTGGGTAACTGACATGGTAAGTAAAACAACAGAGAGAGGAAGAAAAATCCATGTGGAACATATTCAGCATTCAATAACAATGTAAACAATGTGAATGGACGGAAAAATTAAGTTTGCATTATATGTTCTTATTATAACCTTGATATTTATCCTTTCTTAGTAAAATGTATTTTCTTACATCATTATATTTTCATTTTTGTACAGTGATTATTTTCTCTCAAGTGTAGAGCCCATATTTTCCCTACCAACATCAATCAAACCTTGATATTTAAATGATTTTTAACATATTTCCTCAGTAAAATCTCCCTTTAAAAAAATCTCATGGGATCTTCTTTGGTGGCACAGAGGGTTAAAGTATAGCACTGAGAAGCTAATGCCACTTCAGCACCAGTTTGATCCCCACCCGGAAGGTGATCCACACGGCACACGGTGCTGCAGACCTCTCCTGACCTGCCGGCTGCTCCCCTCAGCAATGTACTTCATCAGTCAGCCTGTTCTTCTCCCCACTCTGTCTCTAGTGAATCCTCTCACCCACCACACCTCTGGCCTGTACCTCTATTCTTTATGCATAAATACATAAATCTTAAAAAAAAAAAAAAAAAAACTCATGGGATAAAGTTAACCCGAAGGAAATTCTTTTCTTCATTGGGTTCTTTACAATTAGCAAACTTTTTTAAAGTGAAGTTAATACTGCCTCAGTGACCAAAGGCATTTATTTAATAGCTTTTCTTTTCTCTCCTACGACTTCCCTCCTTTCTTCTTCATCGTCATCACTATCATTTTCAACATCATCTTTATCATCCACTTGAATTTTGAGCATAGCTATATAAAAGAGAATTCTGCTCTAATTTTCATTTTTATCAGCTAAGCAGTTTTGTTCTTTAATACTTTTCCATAGCTCATATAAATTCTCTTGACCTCCCTATCATAATCTGTATGATTTAGTCAAAACAAGAGAATGTAACAATTCATTATATATTTTAATCCAATGTCTGACTTTTTTTTCAACATCAAATGAGAATAGAAAGAAAAGAAAAATAATTTAAATTAAAAGAGGAAGCAGCAAAAATATTTGACCTTTAATCCAATGAAAGTTTATTTAACTATTTCCCAGTATAATTTTTCTAGTCTATTTGCCTTCATCATTCTGAACATTTTTCTTCAAATGTTTGGGAACTGCAAACATTGAAAATATGTCACAGCAACACATATTTTCCTTGCTCAGAAACTCTATGAAGTTCTAATTGAATGTCTTTCAAAATCTTATCAACCAATACAGTTTAATCTTTTTAATTATGCAACACTAAGTTTACTGTCAGAAATAAATATAAAAAATAACTGCAAAATTGAGAAGTTACTAAAATGGAAAGCTTATTTATCAGTGTGATTTTGCTACTACAGCAAAATTTTCCTGATTTTATCAGAGGCTGTCATGCCTCAGAAGGGTTTATTTTCGATGGTGGAGATGATATATATGGTAGAAATTGATATAAAGAGATGTATTACCATGCCAAAATATGCTGATTCCAAAATAGGTTTCCCATTGCAATATTCACACTTTCTACATGAACTCAGTGTGCAATAGTGCCTTAGTCATTTGTGACTTGATTTCTTCCAGTAAATACTTGCATTGCTCATAAAGCACCTGGATTTTGTCAATATTTCAGTCAGGTTGTGCCATCTGTTGATAAATGGCTGACCAACATTAAGAGAATTAGAAATCTTTTTAAGACATAACCTGATTTTAAATTTTGAAATCATTGTCCTAAAAAAATAAGGATTTATCATTCATATGCTGGTTTATAAGTGGCTTCCCTCCAGGTCAAAAAAAAATAAATAAATAAAATAAAAACAAAAACAAAAAAAACATAATAATGCACTGAAAGAATAAAGCCTGAAGAGAGACTTACTAAATATACAAAACTTTGCTAAGTAAATACTGGTGATGTTTGCTAGAAATTCCATTTTCTACCAGCCTTTATTCATTTTAACAGGATATGAGGTGAATTGATTAAATTAGAAAACAAATGCAGTATCAGACAGAGTTTGTAAAAATATTTCATCAGTGTCATATCTCAATCACTGCGTTGTGAAGTTTATCATGGAAATTTATTCATAAAAATTAATTTATCATATTTATACTTAAGCATAACACAATAAACAGTTACTACTTTCCTTTTGAAAATCCAAAGACTCTTGTTTACAGTCCTCCTCTCTCCACAGAGCTATATAGTTCATGCCCATTTTCGATAGAGAGCTAACTGAATGTATCAGTATAATATGCAGAGGGAAAGGGCAGAGGAAAATTGTTCTCATCCTTCTGGATTCACAGATTAGTTGAACAAATAAATTATTATCGGATTACTAGTAGAAAAATAACATATTTAATGTTATAAGAATGGAGAATGCATATGACTGTAAGCTCTAATGTAAATGAATTAAGACTTTTATTCTTGAGCTAATGAATAGTATAGGAACCTGAGCCATCAAAAAGAGATGTGGTGTCTTATTTAACTATAAGATAGTGACTTGTAAGACTAACCAGACACTACAGATGCTTGCTTTTTCATAAAATAAGTTTCTCAGGGAAAATAAATAAAAACAATTTCTGAAGGTGACCTTAAATAAGGAAAATATTCACTCTCTGTGCTAACAATGGCCATTTCTTTTGAAGTACTAAGGGTCTCAATTGATCTTAGCACTATATAGCAAGTTAAAGATACTAGATAAATCTTACTCTGGATACTTGGGGAAGGGTTATTGTGCAAAACCACCTATCCTTTATTTATTTGCCTTAATAAGAATACTTATTATTTTTTATTTTATTGAGGTAATACTGCTTTACAACACTATACATGATTCATAAGTATATACTACTCTAAAGAGAATGTTACCATCGCATACCCAGTTAAAAGAACCCATAGTCCTCCAACATACTATTTGCTTTTATTTTTATTCTTTTCTAGAGTTAAGTGTTCTAAGTCTACATTGTTTTGATTATTCAAAATTATTTTTGTTTTTGCAAATCTCATAGTTAGAACTCAGTAGTTTCCACATGTGAAAAAGGAGAGGCTTTGAATATGTTTTCTATAATGTATTTTTGTATTCAGTCTTAACCCAAGGAGTTTTTAAATGCAGTGATTTTTTTTTTCTTTATTAAGTCTGATTCAGGTGCTCTATTACATTCATACAACTTCACAATGATATCAGGTTATTTCAATCCATAAGCAGTCATCTTTATGAATCACAGATTTTGTAGTCAACTATGGATAACAGAAACCATTCAAGATATTTAATTCAGAATGGATTTACTGTTAAAAATGAGATGCTGGCCGTCACTGGTGGTGCAGTGGCACTAAGAAGCTTAAGCCACTTCCGCATGAGTTCGATCTCTGCCTGCCCCGGACGAGATCCACATGGCGTGGCAGACCTCTCCTGACCGGCCCACTTCTCCCCTCAGCAGTATACTTCGTTGATCTTCCTGTTCTGCTCCCCACGCTGTCTATGGTGAATCCTCTCACCCTCTGCATCTCTGGACTGTAGCCCAGTTCTGTACGAATAAATAAATAAATCTTAAGAAAAAAAATGAGATGCTTATGACACTATCCAAAGGGTCTGTGCAGACCTTCTATAATATGGACAAATTGTCCAAAAAAGGGAACTATCACCTCCACTACAATCATGAAGCTTTTCTAATAACAACTGCCTAAAAACAAGCATTGGCTTTCTATACACATCTTAGCTGCAGTAGAAAGATTGGGAATGAACCTTAAAAACTGTTAATAATGGAATCATTCTCTGTATGTCAGAACCCCAAAAGTGAAATGAATGTCCTTTTGTTCCTATTTTCCTCACATAACTCTGGTCTGAATTCAAATTTTGGGTGAATATCAACCAAATATTTTCTAGATATTTAGTTGAAAGATATTCTAGAAAATGCAATTTCTTGTGAATGCAAACTAACAAGGTACATTAGAAGGTGTTTTGGAAAATATTGGACAATTTAATTCACCATATATTTCTTCTTGAGAAAAAGAGACAAATTCCTATAATACTCCTGGATATTTCTTAAGTTGATGGGGTAATAAAATTACCATCAGATTATTTAATAGGGTAAGTAAATTTAACTAGGTATATAAAAATAGACTTAGAAAGTAGGATTTAAGACAGCAAGAGAAATTTTATATATATGTCCTGAACTAAGAAATTATAAGATACCTAGACTTTTAAGGAGAAAGTGATTCACATAATAAACAGCAGACCTCTCTTTAGTCCTCCAATTTTTAGTCTTCTAGGTAATAAAGGAGTGGTAAATGTTTATAGTGAGACTACATGGCCTCAATTTACCTCAACTCAAAATAACCCATATGCCAATGTGATAAATATGTTGACAAGACCTATTCTAAACAACTGGAGCTGAATACCCTTTATTTATTTATTTTTTAATGTTCAATACATTCTAGACTAAGAAATATACATTTAAAGTATAGTGATTATGTCTTCCGGGATTTATTTATTTTAAAAGAAATGTGATTTGAAGTTCTTATTGACAAGTCTAAACTAAGTAAATGACATATTTTCTGTTGAGAGTCTACCTTCAACATTGCTTTTATTCTCATGCATCTCAACAGGAAGTGTTTAAATCGATAAATGTGATTCTCTTACTTGAAATATGTAGCAAGTGTTTATGAAGGGGGGGATGGAAAGCATTGTACTTTTCTGATTTTTTTTTTATGGAGAAAATCATTGTCCTCTGCGTTAACATGAAATAGTATAAGGAGTTAAATGTAAGGATTCAGGGCTCCTGTAGGGAGAACAATAGTCACAACCATCAAACCTAGCATCTTTGTCTTGTGTCTTTTGTTTTATAGGTTTATCAAACCTTGAAAATGTTACTTTGTTGAACTTTCTGTCAATTTGTGTAACAAACCCCATTCTCACAACTTCAAAAGGACATATTTAACACATGAAAGAAAGCAGAAGCTTTTGAGCCATTTATTTATGTATTTAACTCTATGAGTTAAAACCAAAGACTGATTTGTATGGGAAGTTGAAGAGTCTCCCAGTAAAACTAGAGTTGATTAACCTGTGTGTGTGTTTACTTTCACAGTGTGTATACTCTTCAAAATCAGTACAGAGGATAATCATGCCAAAAGGAATAGGAAGAACCTTCTGACACTCAAAATGTCTCTTATCATATAATATTCATTTAAGACATACAAACAGGAAATTATATAAAGCCTTACCCCCCTCCCCTTTTTTTTTTTCTTTTTGCCTAGCAAACTCTTATCAGGCATGCTCTGTGTTAAAGTAGGTAGATACATTATGCTTACATTATCCCAGGTCATTAACTGTCTCCCTTTACCCCTTAGGTTCTTTCCTTTTGATTCTCTTTAAAATGGAGATTAACAGGAAAGAAACAAGCAGAAGTGCAACAATATGCCTGACTCCTGTATAGGTGCAAAAGAGTCAGCAACACCAAGCTACTTTCTGAAGTGGCTGAAGACATTGCTTTAAATATGATCTTCAGATAAACAACGTTGTGTGGGGGTCCTTGACCAGCAAGGCAAGGGGGTAGAGCCCCAGGGACAGTGCAAGGGAAGAAGGCAAAGATGGAGACGAGTGCAAGAGAGATTTATTCTTACAGAGTCATATATATATATATATATACCTGAGGGCAGCACAGAATGTACGGGCGGGGGTGGTCTGGTGGTCTAATGTCTTAAAGGCCAATGGGTTTGAGGGGAGGGATCCATCGTCATCTCTTTGTCTCTTTGGCGCCAAAGCTTGCTGAGCGGGAAAGGAAGGAGAGTGGGGGAAGGGATTGGGTGTGCTGCATTCTCAACCAGGATGTTTACTCTAAGTTCCAATCAAGTGTTGTTTTGTGCATAGGAGGCAAAGTCCTGGTCTCGGTCCCCGACAATGTTGCTAGGCAAATGTGATGATCAGTTATAGGATGTTGTCAGAAAAGTCACCATAAAAAGGGTTAAGTTGCTGTGCAGATTTAAAGCTTTGCCTTCTCCATTGATTAGTTACTGTGGATTTAGTCCTCTTTCTCTCCCTGTTCATAAAAGGATCCCCTCACAAACTGAGATATTTTTCCTTATAAATGTAAATTCCCCTTACACGAAAAGATAACTTCTCTGTTTTCAAAGCCTTTTCTTTTTTGTTTTTCCTAAAATAACCATCTCAAAATATGTCTTATGCCAACTAGGGATAATGGTATATTCTGTTTCTTTTTATCACCAAGGGTTTCAAATTTGCAGATTTATTTAAGACTTCCATCAAATCTAAGAATAGATTAGATGAGTATCTTTTGGTCTATTGATATAAAGTTGAGAAGGAGAGGAGCCAATTACCAGGGAAATATCTATAGTAACAGAAACTAGAATTTGGATACTGATTCTCTTGTCACTTGAACAATGCTCTTAACCATTACCAAATATTGCCTCTGAAATAGTAATGATGATCTACAGTGAAATTTAGCTACTTACAAGAAAAAGGATAAGTTAGTTAACAGTACTTATACCTGAAGATGTCCATATAATAATACAATCTAAATAGCTACAGCTAGTGCATACACATTGCCTATTATCACTAAATTCAGAAGCTCTTTTTTTATGTAACGTAGAGTGAAAAAATAACGAATTTATTTAAGTTTATATTGAGATATTTATTTGTTATTGAATCAATAGAAGCCCATCTTTATAAGATATTTTAGAATGTTTCTAAATGAAGCAAAACAATGATTTCCCAGAAGTGATATGGAATCAAATATGTTTTCACCAAATACCTCGAAGCATTTGGCATGCAGATTAGGAAAGAAAGATACAATGGCAATGTAACACCAAGGGGACTTAGTGGAGGAAATACTGCAATTAAACATGTTGGGAAAGGATGAAGTAAGTATATGAAAAATAAGAAATAAGTTAAAGCTAAATTGAATATAAACATAATTACAAAAGCTAGAGTAAGCAAACATTCTTTACCTGGGAGTAAGACATGAATTCAAAGTGTTAGTTTGTTTTAGAAAAGACTTTTTAGGCTAAGGCATTTCATTTGTCTGTAAGAGAACTTTTATACGGAATGTATACATTGGCCTATGTGTTTTTTTCTTTATCAGTCCCCTAAGATCCTTTTGGTGTATTCAAGTAGGTTCTTTAAACTTAATTCTACTAGCTATCTAAGACAAAAAAAGAAATTCAAAGTAGAATAAATAAGAGAAGTACCTTCTACTGAAGTCCCTTTGGGGAAGGCTGGAAGAAAGATTAACCTCCTACATTTTTGAGAATATCATGGGATCTTTCCTAGTGGAAACTGGTCTCCTTTTTCTCCAAAGTCACCAGGATATGTTAACTGACTCATTGCTTGGAATAGAAGGGAGGGACTGAAAATTTCTGTTTTGTTATACAACTTGGGTTTTTGTTCAGTTTATCCTTGCTTCTCACTTCCTTTCCTGACTTCAAATTTCTATCTCCACATACTTATTTAAAAAAAAAAAAAAGTACTTGTTTGTTTGTTATTTAATCATTTTCTGTGATTCATAAACAGCATTTCACACAATAGCCTTCTCAAGTTTATTTTAAAAAATCGTATTTTTTCATAAAAAGTAAAATGGATTTGGTAAAATGTACATTTGATTGTGCTACTACTCAAAAAAGTCTTTACCTACTCAAAAGTCTTCGATAGTTTCTTATGCTTTTAGTATAAAGTCCCAAAATCTAAAAAAAGCATTAGACATCTCTTCATGTGCTCATCTCCCACCACTCTAAATATACTTCCTTTCATACTGAAAAGATATATGTATGAAATATGACCTGCTTCAAAATAACAACTTATAAAAACAACAGTTTTAATCCTTAAGATAATCAAGAAATACTTGAAACCCATGAAATTTAATTTTACATTAAAACAAGCATGTAGAAACATTAATCAAATTCTGACATGGCTCATTGAGAGTATAGAGCTAATAAGAGAAGCAGTTTAGCATAAAAGAGGGCAACAAAACCAGAAACTAATTGATGACTTAGACTTAGAGAAAAATAGAAAATTCCAGTTTCATGAAGGGAAGAAAGCAATATCCTGATCTGAGGAAAAGATAAAAATAATGACTGGAAAACAAACAAAAAAAAGTATTGTGGATCAAGTCTTACCATTATGCTGAACAAGTCCCATCTGGGAAAGAAAAAAAAAAAGTCCTATCTCCATTAAATACATCATTTTCTCCAAATCAAATATCCATATGAAATCCTTCACAGAATAATACGTGTAGGGTTAGAGTGAACACTGTGAAGCTCTTAGCAGCCGCTTCAGTGTGAGTTCAAACCCCAGCCCTGGAGGTGACCCAAATGGCACAGTAGATCTCTCCTGTCGCACCTGCTGGCTACCTCAGCAGTATACATCGTGGATCTCCCTGTTCTTCTCCCACCTCTGTCTTTGGTGAATTTTCTCACTGCCCCTGTACCTCTGGCCTATACCCCAGTTCTGTGTGTGTGTGTGTGTGTGTGTGTGTGTATGTATATATATCTTAAGAAAGGAAGTATATCTGTAACATTATGCTGACCCTAGAACTATAGTCAATAATGAATTACAAAATAGTAATGTAGTAAGGAAGCAAATCAGTAGTATTAGGGGTAAAAGTATGCTTTTAACTTACGAAAATCAAAGCATAGTTGAATGATAAAAGACTATTGTTGGTGAAAATATGGGATAAAAGGTGAAAGCAGTGGGCATAAAGGAATGGAAATTAATCTACAGGAGCAAAACATAATATCATAAGAAGATAAAATAGCATTAAATATTATTATTTAAGATTTATTTATTTTATGCATACAGAACTGGGGTACAGGCCAGAGGTGCGGAAGTGGTGAGTGGATTCACCAGATAGTGTGGGGGGCAGAACAGGCTAACTGACAAAGTACACTGCTGAGGGGAGCAGTGGGTAGGTCAGGAGAAGTCTGCTGTGCCATTTGGATCACCTCTGGGGCGGGGATCAAACTCATGCTGAAGTGGCTTTAGCTTCTTAATGCTGTGCTTTAACCTGCTGCACCACCAGGGAGGGCTCTAAATATTATTATTTTGTGTGTGTGTGTGTGTGAAAAAAATACAAGAAGGCCTTCCTGGTGTCCCAGGAGTTATATCTCAGTGTCATCAGCATTATGGCCTGAGTTCCATCCCCTGCCAGGGAGATGGCACATGGCACTGCCAACTTTTTGTCTTGCCTGCTGCTCACTCTTCACAGTATATTTTAGTAGCTCCACTGGTTGTGTTCCCACACTGTCTCTTGTGGAGAGATAGGCTTTAACCCCTGAACCTTATTCTTCTATGCAATAAACAAACAAATATTCTTAAAAATACAAGAGATGAATTCCTAATTCTCTTGTGTTTTTTTTTTTTTTTTAACTCAGTGGCCAAAAGGCATTTCTTTGGGTGCTTGGTAATATTGCAATTGTATAGTCTAAATATCCCAGTAAGAGTAAATGACCCTAAGGTAAACATGATGTGTCTGTGTCTGAAGAGACTGATACAGTGCTTTGGCAGGAGTTTCTTCCACTGACGTCCTCCGTCCCTTTATCTAACACCTGACACAGTACATTGGCAGTCATGTTATCACTTGCTTCTCCAGGCATTTAAGGATGTCATTAGGTCTTAGACTTTTTGTATCAAGAAAGGATATATGCTTTGTATTTTTTCTTGTGTCATGTTTGGCAGTCTTTCCATGAAATGACTGTAGTATTCTCTTCTTCCAGATATCAGTGGAAGTTGAAGTAAAAGGAGAAGTGCTATAGATAATTCAGTGAAATCTGGCAGTAAGACTGATGAAGATGCAAGCACATGTGTAACAATTTGTTTTAAAGAGCTTTCCTACATGTCATTTAACATATGGAAAGGTAAAATCTTATAAATCCAGATATAAATATATGAATATGGCAGTGTATGTGTGTTTTGGAAACAACATACATGAGCATGGCCAAAAATGAAATGAAGTGAAAAAAGAATGCACAATACAAAATAAAACTTTGAAGATAGATGAACAAATGTAAATCTGTAAAAAGGAAGGAGAAAAAAGGTGGTGAATCATGAGTAAAGAAAACTGAAAATGCATCACAAAACTTGGGGGACCCTTAGTGTTCTACCTGACTCAAATCAATTATTCCTTTCTCTTTCTCTGCTTAATAATTTTTTGGTTTGCCAAATTTATGTGTGAATAGGTATATGCATTTACACATGCTTATAAATTTCTACATATGTACATACATATGCATATATGCATGCCGTGAATATATATGTATACATACACATGTATGCATGTGACTTAACTTTAAGTTTCAGAGGTTGTAATAAACCAATAAATAAACAAATAACCAAAATTAAAACATGTGGTCAAAATATATATACAGATATGTAAATACATGAATGTATAAACACAAATATATTAAACTGTTTCAGATACCTAATTTATAGAAACTGATTATTAACCATATGATATATTAAAATTCATTTCTCAGATGTAATAAAATAAATTCATTTCATGCATAAAGCTATTTATAAGTTATGTGAACATCCATCTCTTTGACTAATTATGCCTTCAATCTTAGGAAATATATAAGACAGTGTTGTGTATACTAGCTGAGGAAATTGAGATCTAAGACAAAAATCAATGGAAATGGGACTAGAAAACTACTCTTTTTCTCATAGAGGTCTTTTACCATTTTCACAATACAAATCCAACCACATCAGAAGTAAATTGTAAGGGAAAGAAGGCTGTAATAAACTAACAAACAGCATACACACACACACACACACACACAGTGATTTTCCTATATTTTTAAATAAAACATATAAAAATATAGAAAGGATATGTGAACAGGAAAAGGAAGAAAGAAAAATGGTCGAAAGGTGTGATACTACTGCTCAATATTAGATTAAAACTCTGACTAGGCACATTAAAAAACTCCATTTTATGAGATTTCTACAGAGAAATAAAGGAGAAGATCAATAAAACAATTACTAGCTATTTAAAAACTTGGTAGCTAGATATAGAGATATAAACCTACAGATTTTGTGTATGTGTGTGTGTGTGTGTGTATGTGTGTATAGATAGTTTGTTTATCTACCTAGCTATCTGTATCTATCATGTATCAGATATTGAGGAAGAGTTTATTATTAGAATTTGCTGATATCATTATGGAGACTAGAAAGCAAAATTTTGTAGTGTGGGTCAACAGGCTGGAGACCCAGAAGTCAAGTGGTACTGATGAGATCTAGTGGTAGTCTACTGGAGAATGTTCCTTGGTGAAGGCCAGTCTTTTTATACTGGTCAGGCTTTTAACTGATTGTATGCATTTCATCTACTTTATGGATGGAAATCTGCTTTATCCAAAGTTCACTATTTAAATATTAATGCCACAGAGAATATCCTCCAAGTTGACAGATACAATTAAGCATCACAGAGTTCTATCCTTATTAGCAAGCTAAACATGCAGATAAAAATTATTTCTTACTCTATAATTTTCACCTTGATTTTTTTTTAAAGTAGCTTAATAAATATTTGTTGAATATCTACTGGATATCATGTCCTCTTCTATGTTGTAGTGAGGCAGTGATGAGACTGAGAAACAAGTCCCTGATCCTTATGCCTTTTATTTATCAATGTCACTAAGATTTTAATTCTTAACAAAGCCATTTGAATAATTAACATTTAAAACAAAAATGTCAGCCCTCCCTGGTGGTGCAACAGGTTAGGACATAGCACTTCAAAGGAGATGAAGCCGCTTCAATGCAAGGTCTATCCCTGGTCCCACCCCCAAATGGAGGTGACCCACATGGTATGCTGACCTCTCCTGACTCACCTGCTGCTACCTTCATCAATGTACTTTGTCAATCAGCATGTTCTTCTCCCTCTTCAGTCTCTGGTGAGTACTCTCACCGCCCCTGCACCTCTGGCTTGTACCCCAGATCTGTATGCATAAATAATTAAATCTTTTAAAAAAAAGTCTTTCCCCAATGCACACATAACACTTTCTTCCTCATTGTCAGAGTCTTCCTTTGACACCCTTAGTAAAAATACCCGTTAACAGTTATGAAACACAAATGAGAAACCTTTCATTATAATAGTGAGACATATCTCCAAATACCTACTCTAGTAGAAAACAGTATCAAATATTTTTAAAAGCTTCCTATATTTTATTTCATGATCAAATACTATAGTATATTAAGTCTACCAATGTTGAAAACAGTTTTGAGTAGAAATAATGTGTACTCTAACATATATTTGCTCCAAATGTAAAACAAGGCACTTATTGTAAACTAGAAAGTTCAGTTTGATTATTTTGTGGTGTTTGGGGCTTCTTAAATTATTTAATATTAATAAATTTTACATGAGGCTGATACTACTAGAGAAAAACTTAAAAACAAATACATTTTAGCTGGGAATGCTTGCTTATTGAAATATATACATTCTGCATTAGTTTCCTAAGACAGCTGTAACAAATTAGTACAAACTACATGGATTATAGCAACAGAAATTATTCTTTCATGTTTCCAGAACCTTAAGGACTAAGTCAGTAGAACTGGGGTAAAATCAAGGTGTCAGCAGACTCACACTCCTAGAGGCCCTGTGGGTAAACCATTCCTTGCCTTTTCTTTTATCTTCTGCTTGCTGTTGTCATTCATTAGTTTATGGTTACAACATTCCAATTTTCAAGACCATAATCTTCAAATTTTTCTCTGCTCAATTTTCAATATTGATGTATTTATTGTGTATCTGTGTAAACTCATCTTCTACATTTATCTTATATAACTACTTGTGACTGCTTTTTAGAGCTCACCTAGCTAATCCAAAATGATCTGTTTTAAAATCCTTAATTTAATCACATGAGTGGAGATGTTTTTCCTTTATACATTAATATTTATAAGTTTATGGAATTAGGACTTCTTATAACACCATCCTTTCACGTGATAATTAATTTTCATTTTAATGAGTGTGCCAGTATAAATTAGCATGTGATATGCAACCCCCCCAAGTATTGATATCTTAATACAGAAAATGATTATTTTCCTTCAGATCTATCAGTGTCATCACACAGAAACTCGAAATGACTGAGGTTTTACTATTGAGTATAGGATGTGATCTGTGCATCACCAACTTTCAGAGATACCACATGGAAACTCATATAACATTCACTACCACTAATTACAAAATATTTCATTGGTTTTCTAGAAAGTTGAAAACTAGAAATAGCTCTGACCACCACATTGAGTTGGCCATTTCAAGTCAAAACCCTAATGTGATATAAATGAAATTGGTTTTAAGTAAAACTTAAGAATAAACTGAATTTATTACAGGAATGTGGTTTGGTGCCAGCAACAGATTTTAATTTTACAGAGTCATTTAAGATTTTAAATAGAAATACTGAAAATACTATACTATTTTTGATATATTATAATGTAGTAATAGGCTACTATAAAATTTATTGGGTACTGATCAGGAGGATGGAACTTTCTTATAACTGGCATTGGTTCAGATTTTGAAGCATAAATGTAGTAGTTACTACTCTGTGGATGGGCCAGCCATATTTCCTTGGGGTGATAGAAGAAGATGTGATATTGTCTCATATCACACTATGAATAACAATCCTTTCGTAAAGAATTTTGGTGTTTTGTCTTTTGAGTTGCTTTTTCAGTAAAGAGGATATAAGTTTTATGAAGGTCAAACAAAGGGCAGTGGCCAGTGGAAACAAGAATGAATTATTGAGATGTGCTGAAGCTAAGAAGAACTTGCAATCAGTTTCAGTTATTTGCAGTAAGGTCAAGCTCCTATGGGAAAACTTGAAATGCTTTCGGTGGATAACATTTGGAAAGAATATATCCTCAGTCTCACAAAGTGACAATTATTTAACCATCTAATATGAAGTTATAGGATTTGAAATATTTTTCATATAAAGGGATTAGTGACATGATTTATATAAAATAGTTATAAACTAAAAAGCAAATGCAGACCTATTTGTCCTTGAAGTTTAATATGTTAATTAAATGGAATATTTCAGCATGGTTCAAGTATATAGAGTAGAATTTTTTTTTTTACACATCATTTAATATATCTTGTATTTCCCCATCATTAAAGCCCTGGGTTACAAAGTAGGACCACAAATTGTTAAAATGAAATTAAGAGGTTTTCTCTAAATAGTAACCTAAGACACCAAAAAATATTTTTACAATGGGCAGAATAAAGTAAATAAAAGGTCTTGCTTTTTGGGGAGCTTGGAAAGAAGACACACAATGAAGTGAGTTGGTGCAGGTAATGAAATATGATAAACATTATAAAATTATATAGGCTAATAAAAAGTAATAATATTATGTATCATCCAAACAGAACATTTTTGGGGGGTGAAAAGAGTACTTATAATAGTATCTCCAGGATAGCAGCAACTGTTCATTCTTGAGACTTTCCAGGAAAGCCAGATTTTATCTTCACTCAATTTGTTTTTATTTGAGATAATGCTGGTTGTTAAATTGTGAGGTTTTCAATGTACAAAAAACACTGGCTCCTATTTCATTTTACTTCTAGACCAATGGCCACATATATCACTAGTCACTGTCAAGAAATGCAGAGGCATTCAGACCCTAGGCTATCTTTATTCTGTACAATGTGGGTTTCTCAAAGCATTTATGTACATTGGGAAGTCTGCAGCTCCCCTTCTTTTGCATACAATACTCAGATTTTCTTCATTTAATCACAAATATTCTTCTCCATGACAGAAGCACAAACACAGTAGGGTACTTCACTATACAATTTGCTCATACATTTTCAGCCCTCTTAGGCTCAAAGTAGGACAGTATATTTTCATCTTGAGATGGTTGCTGCTAGATTCATCTAAATTTTTACCCTTAGTGCTTTCAGCAGTATTCCACTCAAAGTAATCCAGACTACTTTACACTATGTTGTGAAAGAGAAGGGGAGAGTTAATTTAAATCTGAACCAAAGTGCCAATAAAATTGCTCTACATCTCATGTGAATGTAAATTGTTTTTAATATTTTTGTCTAATTGGATGGGGGAATATATTTATCATGTCACTGATCACATTACATGTATTTGAGGATTTATTAATGTGCTCTATCATATACATATAATGACCAACAAAGCAACTGTGAATGGGGTCACTACTTGGTTAAGCTTGCAGGATTCCACAATTATCTTCAGTAATTGTGTTTTCCGCAGGAGGCAGATTGGCAAATGAAACGAAGATATAAAAGAGACAACCAACCATGCATCATTTAGGTCTTTATTGATGTTACTAATCTATTTTTACCTTACCTCATAGTCTGAGAACTTAATGAGGGAATTCCTTTTAGTATATTCATTCCAACTATATATTTGGGGATTGGGAAAATGACTTCTTGGAGAGTTCACTACAAATCAGGATTTTACCAGATTTCATTTATTACTCAGTCCCTGTGAGTTCTACCTCCTAACAGGGGATCATAAGAGCTTTTCGTGTCTTTCAGTACCATTGTCAATTTAGATCATGAATGCAATAGCCCCTGAAATAACTGAGTGTTCCCCTTTTCCCAAGTTGGGAGAATCATCTACTTTATTTATAGTGTTGAAAGTTCATTTCTCATCATGAAATAATCACTTCTTTCATCAATTGGTTCCAGGTCTAAAATATGGCTGACATCTGGACTGCATAAGACATTTTGGCTATGGACTGTGGTATATATCTCAGTACCCTGCGGATTTTTATACAAGTGGCTAGACCCTAAATTTAATAAAGCTATCCCCCCCCCCCCATGGACAAGCATTGAGAATCTGTGACAAAGCCCTTCACTAACTATAACTGTATCACATAATGACACTGTAGATAGAAAAGTGTATGAACTATTAGTATATATAATGGTTAACTTATTCTCACTGGTAAAGGATCTAACTATTTTCTTTTAGTGAAATTCAAAGAAATTAAATTTGTTATGTAATTAGTGTCTTTGCTTAAATAACAGTTGGTAACAGTTGGGACTGTACAATACAAACCTTTCTGTAGCAATATAGAATGGAGAGGTGAAGAGTGATATGAAAAGAGAACCACAGATAGCTCAATATTTCCATAGTCTATATTAAAATGAAAAACACAGAAATTATAGCTTTCAGAGCATGTCTTTACTGAGGTGACCAGAGGGGAAAAGTCTGAAATCTAGGCCCACTGAACACTGATGAAAGAATAATGAACACTTTGCATAAAAGAGGGAAGATTTAGAAAGTACATGACAATTGTCTTCCACTGCCTGCAAATTTGCCATATGTAACATTTGCAGAGGGATTTTCAGCTTTCTTTGAAGTGATCCTCATGAATTTGCAAATTACTAGATATCTATATTGCAGTAGAATTAGATCAAATACATCTTGTAGATGCTTCTGTAACTCATCAGTTGTGAAAATTAGCACCTACGAAATTAAATTCAATTTTATGAAATGCTGGGAGGTTTGGGAGAAAAGTCATGGCATAAATGTTAAAAAAAATAATATGTGCATGTATGGATATTTTGGTAAAATCTGAGACAACTATGATAGTTTTTCATATTTAATTTTATCCACACATTACAAACTACTTTATAAATTAACTAAATCAATTGTTTTCAATATGCAAGTAAAACACAGAACCCAGAAAGTTCAAAAACTCGACTTTAAGTGCAGAGGGAAAAAGATTGTCATTTTGACTAAAAGTTTGTCTAAACCTCCCACTATATGGGCTTCTCTGGTTGCACAAAAGGTTAAATCTCAGAACTATAAAGCTGTTGGCAGCCACTGTAGCTTGAGATCTATCCCCTTCCAGGAAGCTGACCCACATGCAAGGCAGACCTCTCCTATCTTGCTCCTGCTCCCCTCAACAGAACCTCCTGTTCTGCCTCCTACTTTGTCTCTGGTGAATCCTCTCCCCACCACTCCTGCACCTCTGGTCTGTATCCCAGCTCTTGTGTGCACAAATAAATAAAAAACTAAATTTTAAACCTCCTAGTTTGTCACATGCTACATTTTCTTTTTATATAATTATTTTGATTAGAAAAAAAAAATTGATAGCGATAATAAGTTACCTAAGAAAATGAGAAACATAAATATCTCTGGAGTGAGAATCCCTGAGTTTGAGTACAGAGTCCTCCCTTTTTTTAATTCTATAAACTTAAATGTGCTTCCTAAGTTCTCTAGGTTTTAATTATCCCATTTGAAAACTGAAAACAATTATAGTACAAACTTCGGAGTTGTGTGGATTGATATAATTAATGTATGTAGAATACCTAAAACACCTATTGGCACTACAGTCTCTATGTGCACTTTTATTATCTGTAACATCTTCAACATGGAAATGCAGTGCTTGGCTTTTGTCAAAAAATAGGGGCTTTCCAGTGCTTCTCTGGAGGTCATTTAAACCATACATGCTTTTAGAGATACAAAACATAATTTTAGAGGTGCAAAAATAGTCAGAGATTTCCCCAAAAATACTACTCTTTAATGATGGCATGTGGTCCGGTAGCATTTTATTCTCATAAAGTGATGACAAAAAGTGTTATTTGGAATTCATTTTACTTCAATTAAGATGCTACACAAATTTTTGTGAATATATATGGCGTTTTGTGAAGGCCATTAGCTTTTTCTTTTCTGTTCACAAGATTTTATTTCTTTAAACATTTCCCAGAGAATTTTGTATAGAGTTACAATAATGTGCTTTAGTTTCAAATATAGTCATAAGTAATCATATTAATTAAAGAAGCATCAATTGAATAATACGTGAAAATTATGTAATATTTAAGGCCCATCTGATATTTCAGTCCTTCCCTGTTCATATATTAGGCATTCTCAAAAAAAAAAAAAAAAAAAAAGGATGTATACACTGAAGTATAAACAAAGTTAGAATTGGGAATGAGCCAAGAACTTCAGAAGACAAAGTACCATTTTGCTGTTTATTATCAATTTAATCATAATTGAAGAGAGTTTCAAACTTGAGTGCATCTTTTTAAAAACTGAGTCCTTGATTTACAATGAAATTTGCTTTGGTTAATAAGAGTATAAAAATGATTTTATGACTCAAAGATGGTAATGTGAATAATGGTGGACTGAATATTTGGTTTTAAATTTGGTTTTAAATGTATATTATGTGAACATTATGTGAATACAGAAAACTACTAGATTTACATTTGAAATGAAATGGACATAGAAGTTAGGAATTACCCATATTACTGTACATATTATCCAGCTTAAGAATTTCATTACTCTTTATAATATGCTTACATGGCTAAAATATAATATCTTTTCCTCAGCCTTCCATATATTTGTGCAGTTTAAGAATCTTTTGTAATTCCTTAAAAATGAACCATGAAAATTAATTAAGTTAGCTAAAGATACAAAGGCTCACTTCTTTGTCATAAGGACTCATTTGCTTTGTGCAATGTCAAGAATATATACAGTAAGGTTACTTTATCTTAACAGAACTAAAAGAATGAAAACATATCAGAACTTCATTTTATTTGACAATGGGAAAGTTTCAATTCAAATATAAGAAAGATCATATTAACTTATGATTCAGATATAAATACCCGTTTCCCAATTAGAATAATTGCATCAATATGTATTTGCTTATTTTAATATTTCTACCCCTTTGATAGACACAACTATTTGTTTGAATGCAAATTAAGAGATCAGAGTCAGAAAATTCATAAACAGCATATTTCTAGTGCCATCTGTCACATCCTCCTTATTAGTTTTATTAAATGAATTGTTTTTTTTTAAAGATTATATTTATTTATTCATACAGAACTGGGGTACAGGGGCGGTGAAAGTATTCACCAGAGACAGAGCAGGGCACAGAACAGGTCAACTGCTTGGGTGGCTCAAGAGAGGTCTACCACGCCATATGGATCACCTTCGGGGCAGGCGGGGATGGAACTCAAGGGGAAGTGGCTTTAGCTTCTCAGTGTTGTGCTTTAACCCACTGGCCACCAGGGAGAGCCCTAAATGAATAGTTTCTATACTTAATATGAAATTAATTTTCAATAATTAATTTTCATTAATTATTGAGATGGCATTACAACACAATACTTGTGATTTAGGGAAATTTGTTTCACACTTCAGTATTCCTTTTTCTCCTGCCCAGTGAGTGTTGTTGGTCTGGATGTTGGTTAGATATAATTCTGACATGTGCTCTAGTCTTTTAACACTCTCTCTCTCTCTCTTTTTTTTTTTTTTTAAGATTTATTTACTTGTTTATTCATACAAAACTGGGGTACAGGACAGAGGTGCAGGGGTAGTGAGAGGCTTCACAAGAGACAGAATGGGGAGCAAATCAGGCAGATAGACAAAGTACACTGCTGAGGGGAACAGTGGTCAGGAGAGGTCTGCCGCACCATGTGGATCACCTCAGGGACAGGCGGGCATGAACTCATGCTGAGATGTCTTTAGTTCCTTAGTGCTGTGCTTTAGCCCACTGTGCCACCAGGGAGGACCCCCTATTAAATCTTTTCAATTGTTGTAACTAGATTGTCATTTGGGCTGGGGGACAGGGAAGACATTTTGTTAGCAGGATGTTTGGCTAAAGCTTGCCATTATTTTGTTTATGAAATGAGAGAACATTCAGGTTTCATCTTTTATTGCATGTAGCTGTCCAATTTTCTCAACATCATTTTTTGAAGAGATTTTCCATTCTCCATTGTATACATCTTTGCTCCTTTATCATAGATTAACTGTGCATAAATGTGTTGACTTATTTCTGGGCTCTCAACTCTATTCAGTGTATAGTTTGAAGTCTGTGATAAATTTCTTTCTTTCTTTTTTTTTTTTTTTTTGTTAGTGTTGCTGTGACTATTCTGGATCTGTGTGGTTCTATATAAATTTCAATGATATTTACTTTATTTGCTTGAAAAATATCTACTGAAACTTTGATAAAATTTGTGTTAAGTCTAGGTATTGCTTTGGATAAAACAAAAGGTCCCCCTGCAAAAAGGTAAGCAAACAACCATGTCTAGGATTCATCAAAGATTATTATTTTTCTAATTTTTGTAGTTAAATTTCAATTTTAAGTCTAAATGTCCACATTACCATCAATCACTTGAGCATGTTTGTGTTAGTATTGTGTTAGTGTTAGTATTTTGTAGTCAAATGAAATAATGCCATCACAGTAGGTGTTTATACCCTATCTTTGTTTACAGTTACATTGATAGTGGCAATAACTCCAAAAAAGTGTTTTTTAAATAATTGCCATGATCAATATTTCATGATACAATTATATCAGTTAAAGAAACAATGATACTGTGATTACAAGGTATTTCCTGCAGCTCGAGTACAGAAAGTGATGGAAGACACAAATTTCTAGAGATGTAATGGATTTAAAGAAACCAGTACTAAAGTATACCTATAATACTTAGTTCATAAGTAATTCCCTTTATAAACAGCATCTCTTTTGAATTTAAACTACTACCATCTAAGAGCTCTTTCAATTTTCATTGCAAGCACATTTATATTGATCTCTTTACATTAGCTCTGAATTTATACCTAATTTTGTTATTTTACATATTTACATAACATTATTTTAAAAATAGGGCCCTCCCTGTTCGCACAGCGGGTTAAAGCACAGCACTGAGAAGCTAAAGCCAACTTCAGCAAGAGTTCGACCCCCACCAGAGGTGACCACATGGTGCGGCAGACCTCTCCTGACCCACTCATTGCACCCCTCAGCAGTGTACTTGGTCAGTCACTCTGTTTTGCTCCCCACTCTGTCTCTGATGGATCCTCTCACCGTCCCTGCATCTCTGGCCTGTACCCCAGTTCTGTATGCATAAATAAATCTTAAAACAAACAAAAAAAATAAAACAAAGTTGGCACTCATAAATTCATGAAAATTGTTTTATGCATTCAAAAGGTGTACTCTATTACTCAAATTGAACAATACTTTTCATAAATATACTTGCAAAATTTACTTGCAAAGTAAATATATTGTAACTCCCCCTATTTTACTCAATTATGTGGTTCTTACAGTCAATTAAATTATGTTCTCCATTTTAACTATATTTTCCTTCCTCGCCACAAAACCCCACCATTCATATCACATGTTCAGTGTTATGAAAATAACAGGAAGAAAATCTTTTTTTGTCTATTATCTGGATTTTCAGTGTGGGTTGTCCAGCATAGTTATACTATTCACATAAACTTTTGGTATAAGTGAAATAATAGTTATTGCCATCCAAAGACTTTGTATTTCTTTAAATCAGTTGTATACTTTCACTGGGAGCTTTTTATTTCTCAAATGAGCAAAGTTTGGTTTGCTCAGTATTGACTTCATAAATTTAATAGTAAATGCAACATCCACAGCTAGGTTTCCTTTATTTTCTGTCCCAGTCCTCATTTTATCACATGGGAAATATTATCCTCTCGTACAAACCAGAATCTCCAAGGCTACTTAAAACAGAGGATCCTGTTAATATAGATATATTCTTTTGGTATGGTAGTTCAAATGTTTTGTGCTTTGCTAGATGCCACTAGCTTTGTGATTTATATTTCATCATTTTTTTAAGGGGCAGAACTTATTGATGTATGCCATATAATTTATTTACAGTCTTTTTGCTCCATTTATTCTTGAACATACGTAGCAGTCAGCCTTTAAGATAGCCACCAATGCTCCTTACTTCTTAATATTCAGATATGTATATAGCATCTCCCACATGGATATAGGGTTTTTATATCCCTTTTATCTTTTAAGTAAATATTTTAAAAGCCAGGAAATAAAATTTAAAACAATGTTTTTATTAAGAACATACCAAAACTGTCACACCCAAATTGATTTAGATGAGAATCTCAGTTCTGAATTCTATAGTAAAATAGCTGTGCAATTTAAACAGTGAAAATTTACTTCCTCACAGTTCTTTAGCTTAAGAGGACAAAGATCAAGGTACTAATGGATTTGATTAGAACCATTTCTGAATTTTCAGATGACTATCTTCTTGCTCTGCCCCCACATGGGGGGAGTCAAGTGATATTTTCTGTGTCTTATAGTAGCAAACCTATCATGGGGACTCTATCCTCTTGAACTTATCTAGACTTAATTGCTTCACAGAATTTCCACTTCTGAATGCCATCACATTGAGATTGAGCCCTCCAACATATGAATTTAGGATAATTATAGCCATCAGATAGAATATCCAATAAGATTGTAGAAATATTCACGCAAAGACGTTAAGCTGCTATCTTGTATTTTGGCTCACTGGAGCCCCCCACTTCTGTTGTGAGGACACCTAAGCCATTCTGTAGATAGGGCCCACATGGTAAGAAACCACGACAATCCTTTAATGTCAATGTGAGTTTATCACTTAAAAATTTTTTTTCTAGTCCTAGTCAAATCTTCACTTTAGACTGTCCTCACATCATACATGGACTATAATAGCACCGAGAACCCTGAATCATAAGGCACCCAAATAAGCAACTTCTAAGTTCCTAATTCATAAAAATTCTCAAATGACAAATATTGTTTGTTTTAAACTGATGAGTTACTGGTTAGATGGTAATGGGTAAATAGCATACACAAACCAAATAACTAATTATGGGTATGCCTTTTTGTTTAGGTTGATTAAGAGAAATGCTTTCCATGACACCAGGAGAATGCTTTGACATTAATCTCTAGGCCTTGATTTTGTTGAAGCTGGCCTGCTATTCATGGGTAAACTGGCTTTTCCTTGTGCACATCTTACAGAAAAACAAAATGGATCACTGCATTAGTGATAAAATTATACCAAAAAAAAAAAAAACCCACCAAGATTTCACTGTAACCTTATCTCAGTACAAACAAAGTAAAGGTCACTATATAAAATGCAAATACAGCAATCAACTCTCTGTTCCTGAATAATCTGAATGAATGCTTCCTTTTTTTTATAAACTAAAGACATATTTTTCCTTCTTCCTGTTTTGTCAAAACATGTATTAGCCCTCCCTGGTAGTGCAATAGGTTAAAGAACAGAACTATGATGCAATCTTGGGCCACTGCAACATGAGTTTGGTTCCTGGCCAGGGAGCTGGCCACATGACATGACAGACCTCTCCTGACCTACCCACTGTTCCCTTCAGCCGTGTATTTCATTCAGTGTGCCTCTTCTGCTCCCCATTCTGCCTCTGGTGAACCCTCTGACCTCCCATACCTCTGGCCTATACTCCAGTTCTTGAATGCATAAAAAAATCAATCTTAAAAGTAAATAAAAAAAATACATTAAAATATCAAATAATGGATTTGACTCTGGTCTCCGACAACAACTGATCAAATCAATTATCATAATTATCTATCACAAGTGACGATCATAATCAATTATCATTAAACAGCCTCATTTGAGATGACCCAAGGTTCCTCAAAGGACATGAAGGACATGGCCCTTTTTCACTAAGATAAAGAATACACCTAATTTTCTTTTACTACAGATCTTTTTCCAGAAGGTCATTGGCAAGGTTTTTGAATATATATATATATATATATATATATATATATATACATATACATATATATATATAAAGTTAAATAAGTATAAGTTAAATAAGTATAGAAAAATGACAGTTATACAGTTATATATATATATATACATATATATATATATATAACATATTTAACTATACTTATATACTTATTTAACTGATTCTTAGGTACAGAACTGCGTGTGAATGAAAGATTAGTGATACTTCTGTGATTAGCATGTATAAATTTTTCCTTTTCCTTTTAAGTATTGTTGGGATAGAATATGAAATATCTTGTATGAAATACATGCCAAAATTTATAGAAAGAATGATAGTTATCCAAGTAGAGAAGAGACTGAGAAGTCTACCTTTCTCACTATAGATACAGTTAGTTCTCTTTAAAAATACTTTTCTTTAAAGGGAAATTTCAATAGGCTTAGTATTCTGGGCTTTTAAAATTCATCAGTCATTGACTAGTCCATTCTTTTTCTCTTTAGAATTATATATTAATCTTCTCTCCTTTTATTGTTAAATTACATTATGAAAATTAATTCTAATAATAAGTTTCTATGCACTAGGCACCATTCTAAGTGCTAAGATGATCATCTCAGAATTCTTATATAGTGTTATTCTTTCTGCTTTATACTTGATTAAATTGTCATAAAAAACATAAGCACAGTGTCCAAGAACATGCAATTATAAGAGTCACATTCTAAAAATAAGAATGTCTTGTTGGCTCTTATGAAGTTGGAAATAGTATATTCCACATTTGACATCCTCCTTAAAAATAAGTTAGAATGGAAACTTAGACAAGATTGTAGATGTCTTAAAACCTTATACCCTACATCACTTCTTCCTAATTCATTTTAACTACTAGCATACTTATTTTCTTTTGTTTAAATAACTCTAAGCTATTTTTAATTTAAATATTTTTTAGTTGGTTGCATTTGTTACAAACTTTTGAAGAAGAAGGGGACTTCAGCACCACATTTCCATTCACAAAATTTGCTTTGGGGTCCTTTTTGAACAGCTTTATGATAAGCAAGGGTAGATTTATAATTTTGCTAATCAATATTTTTCTCTGGAAAACAAATGCTAGTTACACTTCAGATCACATAAATCTTTCCACTTTCACTAAATTACTTTTTAAAAGGTTAAATTTAATATGCTTTCACCTGTCTCCAATTATTCATTCAGTGATTCATGTCTCAATCAGACATTCAACGTCTGGTAAAAGATTGGTAAATTTTACAACCTTCTATCATAAAAAACCATTCATTTGTTCTGACATTTTTAATTCATCAACTAGAACATAATATAAGTTTGTGAAAGGTAAGAAATTATCTCATATGGGGTCTACTTTTACAAAAAGTAAAATTCTTTTTATTATTATTATAGTCTGTTTAATATACCACCCACTCAGCCTATAAATTAGAACTATCACTACCTCCGAAAAGTCTTCACTGCATGCTTCTCTCTCTCTCTCTTTTTTTTTTTTGTTGTTATTTTACCATGCCTTTCATAGAAAGTCTGGCTGAAACATGTTATCTTGTATAGGCTGGTACTTTAGGACTCTCTCAAACATTAAAATTTAAAATATTTTAAAAGTTTTTTGTTTGTTTGTTTGTTTGTTTTTGTTTTGTTTTTGTATTGCAGTGAGATACTGGCACTCAGAATAGGGAAATACCTATGGAAACTGTCAGTCGATCTTCCAAGAATATTGCAAATCTAACATTTTCAGAATGGGGTTCAAAATTCCATTGCCTATTCAACACAGGTATTTACCTACAATTTAAGATGGAGATTAGTGTGTAAGACATTCCATCCCTTGCTACTTAAACATTACTAGTCAGTTAAACAGAAAACAGTGGCAGTTACAGCTTTTGGGGGAAAAACAAAAATTGAAAGCTTTCTTCCTTTCACTCATTCTTTTTGCCTTGTTTTCCCAAGAAACTAAGGCAGCTAAATAATGCAACATTTATGAGAATGAACATGGATTTCATCTGTGGAGCTCTTTTGTCTTGTTATTTCTCTCTGTATATGTATTTGTTTTTCACATTGTCTTCAGCCACTTAAATCTAGAAGTTACAAGCATGAGTTTGGCAGTTAGACCTTCCTTGACTCCTGTTTATACAACTCTAGCAAACTCTGTAGCCTTGGGTGAATTACTTCTCTGTAATTCTAGTTATTTATTTTTGAAAAATACAGCATAGTAGGAGTAATCACATATAATATTGTATGCATTAAATAGAACTCACCTGAAATGCTTGTCAAAAGTATTTAGTCAATATTGAATGAAAATTCTTAATTTTTTCTCCCCTTATTTCTATTAAGATGGATTTAAAAATAGATCTTATAGACCTAAAATCCAGGGAGCCTTTTAAACCGTGAGCGGTACTATAATCAGCAAGCATATTAGCACTGAGAGTATGCTTCCTCTAGAGTACTCTCATCCACAAACTGAGTGTGGGCTAGCTACTAAGTTAGGACATTCCTGAGTGACACAAAAACTCTTGAAAGTTGGCTTTGAAGGCTTCTGAAGGCCTTGTCACACCTTCTTTAAACTGCATTGCACTGTGATTCACTTTTGCCGTCTGTCTTCCTCTCTTTTTTGTGGATCTGACTCGCTTTTGGTCTAGTTTCTTTTTCAGATCCCCTGTATTCTTCATACATTTGCCTTAAACATCTGCAGCTCTATTCTCAGCTTAGTGTCTGAGAACTTCTCTAAGAACACTTTACGCAAGCAATTATCTTTAGAAGACCTAATTCTTTGCTCTGCACTCCCCTTGGGCTGCACACATATATGCCTCCTGTAGTCACACTGGCCTATATTCCACTGCCCCACTTACTTCACCTGAAGTACGATATCTTCCAATAAAATGCTGGGATCAATACATAGATTGAACAAAGGGTTCAACATATGGCTTTTAAAGGTATGCTTCTAAAAAGCTAAATCAGCCTCCCCCACATTGCCCTTTGGGATATACATCCTGAAAATATCAAACTTATAGTAAATGGGTAACTTAGCTTACTTTAATCTCTACTAGGGAATGAATGAAATTTATCTTGATTTTTGAGAAGAAGTCGAATGAAACACAGCCAAGTCCATTGGGTGTCAATGGAATTTGAAGTTGTAAGTACCTTTCAGCAAAATGTAATTCAGATTATAGCAATCACCACACATTTCTTTGCACTTTCTTTATGCATAGACAAGACTGGGACATATCATTAGTCAATATGGTATTTCCCAAGCTGAATCATCTCTTTGGGAGTTCTCACATTTTAATTCCTGGTATTCCAGCAGGAAAGCATTCTAGAAGCTAATTGCTTTTACCTTAGAGTTTTAAGATTAATTATATCCCAATTTTACTATTATTTCAGTTTCATACATTGAACATGAACTATTACCTTAAGCACACACATGCATGTATACTTAACAAATATTAAAGTTGAAAATGAATGCAGATATATGCATATATAGTTTGGCTTTAAAAGGGCAGGGTTGTATACTTCAAAGAACTTACACTGCTATGAAAGTTTGTTGGTCCCTTACAATTATAGGTATCTTCTGAGGCTTCTTTTTACCTATCTTCTGCCCCATTTGTTTGTCTCCTTCTTCCTGGATGCACTTTTGGTAGGTATCTGAAGAGCAAGGTTACCTGAATTTTGTCCAATCGACTTCCCCTCTCAATGTTCTGCCACTTTTTCAGGTGACTGATAAATAATAAATATTTTCAACACATCAGGTAACAGCCCATTTCTACACTAAGCGATGTAGCCTGAACTCCATTAAGTCCAAAATTACAGCTCTAATACAATTACACCAAAACATTCATATTAAGGGTATTAAGAAATAAACAAACACTATATTGTGGATTTTTGAAGAAAGCAGAACATTATACCCCTTGAGTGCCTTCAATTTATTTGAAGTTCAATGCAATTTTGAGAATGAAATGCTTAATCTTTTGTTAACTTTCCAAACAGTGCATGCCAGCAAGGTTCAATAGTGCCCTGTGTCTCCTCTCAACTGCTGGCCCAGGTGTTAATTGGCAAAGTGCCTCAGTTCCAGTCTCTGCTTTGTATCTAAACATGCAGTGCAAGAAACTTTAATTTCTTCATCTCTGCATGCCCCAATTTGAAAGAACCATGGATTAAGGGAGACCAGCAAATCAGATTAGAAATTTAGCAGTCTCAGCACTCAGTTTGAAATCAGATTCTACCAAAATGCTATTTTTATGTACAATTTCTTTTTTATTTGAACGGGACTCATTGATGAGTCCCGTTCAAATGTAAATATTAAAGACGATAGGAACTCAGATAAATATTTCAGGAGACACTTGAAGAAACAATACAGAAAAAGGCAACTCACTAGTGAGGTACATTTATGGAACATAGTCTATTAGGTAGCTATTGAAATATGAACAGGAAATGAAGTACCAATTTCTTCTTTAAAAATAGCAGAAATTTTCTGGGGTCTCCCTGGTGGCACAACAAGTTAAAGCACAGCACTATGAAGCTATCACAGTCACTGCAGCATGAGTTCGATCCCAGCCAGGGAGCTGACCCACATGGCGTGGCAGACCTCTCCTGACTCGCCCACTGCTCCTCTCAGTAGTGTATGTCAGTACATCTGCTTGTTCTGCTCCATACTCTGCTTTCACCCTCCACACTTCTGGCCTGTACCCAAATTCTGTGTATATACAAACAAATAAATCTTTTTAAAAAGTAACAGGAATTTTTCTTAAAAGAGAAATAATGCATATGTGACTATTTTACATATACTAAAATATTTGCAAACAGATTGATATGCTGTTTAAAAAAAACAAAAGAAGCACAAGTATTGGGTAAGGATATATAAATTAGGGGTCAAACTTTTTCTATAGAAGGTCAGAAAACAAGATCATATAGTTCTAGATCATATAGTTCTATCATTGGTAGTCGTCGATTGTTGCAGTAAAATATTAAAATATGTAAATAAAATAACCTATTTTCTAATAAAACCTCTTTTCAAAATGGTTTGCAGCCAAATTTGACTTGTGGGCTTAACTCCTGCAGTGAGTAAAATAAAGGTGCCTTGCATGTGTTTGTAATTATGAAAGCCTATAAAATAAAAGTACGGTTTATTGTACTTCTGTTACTGCTACTGTATATGTTTGAACTATTGCATAAGAAAGTTAAAGCATGTTCATTTAAAATATATTAATATAAAAGAGATAGTTTATTTACCTTTAAAAATGTCTAGGGGCAGATAACTGTTTTACAATGTCATTTGTAGAGTTATAATAGCTCCCTCTTCAAGTATTGTTACCACACCACACTCACCACCAAAGCACCTACTGCTCCCTTCCCATCCTCCCTCCTCATCTGGCAGCCTCAAATCTATACTCAGATTTCCAGTACTTGTTCTGGTTTGGCTTTATGTGACCTCTGTTTTGTTTTCGTTATAGTCTATATATGATACCATTCGGTATCTTTCTTTATCTATTGTTTTATTCCTCACTGAGCATAATTCCCTCCAATTCCATCCATTTTGTTGCAAAGGATAAGAGTTTATCTTTTTTAACATCTGAGTAGCATTACACTGTGAATCTGCACAGCACCTTCCTGATCCACTCATCTGCTTTTGGACACGTGTTTCTGCAACTTGACATTTTTAAATAATCCTGCAATGTACATGGGTATGCATATTTCTCCAATTAGTGTTTTTGCATTCTTTGGTAGAAGCTGTCACTGATAACAAAAAGCACCCTAGTGAAAGGGAGAGAATATTTACACACTATTCATTTAAAAACAGACTGATATCCAAAACTTACTAATGTAAGTACTAATGTATGTCAACAAAAAAGAAAACTAATACCGCAATCAGAAAATGGGCAGAAGAACTAAATAGACACTTCTCCAAATAAGACACAACAATGACACATTTTTGAAACAAAAAAAATATCAACTATGATTTTAGGATGAGGAAAAAAAGTTTTCTATATTGTTATGAATAGTATTCTATTTTTCTGGAACAATTTGCTAAGATATAAAGCCTATTCCTCAATGCTTTCTTCTGCCTTCCTATTTCACCTAGGTGATTCAGTATCTATTATTTATCCTCATTTCTTCTGCTCTCATAAGGCCTCAAATCATAGATGATGATACATAGATAGATGACAGATACATTTATAAATAAGACTAAAAGTTTCATTCAACATAAATCACACTACCATTAGAAAATAACAAAAGTTAGATAGAAAAATTAGGCACATATAATAAGATGTAAAATAAATTCAAGAGCAATTATTTCTCAATGAGATGTACAGTACAGGAGCTGTCATAGATCTTGTTAAGAGTGAAATCTTGGAATAGTGAAGATGTGCTACTAAGCTATATTTAAAAAAAAAATGAAGTACTGCCATTTGCAGCAATATGGACTTAGATATCATGATGATTAGTGAAATAACTTATATAGAGAATGAGAAATATTATTTCACTTATATATAGCTTATAATAATAAAATAGATGCACTAAATAAACTTGTAAACCATAAGATCAATTAGTGGTTATCAGTATGGACATGTGAAAGAAATTGATAAGAAGGGGTAAATTTTATGTTTAAAGCTAGCCTTGCTTTTCTAGTGACTAAATTAATATAGTATTTGCATGTATTGAAATTATACAAGGTTATAAAACAATACTACTTTAATTTAAAGAAATGAAAATATTCACATTTTATTATATTCTAATTGCTGAAATATTTCAACTTAGGACAAAATATATCATGAAAAGACCAACTCAGTTCTCTCACATAATTTCCAATTTGCATGTCAAGCTACAAAAATAAGAAAACTATTTCTTTTGAAATGTTATATATGTATATGAAATCTATATGTAAATTTTGAAGCTTTCTTTTTGTCCAGTCCCCTTGATCTTCTGAAGATTATTCTAGGTTGTGAGACTCATTAGTTTGTCCCTATTTAATTCCTGAGAACTATTCCATGCTATGAATATATCATAATTTGTTTAACTAGATACTTTGAAGTACATCACATTGATTACATTTTCTTTCAGGTTTTGGCCATTATGAAAACAGATAAAACATTCATTTACTGGGTCTACCTGGTGGCCCAAGGGTTAAAGCACAGCACTGTGAAGCTGTCCACAGTTACTGCAATGTGAGTTTGATCCCAGGCCAAGGAGCTGCCCACATGGTGCAGCAGACCTCTCCTGTCTTTTCTGTTGCTCCCCTCAGCATCGATCTACTTGTTCTGCTCCCCACTCTGTTTCTGGTGAATACTCTCAGTCCCTGCACTTCTGGCCTGTACCCCAACTCTTATATGTATAAATAAATACTTCTTTTAAAAAATATCCTGGCCCTCCCTGGTGCTGCAGCGGGTTAAAGCACAGCACTAAGAAGCTAAAGCCACTTTTGCATTAAGTTCGATTTCCGCCTGCCCCAGAGGTGACCACATGGTGTGGCAGACCTCTCCTGACCCACCCCCTGCTCCCCGCAGCAGTGTACTTCATAGATCTGCCTGTTCTGCTCCCCACTCTGTCTCTGGTGAAGCCTCTCACTGCCCCTGAGCCTCTGGCCTGTACCCCAGTTCTGTATACACAAATAAATAAATCTTAAAAAAAAAAACAAAAACCCATGCACTGGTTTGTGCGTGTGTGTAAATATAAGTTTGGTTTACTTATTGATAAGTATCCAGAAGTATAAATGCACCACATGGTGATTGTGCATTTACTTTCACATAAATTGCCAACTATCTCCTGAAAGACTATCATTTTACATTCCCACAAGTATGAGTGATCCCATTTCTCATCATCCTGAACAGTATTTGGATAGTCTCACTATATTTTGTCTATTATTTTAACAATTTTTATAGCTGTATTTTTATGTTACCCTGTGGTTTAATTTACATTTTTCTAATGGTCATTGATGTTGAATATTTGTCATCTATATATAGGCTGGAGGTGACAGGGGAGGTGAGAGTATTCTCTAGGGAACAGAACAGGTACATTGAATGAAATACACTGCTGAGGGAGCAGTGGATGAGACAGTAGAGGTCTGCTATGCCATCTGATTAGCCCCTGGCTGAGGTGGAATTAATGCTGTAGAGGCTGCCCACATCTTAATAATACTGAGACTTAATCCCCTTACCACCAAGGAGGCCCTTTCTTTGTAAGTTTTATGGCTTTACATTTTATACTTAAGTATAAGACACACTTTGGGTTACCTTTTGTGTGAGATATGAGATTTAGTTGGAGGTTCATTTTTGTTGTTGTTGTTGTTGATGTTGTTGTTAAGTTAGTTAACTCACATTTCAAAATGGATCTTGGTAACACCGTGTCTTCATGCTACCTCTTAAAGGCGTTGTTATGAATCTTTAAAGTGAATAGCTATCAATGTATGGGAGTAGAGAGCAGTTATTCAGACATCAACCAACTCAAGTTCATGCAACTGTTTGAACTCTGTAAGTCAATTGGTGTTCTAAGTTTAGCTGCAGGTGTGAGTAGTCTCATGAGTAACAGAAAAAAAGGAGTTTATGCTCACAGTACAATATAATTCCCCTAACAATGACCCTGCATACATGATATAGATTTGAAACAGTTCAAACTCCTAGATTTTGTCAAGCTAATTGTATATTCAAATGAGTTTTGCTGTTTAGTAGAAGAGGGAAACAAAACCATTTGGATGCATAAAATGATGATGATGATGATGATAGTAATAATTACTTCCCCAGATTCAGTTTTTTTTTTTTCTTTCTTTTCTGTGAGGACTGAAGAACTCTTAAAATATGAATGATTGGTGCATTTTGTTTGGAATATTTTAAATAAAAATGATATTTTATGGATTTAGTTGAGGAGATGGAAATGCTTAATGGCTGTTATTTGGGTTGCATCTGTTGTTTCTAATGTGCTGCAGAAGTTAATTGAGCAATGAGTTCTAAATCTGACTGATTGTTAGGATTACCTGGAGAGCTTTTTAAAAAATATTTTCCCGGCCCCTCGCTGGCCGTTTATATCAGAATTTCCAGACTTCTCTTTTGACAGTGGTTCATGGGGGATTCAAGTTATGTAAACATTAGTCTAAGAAAACATATTTTTTTTTTTTACCCATACATTTCTAAAATGTGTAACTAGTTTAAGGGATGTCATTTTAAGTTTTAAAAGTATTTTATTCTCCTTCTATTATTAGACCTATTTAATCATGGTCTTCATGCATTAGAGACATCACTAAATCTAGGTAAATCTACATCCTAAATGATGGGAACAGTTTCTCTAGAAACACACAAAACTGGACTGATGGTATGCTATGAACATCTTAGTAAGAGTTTATCTGATCTTTTTGATATGATCAATAGTGAAGAGATTTCTTTGATTTATGAAAACAAAAAATGAATGAGAACCTGTAGTTTTCATTCTTTTCATTTTTTTTCAGCTTTCCTTTGCTTATTCATTCTTATGAATATCTTTATGTGTTTTCCTGCTTCTGTCAATAAAACATAATACATTGTGCTAAAAGTGGACACCTCTTAAACTAGGCCAACCTAATTCTTCTGCAAATTGGAATTCAGATACACTGTTTAGGTTGATGTCTTTCTATCTTATAATGAAATTTGAATTCTGCAATCTGTTTTATCTAAAGAAAAAGAGGCATTTAAATTTTTTTGTTTTTATTTTTTTTGTTGTAGCAAACATATTGTTTACTATGAGCCAGTTAATATTCTAGGTAAGCATGTGGAAAATGAGGGGATTGTATAAGTCCGAGATAAAACAGATACATGATACAGATAGTTGTTTAGGTTCCTAAAATTCTTTCCTTTCACATCTAGTTTCTTCTGGGATCTGAGTGTACCAAATAAAATTTCCACCACTGTTTTCAGTGAGATATCTTGTCTATATAAAAGTTCCCTGTTGTACACCTACTTTATTCAATTATTTATTTATTTTATTTAAGATGATTTAATGTTTAAAACTGGCATGAAATGAAGGTAGACAGAGATATAGTTCTGTCCTAAGTAGCTGTTCACGGTATTTTTGAAATCAAAAATTGTGGATAATTTCTATCTAAATGAAAATAATTCAGTTGTCTTACAAATTATCACAAACTATTTTGCTTATCATTCAATATTTACTTAATAAGCTGAATCTCCTTAACCTATTTATGTGATGTGAAGAGAAAACAGAGTATATTTTTATTTTTAAAGCCTTTTTAACAAAGTCACATGAACTAGAATTTCATATTATTTTGATTATGTTTTATGTGATTTTAGTTATACTTACCAAAATCTAGTCCATAACTACCACTTTAACTGTTACATAGCAGTATTGGCATAAAAGTTGATTTAAATAAATTTACAATGTGTGATGATTCTTTATTCAGAAAGTTGGTTAAAAAAAAATGTGAAGACCCAGTGTTTAAGTGTGGAGATTTTTGAATTTTCCATTTGATTTTTTTTGTTTTGTTTTATATTAGATATCAGAAGTGTTTCATAATTTTCACCTATTTTTAATTTTTTCACTATAATCTCCATTTTTCAGAAAAGAAAAAATCTCAATAATTTAATCAAGATCAGGGCCCTCCCTGGTGGTGCAGTGGGTTATAGCACAGCACTAAGAAGCTAAAGCCTCTTCAGCATGAAGTACTGCCACCCTGGGAGGTGACCACATGGCATGGCAGAGCTTTCCTGACCCGACCGTTGCTTCCCTCAGAAGTGTATTTCGTGGATCTGCCTGTTTTGTTCCCCACTCTGCCTCTGGAGAATCCTTTCACTGCCCCTGCACCTCTGGCCTATACCCCAGTTCTGTATGCATAAATAAGTCTTCTTAAAAAATAATTTAATCAAGTTCATATATAATTGATTACAAGTTATTCAGATTTCATAGTACATTATTTCATTCTGGCTTATACAGAATCATAGTTGTTTGCCAGAGAAAACAATATTTAAAGACAATGATTTTCACTTAAATAACAATTTAGTTATTTAACAAATAACATCACAATGTTTCTCGTGGTAATGTATAAATTCAAGAAAATGTTGTTGATGACCTTGAGTATATCTGTTTTTCTGAAACATAGAACTGTTAAGGAGCAGTATCAGCTGCTAACTTCTGGCCCAGATTCTGAAAACCCATTGGAAAAGAACATTATATGCAAGGAAAACTCATAAAGGGCGAGGTCAAAGCACAGAGGGCCAAGAAAAACTGGGCTCACCACTTGGTTTTTTACTAAGAAAGCATTTAGGAAGAGACTCTTGTGAATGTTATTTTTTTTAGATTAGAACTATTTTTAAATTGGTTACAAATCAATAGTTTTATAGAGATTTAATTAATCATTGTTAATTTTCTTGAACAAAATAGTAACAAAAATATAACAAATACAACAAAAACAAGAACAATAGGATTTTTTAAAAGCATTTACTCTAGCTGGAAATACACCTGTAAAAGTTAGGAACCACAAACCAGAAAACATGGTATTTCCTAATTCCATAGACTTCTCTCTCGTGTTCTCTTTGGCTGTTTCCTGGACTCTGATGAATTATTTAATTTTTAGGCTTCTGTGTCATGGACCACAGGAGATGGTGTTTCTCAGTATTGTGATCAACAAGCATGATTTAATGCATCCCAGAGAACATTTACAAGCTATTGTAGGGTTAGTAATTGGACTAACCTCAATATTGTGTTTCAGGGAAACAGGAGGCCCAAAGAGAAAGTGAATAATCTCAGTGATTCTCAAGGCCAGAACAAGGTGGGACCATCAGAATACAACGTTTATCAAGTTTGTTGTCTCATATGAACACAGCCCATGGTACCCTTAAACAATGAACTACAGCAACATCAATGATCAATGATCAAAGACCATAACACCATAACGCATATAATAATGACTGAACTAATAATGTTTGCAATATTTTGGAAGTTACCAAAATGTGACATGAATTCAGTATGGTGAAGCCATATTCTTTAAAAATGGTGTTAACAAATTTTGTCAATGTAGAATATCCACAAATCTTCAATTTGTTAAATCACAATCTCTGCAAAGCACAAGAAAGCAAAGTGTAATAAAATAAAATATGCATATAATGTAATGGACTGAACATTCACAGAGTGAATTTTGCTTAGTTTTCTTATATTTTCCATCAATTCTCCGTATAGTAAGTATTCAAATCAGTGAGTTTCTCTTAGAAATCTTTAGATAATTTAGATAAGACTCCTCACTATGGGAGGGATTTTAAAATCCTAAAGATATAAACTATAAATTTAACAAGCATATGGCCAGTCTCCCATAATAAAATGTGAGATGCACACATATGTGATAATGGATTTTCAGTCAATCACTGATTCAAATGATGGATTCAAGCATACAATTAAAGGTCATTACTCTACAACTGGGTTTAGAGATCTCTATAAACTAACAAAGTCATACAGGTTTATAATCTAATTAGTGCTCTTAAAAGTGTCCCATGCTGATCAAGCAGTTTTGCCTTTGCATCTTATTTCCTTATAGTCAATTCAAAACTGAAACTTGGATTCTAAACAAATTAATTAGCCCTCTTACTTACTTGGTTGTTTCAGCTCCATTAAACTAAAGTAATCAAATCACCTCATTCCTAAAGCCTTGAGAAGATAAATTTAAAGGCTGTCAGCTGTGAAAGTACAGAAACAAAGCTCACTGGAGAGAGGCTCTGCAGAGTCAAATTATTTTGAGTAGTCAGTAGATGCTTGGGAGCTTCCCCATGAACAAATGATTCTTGGATAGTCCTATAAATCCACTGAAGACATAATAAATCATACTTAATAAGAATATATTTTTTTCAGGCCCTCTATCAGCATATAAAAAGGAAAATGTTGGCACCAATGTTCATTTGTCTTAGTCTTTTGGACTCAAAGTTAAGATCAATCTCTTCCTCCTCTATCCTCTACTTTCTGAAATAAAAATATATACCTTCTAGCTAGATCTGTAATGTGCAATTTACATGCGTTTGTTTTATAAACCTTTGTCATAATTTGATGAATCATTACTAGTGTGTATTACAGATGAGGAAACTGAAACTCAAGAACAGTAAAAACAAAAATACCCAAGGTAGCCTAAGGTGTTATGATTACTAGGATACTATGAGGGAGATGGAAATAGACTTTAGCTCAGAAACCAAAGAGAAAGCTCTTTAGTACCGACTAAGGGGATGAAAGTAAAACATTTGTCAAGTATTTTCCGTCCATGCAATTTAAAACAAAAATACAATAGTGGGGTATTTTTTTCTACCTACTACGCATTGGCATTGCTTTTATGGCAAAATAGATGCACAAATACATTATTTTATAATAATAAACACAAACAGTAAAATGTTAAAATGTTAACCTTTCATCTTATTCCCTTTCAATTACATTTTTTTTTTTTTTGCCAAATAAAATGCCTCTTAAGATTCTACTTTAAATAAATGCTAGGTATTTGAGAAAATTTAATATATAAGGTCACAATTTGCATTATATTTGAAATTAAGTTATATTGTGCTAGCTATTACTATTTTACACTGTTTGCCATCCTAAAAATTTCATCACCTACTCAATTTGAGACATTTTTAAATAGATTTAAAAACCAGGGATAAAAATAAACCTCCTGAAGTGAACATATTTAAAAAAAAACAAAAAACTATTACTTTAGAAAAAGGTGAAAACTAGCTAGTGTTATTTCAAGATTAACACACATGACCCCTTTACACTTCAATTAGAAAACTAGCAGTATTAGTCAATCAAAGCAGTTAAAAGAACAATGTGTCAGTTTCATAATTAGTTATAATCAGTCTGCTCGTTCTATTAACGTTGACTAGATGCTCTTCTATGTCTAATGTAGGAAATTACTATGATGCTTTTGTGTACTATCTTGTTCTGTAACATGATGTGCTAATTAGCAATGTCTATATTGTAAGGAAGGCAGAATCTGTGTTAGAAGTAGGGCTGCCAGATGACTCTGAACTTCAAAGAGTGAAGTACATTTCCTGTAACTAAGTAAATTTATGTCTAAATTGAAAATTAAAAAATAAACTTATACCTAAGTTATGACTAGTGTTTTTGGGAGTTAATTCACATTTTATCTGTTGGTACCTAGCAAGTGTTTAGTAAATATTTGTCAAACCTGGAATATTACTCATAATATTCATAAAAATATGAAAATTACTTGATCAATGTGTATGTACTTTTTGCTCTGAATATAGATGAAATATATAATGATTAGATTTTTGGAGGTCCAAGCAGAAGGAATTTAGTCTTTGTTTTATATAATTTTTCAATAATTTCAATTACCACTATTAAACAAATACATTCAATAGCATGATAACCATGTGGATGCCAAACAAGTCATATTCTCATGCCCTGCCAAACCATACTTGAAAGCCATTTTCGAGTTCCTGCCTAATAGCAATTCTGAACTTACCTTGGTGAGCATAGTCACCAAAAAACTGTCCTACCATATCACGTGATGCCCAGACTAGCTAGTCTTTTACATTCTTGAAAAACACTTCCTATTATTTTCCCACGATACATTTGTTACTCACAATATGTTCATATCTCTATGAGTTTTATACATCTAATCTGCTGAAGACTAAAACTCACACAAATAATATGGTTAATAATAGAGGAACCACATAGGTAATACAACGCAAGTAGACATGTGAAGGACATAAAGAAAATGCTTCTTTTTTCCTATCTGTGGTGGACAGAATTCTAAGAAAGCTCTTAAGATTTCTGTTCCTTGTGCGTGCTGCATGTATAATTTCATCTCCTTTAATCTTGATGAAATCCATAAACGTGATAAGATAGCGATTTCCTTACTTATGTTACATTACGTGGCACTGGAGACTAGTTTGCATCTTATCAGCCTCCAGGATGATTAGGAGGAAAGATAGCTTCTTACCATCTGTGTAGAAATAATCTTATAGCAAAATGCTTTGGTGGACGGAAAGGAACTGGAAAAAGCTATGTCACTGAGTTTAGTCCCTGGGCAAAGCTTTAAAGTAAGAGGCAATCTAAATCACAGAAATTCAATCTAAATTCTTCCCAATACCTGAGTTCACTCAGCAGGGTTAACTGAGTGTACCAGATAAGAACCATGGCCGTTGTCTTCATCTTTATTGACGTTTTTGTGATTTCAAACTAGCGTCACCCTAAACAATTTATTTTTACATGCTGAAAAAAAAATCTCAATTTCTAACAAATCTGTAATTCTTAGGGTGTGTTAGAATGAGAAAGAAAGGAGGAATTCTGGCCAAGACAATTAGGGTGGAAAAGAAATAAAAGGAATCCAGATTTGAAAAAAAAAAAAAAGTCAGACTATATCTATTTGTGGATGAGATGACTTTATATCAACTCCCAAGAAGTCTGACAAAATAAATAAGAATCCATAAATGATTGTAGTGTATAAGATAAACATATAAAGTCTAATAGTATTTTTACATAATACAATGAACAATATACAAATGAATGAAAGTTAAATATTTTTATAATGTCAAAACTAAAGTAACAAAGAAGCAAAATATTGCCCTACTATAAATATTAAGAAAGCAATGCTCGCCAAATTAATCTACAGCTTCTTTAAAATCCCTATCTAAATCCCAGCTGTCTTTACAGAAATTGAAATTCTGATGTCAAAATTCCTAAGAATATGTATAATACCTTCTTAATAGTCAAAAAAAAAAGTTGAAAAGAATGAAATTTAAAGATTAGGAATTCCTGACTTCAAAATCTACATTAAGAAATAGCACCGGGCCTTCCCTGGTGTTGAAGGGAGTTAAAGCACAGCACTAAGAAGCTAAAGTCACTTCAGTATGAGTCCATCCCTGCCCAGGCATGACCCACATGGTGCAGCAGACCTCTCCTGACCCGCCCACTGCTCCCCTCAGCAATGTACTTTGTCAGTGGGCCTGTTCTGCTCCCCACTCTGTCTCTGGTGAAGCCTCTCACTGCCCCTGCACCTCTGGCTTGTACCCCAGTTCTGTATGCATAAATAAAATATTTTTTTTTTAAAGAAAAAAAGAGGACCCTTCCTGGTGGTGCAGAGGGTTAGAGTACAGCACTGGGGAGCTGGAGCCACTTCAGCTGGCTGGGGAGTGATCCACGTGGTGCGGCAAACCTCTCCTGGCCCACTACTGCTCCCCTCAGCAGTGTGCTTCATCACTCTGCTTGTTCTGCTTCCCACTCTGTCTCTGGTGAATCCTCTCACCATCCCTGCACCTCTGACCTGCACCCCAGTTCTATATGCATAAATTAAATCTTCAAAAAAATTAGAATATTGAAATATTCTGTCTATGATCAGTAGATTTCTGATATAAGTGGTGGCACAATATGATGAGAAAAGAGTTTTTTCAATAAGCAATTCTGATACAACTAGATCTTCACATGGAAAAAGGAAAGGTTGGACTATATTTACTCGCAGGGGAGATACCATGATCACAAAGATGGCTTCCAAAGGCCAGGCTCATACATTGCCTTCCTTCAATTCCTGCAATTTTCCCAAATGAGGGAAACTCAACAATATAATTTGTGGTAGTGGAAAAAACTTACACTCTTTCTCTTGTTTCTAAAAATAAATAAATAAATACGGGCTGTTCCCATATCTGTAAACTATCTCAAATATATGCATTCCTAAATATAAGAAGTAAACCACATGGAACCTCATCATGGTTTATGTTTGCTACTAATTTCTTAGGTATAACCAGAGAAGTAAAACAGGCAGTGAATGAAAAAAGTGGACATTGGGTTTCACGAAATTTAAAGCTTTTTGTTATCAATTAATTTGCAAAAATTTGAAAATACATTTCATAGCATGGAAGAAAATACTTGTAAATCACGTTTCTGACATGGACTGATACTGAGAATACAAAATAATATGTATACTGCAGTGATAGAAAGAAAATATTATTAAAATAGGAAATTGAAAGAAAAACCCCTGAGATATTTTTGTATCAACTTGGAAGTTTACAATAAGAAAGATAATAACAAGTATTGATAAGATTGTGCAAAATTGGAATTCTCATTTATTGCTGATTGGGAGGTAAAATAGTGTGGCCACTTGGAAAACATTTTGACAGTTCCTAAAATGTTAAATACAACCGTTTAACATTTATAATGTGATTTTGTTCCTCAGTCTATACCCAAGAGAAAAGAAAACATATGTCTGTGCAAAAACTGGTAGAAAAATAAATGTTATAAAATTTTTCATATTAGTCCAAATGTGGAAATAACCCAAATGTCCACTAATGGATTAAAAATATGATACACCCATACAGTAAGATAATAGTCAGCCTTGAAAAGTATGAAATGTTAATACAAGCTTCAATAGGAATGGACATTGAGGACAATATTCATTGTGAAAAAGTTTGACAAACCATTGTATATTTTTTGCATGAACATCCAGGATGGGCATCTCTACAATAAAGGCTGTGTAGGGCTTGGGTGCTGGGAGTTAAGTTAAATAGTATCTTTAGAGATAATAAAACTGTTTAAAAATTTAATAGCAATCAATGATGATTACAAGATTTACTGAACATCCCTCAAATGCTGAAAATCCAATTAAACACTTTAAATAGGTAAATTTTGTGGCACACCCATTATGTCTCAATAGAGCTGGTTAAAAAAAAAAAATGTAAGGATGAAGGGAGGAAAGAAAACACAAAACCAGATAGGAAAGCCAGGTCTAGAACACACATCATAAACCAAACATTAAGCTGGAATTTCCACAAGTGTTAATATTTCTAGTACTCATGGCAAACAAGAGCTGTTTTTCGATTTGTACAAAAAGAAATTGAGTCTTGGAGAACTTCACTAACTTCCTGAAGACTATCAGATATAGCATGATAAAACTGTGCTTCATCCAAAGTCCAACTGACAAAAAACTCATGATCTGTAGCCACAAGTGTGGTGAATTATTCATCAAGATTAACAAAGTATTAAGAAACTAATTTTTCTTCCCAATTGTTAACATCAGCATGATATCTCCTCCATGTTGGAACAAATTGATTCATTAAAAAGTTTTATTTTTTTAGATTAAAGTGTCAGTCGTTTACATACCTATATAAATTTGGGGGTGTATTTCCACAACTCTGTATGTGCACATGCTTCACTCACACCCTCCCCTCCACCTATACTCATGAATCAATGACCAAGTCCCTTTCCCGATCCCCTCCTCTCTCCAAGGTTCATTGGAAAGTATTAACTGTGATGATAAAATTATTGGGCAATAAGTGAATCTACTGGATAAAGTCAGGCATACCCAATTTAAGTGGTGTTTTGATTTGAACAATGAATATTGATTATTTTGTTCCTTTTATACTAAAACAGAATGATACACACATGATTTTTCAGGACTCTGAATTCTTGCTGATTCTGACAATTCTATACATCAAGAAATACCATTTCAAATTTATGAATAGGGTGAGGGTAAACAGACAATCTGTCCTGACCAGAAAAGACTTCTTAATTTCATTTTTGTAAGAATATTAAATACATTGGTCATTTTAATTTTCTGCTTCAAAAATACTCTTAATTTACTTTGTGAAAAATAAAGTATTTCTTTAAAAACCTTTATAAACTCAATACATATGTATGAAAATGAAACTATTGCTAACCTAACAAGTATTAAGTAATTATACAATGAATTGAATTTCTTAATATAAGATACATTTTTTGCATTACATACTCTAGCTTCTAAATCACTGTTCATATTCATTTTTTAAATTAATATAGTCTCTAACTAAAGAAAAAAGCAAAAAAATATTAGAGCTGCTTAGCTCGTATGAGTTATGCCAATAGTATTTTCCTTTTATTAAAACAGAAGTCTTCAAAATACAGGTGCTCAAGTTTAACTATATTAACAAGGAGTTAATTTAAAGGAACATTTGGCTGTTTGTCTGCCTAGGGTGAGGAAAAAAAAAAACAAAAAGAATCCAGATGCTTACATTATGCATTCCTCTCTCTCTAGAACAAAAATATCTTTGCAGTTGTTAGCAAAAAATCAGTGCTGTTTGTCCTCACATAAGTCTTACAAACTATATCATGCATATTTTTTGAATTTTCAAATTAAGAGTAGTGCATAAACCTACTCTATATAAATAAATGTGTTCATACACACACCCATACATATATGTACACATGTTCTGAAGATATTTATTGCAGGTACTTTGGTCACTATATGGAAGGTACATGTGGCATGCAGATTTCCAAATTGGACCCCAAGTTGTTCATCCTCTGGTGCACGTGCCCTAAATAATCTCCATCCTTTGTGAGTTGGTGTGACCTGTGTCTCTGATAGCTGTCACTCATAAGTTATACTATATGCAAAACTGAAGGAATTTTATGGAAGTAAAACTAATCAGCTGTCTTTAATCAAAGTGAAAATTAGGCTGAGTGTATACGGCCTAATCAGCAGAGCTGTTCCAAAAACTCAAAAGTAACATAGAAGTTGCTGGTATGGAAGAAGCAAGGTGCCTGTGTTGTACAAACGGAAAAAATGAAATCTGTTTCCTAGAGAAAGAGCTGAGAAGAGGCCCTGAGTCTCGGATGAGAGCTTGGTAATTGTCAATACCTTCACTGCAGCCATATCAGATCATTTACAGAAAACATACATGAGTTGTGCTCTGCCTCCTGACTCCAGGGAATGTACGTGAAGGGAACCTTGAGAATATACATGTTTAAAGCTGCCAAATTTGTGGAAATGTTTTGTAGAGAAACGGAAAATTTATCAAGTGCACACATCACAGCCTATCTCACTTGATAGTCATTTATGTCTGGTAGGCATTAATTCTCTTATAGATTATAGTTTAACATACTGATTTCAAAAAAAAAAATTCTGTAGTGTTATTTTCTGTTCGATATTAGTTAAAAGTTCATTAGCAGAACCCTTTTTTTTTTTTAAGTGGTAGCCACAAGGTAAATCTCAAGCATACTTGTTCTTAGCTACAATTGATTTATGATATCTCCTTGAATATAAAGGAGATTTTTCAATAGACAAACTGAGTAAGAAAGGGGATTATTGTAACAGATTGAAAAATAAAAGAGATTTACAGCATAAACACCTGATGTTTGCCTTCTAATGCTAGGAATATTTTCTAAGTTGACTAGATTTGTGAGGAAAAGGTGAAAAGTAATTTACAAAATTAGAAGGGCTTCTTTTCCAAGACAAACAATTGCATAGCAAGGGGCATTGTGAAAGGAAATATTTTTCCATAAGCATTACTTAGCTTTGTGATAATACTTAAGAACTTCAGAAACTGTTTTTCTAAAGTAGCAATAGGAGAAACACAAGAGGCTTTATTTTAATTATTTTCTTTTTGAAACAAGATAGTAGCAATTTCTTCTGATGATTAAAATAAACCTCACCATAAAGTTAATAGGTGTGTGGTCATTAAATAAAGTTAGAAATATAGGATGACACAAAGAGACACAATAAGCAGTATTTAGCATCTTTATGTGAAAAGAGTCATGGTCTTAGAAATGCAAGAACTCATAAGAACAATGAGAGCAGAAATATGGTGTAAAATATATTATCTGAAAGACTCATTTACAAGCATCCATTTCCAGTAGTAAAATAAAGGGCACTGCATAGGCAAATCAGTCATCACTTTCACATAATTGGGAAACAAATACAGGAGTCATGTTATTGTGAATACCCATTAACTATTACAAATTGTATTGGCACATTTTAGAAATGCAATGAATAACCAATGAATTTATTAGACTCATCATTGCCAAGATGAGTGTTTTAATAATATAAGTTTTATAGAGTGTGTACTTAATCAGAACCTCTCTTTGTGATTTTTATCAAAACCTTAATGAAGAGTTGGACTTGAGTTAAGCCTAGGAATATAATTATATTTAATTTTTCTCTCTCTCTAATACATATTCTAACATTCAACTGATAAACCTCTGAAATTCATCAAGCTTTAAATATTTTATTAATTCACTTAATCTAACTTGTTGTATAGACAAAAAAAAATCAATCTAAACAGGAAACTCAGTAAAATCTTAATAATGATATATTAATTATTTTGTTGGATTTTGTTAGTGGGAATGATGTCAATACTGATGTTTCACGACTTTTTTTTTTAACTGAAGTAAAATAACACATTTGAAAACATTTGGAGAAAGTGTCAATGCATTATACAAACATAATTTTTTATTGTTGAATTGCTTAAGACCTGACATTTTAAGCAGTCTCACTAAATATTTAATCACAATTCTAATTGAAAATGGATAAGGAGAATGAGGGAAGTTAGTATTGAGATGTTTTAAGAATGAGCTGAATTAAGTACCCTGATACGCCTTATTTGAGTGTCTAAATTAAACTGTCATTTTTATTTCGTAGACTTCTGGGTGTTTGGGCATAAGAGTGTAAAAGGAGTAACTCAAGAGGCCAATGACAAGGTGAAAATGTCCATATCGTGTGTGTGCGTGTGTGTGCACACACACAAATTCACATTTGGATAAGCTCATGAATCTGATCACATTATTTTTATTTAAAAAAAAAACAATGTATTCTC
>NW_004567113.1:27660036-27662228 GCF_000260355.1 Condylura cristata | reverse complement strand
CATGCAGGTTTCCTTTTTAATTAGTGTTTTTGTGTTCTTCAGGTAGATAACTTGCTAGGTCATATATCAGATTCATTTTTACAATATTTTTTCATTAGGCCTTTGATGTATAACTAAAGAATATAACTATGGTAAGTTATAAAATTACAGAGTCTATATTTCCTCCTGCTAATATTTCTTTATTCTTACACTTTCCCTTAGTCTACATTCCACAAATTTCAAATGTAGTTCCCTCAGGAGGAAGGCAATAACTGCATACAACTCTTCAATAATTATTCCTTCTTGAAATTCACCGGTTACTGTGATTATTTTGCATTCATTTTCCTGAGTTTTTCGTCTCAAATTGTTCCAGTTCTCAGAACTATTTGGCCTGTCTGATTTGATTCATAGGGTTTATTCCAGGTGTTATAATCATGAACATGTAATCTAAACGTTTGGAAAATACTTCCTCTATCAAGAAACTGATAAACTTTGGTGTTGGTTTTTAAATCAAATTCTGAAAACTTATTCATATTTTACTAGGTTTTCCAGGGTTTTATTTATTTATTTATTTATTTATTGTTTTAGGAACAAGAATAATATTTCTTCTAGTAGTTTAAGGGTAGCTAGGAGCTAAAGGCTACTTTGGTTTTCATTTTAACTTAAAGAAATGATCTTCTCTTCTTTCATCAGCATATACTTTTCATTTTATTTTCATTCCTCTGGTGATCTTGAGTTGTAATAATTTGAAAGGCTATTTTTTTTTTGAAAGGCAATGCTTTTAAAGTATGTTCAAGATAAATCATGGAAGCCAAATATTCTACCAAAAATACTTAAGATTGTTCTCTTCAAATTTAGGTGTGTTCATTTTATATTTAAACTTTTATATATATATATATATATATACATACATTGTGGGTGACAACCTTTAAAGTAATAATTTAAGATTATAAAACATCCTATTTTTAAAAACAATATTGTTCATTTCACTGTTTGTTTGAAAATAATTCACACTTCTTTGGGTAGAGTCACAATCTAAATTTCAGAAATCTAAAACATGTGATTAATAAAGTTAGAGCCTGCTATTTCTCAGTGCAAGGAATGAGAGTCAGGCATTTTAATATGGAATAATCCACCTAGCTCTATCTACCAGGGGAATATATCCATCTCTACAGTTCAAGTCCTGGCCCATAATCTAAATAACTGATCATGACAAAGGTGACTTTTTCCTCAATCTCTTCTCAACTAATGAATAAATAGTTTTCCTTTATTCAAATTTTCACCTAAGTTGGTCTAACAGTTTAATGATCATAGCAGGCAATTTCTCTTTTATAAGGCCTAGCATGGACCACACTTTAGTTATGTAGTATAGTCTGCCTCTTAAACTTATACTAGTTTAGTTCGCTAAAGTAAATGCCTATAGTTTCACTTATATAAGTTGCACAGAGCTTCATGGTTTACATTTTTCTGTGTTTATTGTAATTCTCTGCTCTTGAGTGGTCAACTTTTACTTGTGCTACAGGAAGCTGCCCACATCACAATTGCAATTCATTTAGTATAACTAATTCATTCAGATGATATCAATAAATAAGCAATTCATAACTATAAAAGCAAACAGACAAACAAACAAAAAAGATGAACATAGCAAAAGAGAAATTATCATGGCCTGAATAAATCTAACATGGTCCAAAATTTCCAACACTAACATTACTACAGCATTAGTAAACCTGACATCCACTACTTCTGGGTATAGTAGGTAGAAAAGATCAGTGCCCACTGGTCTCCTATGCTTTAACCCCATCTTCTTTCAATAGCATGTGTGTTCTTTACTTTAATTTCAAACCCCACTTATTCACCATGTACCAAGTCAAAATTTACTAATTTTTTTTGGAGACTAGTCGGACCTATTAAATAGTGACTTCTATTGTCTATTAGAACTGTTTAAAAGGTAGATACAAATCAAATTTTGGAAATCAAAATCACAAATTTTTACTGATAAAGGAAAATGGTAAAGCTTGGTGAGTTTTAGTCCAATCTTTCTGACACTTTAACAGCAAAATTATACCATCCTCCTCCTTACCCTCCACCCCCTACCCCAACTTCAGACTTCCTTCTTTGCTCTCATTCCATCAAGTCTAGTACATGGCTCAAGGAGGTTGGGAGTGAATGGTGACTGCCAGCAGCTGTGTGTACCCTTCTTCCACTATAAAAAA
>NW_004567113.1:27622291-27659026 GCF_000260355.1 Condylura cristata | reverse complement strand
AAAAAAAATAGAAGAATAAGACCACACATGTCCATCACTTCTCCCAAACTTACTAATCAAATAAATGAACCCCCCTCTCTTGAGGAAGAATAAATACAGAGAATGCCTATAAATCGTGAACTTCATTGCCAAAGATTACCAAAGGCAGGGAGAAAGGAGTTTCTTATAATGGACAGTAAGTTAATATATGATATTGGGATTACCTCTTCCCCCTCTAAGAGGAGGATTTAGGATGAATGTTGTTAACGAAATCCAAATTCCCATCTCTATAAGTACAGAGAACTTATCCAAGGAGTCATTAAGAAATCCAAAGTATTTGCATGAAGCCTAATTATCTTAATGAACATACAAGAAAATTGAGAATGAAAGTAAATGATTCTTTTGTGAAGTGATAGAAAATGAAGACAAAACTCAAGTTTTTTCAAATGAAAAACAATGTTTTATCTCCTTACTTTTAATATGCCACTGTAATATGCTGTTGATTATAAAATTGAGCTTCTTCCTGACATTTCACTTGATTTTGAACAAGAAAGATTCCATTTTATGCAATATCCAGTATGGTGCATAATATATAGTTATATTTTCATGATCCTAAATTCTCTATTATGGGCATATAAATATATTCTATTAGATTCCTAGAAAGAAGTATTCACCTTTGACCTGAATAATTTTTCAAGATATACTCTATGGATTGAAAAGGAGTTGGTATTTTCATTTGGAAAATCCATTGTTGATGTCTGATACCTCAAAAACAAGTTAAGGACTAATTATTTAGGGTTTAAATCTAAGACTACCTGTGTTTTACTTCCCCCTCATTTTTACCATATGTTCCAAATATTATCTATTTGTGCTTCCACATATATACTCTAATTTTCTCCACTCTACTCTCTGCCCTAATGAAATGACTTTGCCCTGTGGCTTCAGATTAGGGTGGACAGAGAATTAAACAAAGAGAAGAGTGATATCAGAGTCCCTATTCGTCGCTCTAGCTTTTACTCCGAGGGTATTCCTCCAGCTGAAGGTCACAGCCACTATGGTTTTACCTGCTTTTGACTAATGTACTATTTCCATGGTTTTCTTAACCCCACCATGACTTTCTGAATAATTATTCAATATATACTCCTAGGATTATCCTAATTTTACCATCTATTCTATATAGACACCCCCCCCAAAAAAAAAAAAAACACAATTTAAACTGGGAAAATGGAAGATATTATCTAAGAGCACACAGATTATTAAATGTATACTAAGACCACAGTATTTTCTGATTTTAGGAAATACAACAAATTTAGTGGCAGGTTGCATTTTAAATAAAAGCAGCTCTTATTATGCTCAAACAATCTCATTACTTCTCTAGTTATTGACAGTGTTTCATGGATAAGCATTAAAGAACTCCAAGAGTGAATGTATTCTCATCCATCTCTATACCTGCCAAGGGAAGACCTTTTCCTGAGATCATTGTGATTATGTGCAGGATGTTGTCTAATCAATATATTTCTGCTTAAGGATGCCATATACTAAAAGTGATGATCTTCCAGACTGTACAATAATAGAATCTATTGCCTATTCTTTGCATATATTTTAATAAAGAAAATCATTTACAGACAATTTATAGTGTAGGTAAAAGAATCATTTTTTTTTAAACTAGTACAGTCATACTTCTCTCCTAAAAAGCAAACTCTAATTGCATTTCTAAACCCTGCTACTTAGTATTAGCTGCCTGTTGCTGTTTTTCAAACTTTGTATCTTTGCACAGATGAATACAAAGCCATATAAGAAAAAAAAAAAAAAGCTAAATACAGTATGATTTTTTTTTTAATAGCTACTGGTGGTTCTTTATATATATATATATATAGTGCCCCTGGGTCCTCCTCAGTGGCAATAGGGGCTAACATATAGCACAATGAAGCTAGGTTACAACCACTTTAGCATGAGTTCAATCCCTGGCGAGGGAGGTGATCCACATGATACAGTAAATGGGCTCTCAGATAAGAATTTGTGGATTTGCCTTCTTTGACAAATTTATGACAGAATTGGTTTTCCCAGAGCTCTTAATTGATTGTGAGTTTGTTTTCTTTTTAATTCCTCTTCCTTGACAGGTTTAGGTTCAAGGAAAGGAATCCCAAACAAAAGCAAATGGTGGGAAAGCTTGCTGATGCTGACTTCTCTTCCTTCCTGTATTGCCCCCTACCCCTTCCCCATTACTCTTGCTGATTCCCCATCTTTGTGTAAATAAAGGCTGGTGCCCATTGGTCTCCATCCCAGCACTAACTTTTACTCCCTCCCCTTTGAGACTCTCCCCTACCTCCCCTTTTTCTTATTGAACATTGTATAAATAGCCCTGTAACTTGTCAAAGTGCAGGACGGTGGTCTTTCGGACATGAGTTTGCTGCCCTCCTCATTTGTGGACAAATAAAACCACTTTCCTTTTCCTCAAACTCTGTTTCCTTTTATTGGCTGAGGGAAGCAGACAGGCGTTTGGTAACACACATGGCACAGCAGACATTTCCTGTCTCCCCCACTGCTCCCTTCAGCAGTATACTTCATTGACCTGCCTGTTCTGCTCCTCACTCTGTCTCTGGTGAATTCTCTCACTGCCCCTGCACCTCTGGCCTGTACCCTAGTTATCCATGCATAAATAAACTTAAAAAATATATAATTATTTTGAGGGAACATTTATAGAGGATGGCATGCTTTTTGAAATGCAAGAGAATTGGTAGACTTTTAGGGCAGGGAGGAAAATGCCTAAAGGAAATTAAATGGTAACTGTTCCCAGGCTCTCAGGAAACACTTATGGAGGCAACAAACCCAGAGGGGAGAAAGGCAGTTCTCTTCCCCAACCTATAGGCAGGCTGATAATGCCCAAGGAGAGTAAGAAGGTGCTAGAGGGTGGGTGTTCCTCCAAATTGGCCCTATTTAGAAAACAAGGTAATAGCCTTAAAAAGAACAAACAATACCTGGAAGAAAACCTCAATGCTCCCTCCAGGGCAAGGGAAGGAATAGCTGGTTGACACTGTGGCAACTAAGGCCTAAGGCTCTCCCTTGCCCCAACCTGCTGCCAGTTCCATTAAAATGACAGGGACACATAGAAAGGAGAGAGACTTAGAAACTGCTGCCTGGCCCTACTGCTACACCCAGGGAGCGGACTCTGCCTTCCTGGGGAGCTCTCCCTGGATATCCTTTTATTCTGCCTATAAGTAAACTTAGCTTTTGTTTATGCTAAAGGCTTTGCTGAGAATTCTTTTCACACCATAGATAAGGACCTACGAACCCCTAAATCAGAGACCCCAGAGCTGGACAGCAGAAACAGCACACTCTTAACACAAGGTCTTCCTATAACATGCACATGCTGCAGTCTTCTTGCTGGCCTTTTTGCTCAACTCCTTACAAAAACAAACAAAACTTGGGATAGCTACAATTGGAGGCTTTCATGCCATTCTCTTAAATCTTTTCACTTCTAGATTACAAAATAAATTGGATTAATTTGTGAATAAACATGCCGAATTTCCTGAACTTCTCTTCGGAGCAGAAGCACTGCCTCCATTAATGAGAAAATAAAAGACACACACCTTTTTGATCCTCCTAGAATCTGGTTTCAGCCTGACGCTCCTGATAATAAGGCACTTGGCAAAAACTTCCTAAGACAAGAAACCTACAAGTTTAGTTTTAAACAATATGGGGTATCTTGTGTTTTCCTTGTTGGGCAACAAAGCCCTAAAGGACTTTAAGAAGGTCATTTGTGAAACTTGGTTTAGAAATACCAATGATAGGTTTTTCTCTGTATTTTATAAATTACAAAAATAACTTGAACACATAAAAGATAAGAAAATATTATGTGCATATGAATCAACAGTTTGCAATGGATTATTAATGAAGTAAATTTGAAACCATCTGGATTTCCAATCTTGATTAAATTAGAATGTAATCAGTACGAATGGATCAGCTGTGGAACATACAAAACTGTTACATATAAATGAGTCATGTATAATAAGTGTGTGTATTTAAAATGAGAGTATCATGTATGGGGCTGCTGAAAAGCAGACTAATAATCGTGATCATCTCTCTTACTTTGTGTTACTTCAGTGCAAATTACTACTAGGACTATTCCATCCCTTTACATCTAAACCTTCTTTTTTATTGATTTTATGATCAAACACTTATTAATACATTTTTAATTTATACTTTTACTCAGTGAAAGATACAGGTAAGAAAATGAGTTAGACCTTGCTCTCAGATCTTGTACATGTACAAAGAAAGAAATTAGTTTCATTTGGAAGACCAGCAGACATTGCAAAACAATTCCAAAACAAGGTGCAGGGATTTGGTAATAATTAACACTCTATGACTCCAGAATTAAACCATGCATGGAATGTAATAAAGAGTGAACTTTCACTGTTTCCTATGAATGGCTGCAGTTACATAGGTGTGGCTTTAGACAAACATTTACAATTTATTTATTTTTATTTTAACATTAGAACCTAGACTATGTGGCAAACTTTAACTGTTCAATCAGTATTTATTAAATGAAAAAAGTAAGGAATTAAGAATCTTTGTGAACAAAGATGACATTGTCCTACCCATCGTGGTACTCAGAGCACTGCAGCATCTGGATTTATATTGCCTCGTTGCCATGGTTGCTTATTGATAGCATTAACGCTGCCTGCTTGGTAATTCCTATTTGCTTTACAGTCATGGAGCACCCCATCATTAATGCTTTCTGCTTGGGAGTTCGTGTTTGCTTTACAGTCATGGTGCACCCCATCAAAGCCTTGTCATCTTCCTGGAGTAGTGGGTGTTGTGAAGACCACTGAGGAACAGATCCATGAGGAAGTTCTGTTGAATTTTGAATCTTGCTCCAGGAAGTGAGTTTCTATCCTTTCTTTTCTGAAACACCGCCTCATCTGCTGCCTCATGTGACTTGTCTTCTTTCTGGCCCAGTGTCAAGGCCCACTGAGCTATTTAAACCCTGTTCTTGTTCTGGATTGAATCCTGATTTTGGAATCGCTTTCTTGTCCCCTGTTTGATGCCATGTATTGATCCACTTCTGGTGATTTCTCCTCTTTCTTTACTTAACCTTAAGGATTGACTGTGTTGGTAATTGACTTTGCATGAACCTTACCTGGCAGTATTTTCAGTCTGGGTTGCCTCTTCAGTATATATCTTGTATTCCAAACAAGCCTTAGGCAAATCCTTAGCAGGGCTAAAACTCTCCATAATCATAATAAAAATTAAGTGTGAAGGAAAAGAAACACACAGACGATCTCTAATTTAACTTATGTGTGGAATATAGTGAAACCAGACATAGGGGCAGAACTGAGCACAAGCCCTCAAAAGCAGACTACAGAGTCATTCAGAGGGCGGGTGTAGGGGAAGCACAAAGTGGGGATGAGCGTGATAAACTAGTTGTGGACTGTGGGCGCTTGGGTGGTGGAGGCACTACGGCAATTGCCCTGGGACAGGAAATCCTGTGCTTCTAAAATACAAACAATGATGTGCTTCAAAAATACAAACAATGTCAGCTCAATTAAAAGTAGAACGCTGGTGTCCTCCATACAGCACACCATTTCCTATGAAACGACAGGTTACGGGAATTCAGATTTAAGAAGTTTTCTGTAATTAGAAGACTACAGTGGCTTGAAGATAATGATCCACCTTGCCAGGAACCAGGGAGATATATAGCTTCTCATTTTTTTTTCTTTCATCATTACTGTCATCTTTTTAAAAGCAATGTGGTTCCCTGCAAATACACATAACTGTAAGTAAACATATGTTCCTAATAACCACCAACAAATGTTTTCAAAATTTTTTACTTAAATGAGTTTTTGGCTTGGAGACTTTATAGTTTACCTATTTTTCACTAAGCCTCTCTTTGCTCGATGTGGAGTTGATGATAAATGGAAAAAGCCACAACATTAAAACCTAGAGCATGGGTGTCAGTGACTTATTAGGGAATCCAGAGAGAGCAGGAAGGAGGCCCTTCCTGTACCTGCCAGGGTATTAGCAGCATGGAAGAAAATGTTATGCAAGAAACCGTGATCAAAAAATATAATCAAACACTGAATCAGAATAATATGAATGAAAACATGTTCCAGTATAGTTTAATCAAATGTCTCAATTAGTTATATATTTATATTTTCTTTTGATGTGTATTCAATAATATCTGAAAAAATCCAAGTACAAAAAATCTAAGATTGTATAGATGTAAAAACAATTAAAAGAGCAATTCTGTGATTGCTTAGTTGGAATTTTTTTGTTATATGAGATGATGGCATTCAGTATTTATAAAATAGAGATGATTTTGTATATGTTTATAAATTATTGGGTATGCATATATTATTATTTGTAATATGATGTGTTAGTATGACTTTGATAATCATAGAATTAAGATTAAATGAAATAAAATAATTATAATTGATGAATTAACCTACTTCTTGGTTATATATTATTTGAACTCAATAAAGACTTTGAGATGGACAATCATGTATAAGATGTTTACTTAAGGAGTTCTCTAGGATTAAATGGGGAATTGAGAAGTGAAATATTTGCAGGGAAGTTAAGCAGTAACAAAAAAAGTATAAACCAGTCAAACATGTATGGAGAGCACAGCATTTCATGCCCTAGGCAAAGAGGACTTAGCATTGAATACTCACATCAGCTCCCAAATTGAGCAAGGACCATTAATAACTTCCCCAATGGATAACACTGGTTTCCAACATATAAAGAGCAGACCTCATTTTTTTTTTTGAAGGTTTATTTATTTATGCATACAAGAAGTGGGGTGCAGGCCAGAGGTTCAGAGGGTAAGAGGATTCACCAGAGACAGAGTGAGGAGCAGAGCAAGTGGATCCACCAAAATGCATTGCAGAGGGGAACAGCGATGTGTCAGGAAAGGTCTGCCCTACCATGTGGATCAGATCCCTGGTTGGGAATCAAACTTGCTGCAGTGGCCGGGGACAGCTTCATAGTGCTGGACTTAAATCCCTTGTGCCACCAGGGAGGCTCCCATCAGCAGAGCTCTATTCTGATGATTGGCACCAGTTATTCCCCATTACCTGACAGATAATATTCTCCTTACCAGTCTCAGAGCTATGTTCATATCATACTCTCATGCTGGTAGGTCATCTGTGTTGCTCATTTGCTAATCATTCCCACTTTGTTTTTGACACTTAGACTATGCTACTCATGTCAAGATACTATCATCACCATCCTTCTCAGCAAGCTCAAGTTCAGTTACAGTTTCCCATGTGATTAGCCTGACTCACCTACACCCATCATTTAATTTCGCAGATTCCCATGAAAGGGGTGTCTTCTGGGCTGCACAGTGGAACATGATCAGTTGATGGGTTTTACAGTCTTACAACAAAAAGCAGCTTTTCTAGTGTACCTACCTCTCTAACTGTCTAACTCCCTCTTCCACTATGTCAAGGCAAGTTAATGGAACATGTATTTCATTTAACATGGTGAATTGCTTTCTCCAGAATTCTAAGAGGCATTTTTGCAGTGTTAGGCTCTACGAACTTCACTAGGATGCTAATCCCATAGGCTGGGATAACTCACCCAAATCATTAAGGATTCCCTTTCCATGCTTATGTTCCAGCTGTCTTACTATAGCTCCTCTGAGATAACAGTTTTATATAAGTGTACAGAGTTTCTTCCAAAATGTGTGGAAGAGGTCCTGTAGCTCTTTTCAATTATACATCATTTCCTCTCTTAGAAGATCCAGCTCTTCCCTTGACAAAGTAGGGGTGCAAATCAATAGTGTAACCTTGGTTTAACAGTCTAGGAGTTGTAAAGAAGGTATGGTTAGATACCACAGTCTTTGCATCATCTCTGTGCCAGGGAATGCTATTCTCCCAGAGGAATGAGAAATGAGGAAACTAGTAAATATTTTTGCATGTTTACTAGTTTCATGAAGATACAGTTTTGAGTTCTCCCAGACCACTGAGTCAGATGTCCACATTACAAGTCTTAGTGTCCTGCTTCTTCTCAACCAGAACCCTGATCTTGGTGAAACAGACTGTACAGGGTGAAGACTCACCTTTCTCTAGAGTTCTGCTACTCCTATAATCTTGCTGGGACTGCAGGAAATAACTGTCTCTTTGTATGCTGCCAAAGGAGTCACTTTGACTGTTCACTGCTCTTGCTAAAGCTGCTTTAATTGATGATTAATCATCCTCAGCTTTTTCTATTTCCCTCCAAAGCATCAGGGGTAGTCAACTTAGCTGCTGGCTGACTCCTTTGTTTTTATAATTAGTATGTCTTAAGCCTCTTGAAGATGTGTATACTGCAACCAACTGTGCAACATATTTTACTGGTGACCTATATCAATTTTCTACCAGTAAGTTCTGTAACAATTGTGCTGCTACATGTCAGGGGTAGAAATACTCCTACAACACTACTTATGAGGTACGTATTAACAGAGAGTCTCTAAACTATTCTTAAAGGCAGATTTGTTATATAATTTTTGAAGCCAATATTTTAGTCCTGTTTCCTTGGAAAACACATTTTAAGCTAGACAGGCATACTATAGAGAGAAGTAATGGTGGTGGTGGGGGGACACACTAAGTTAAAGCACAGCACTATGAAGCTGTCTGCAGCCACTGCAGCATGAGTTCCATCCCCGGCCAGATAGGTGACCCAAAAGCATGGCAGACCTCTCCTGACCAGCCCATTTTCAGTGGATCTGCCTATTGTGCTCTCCTCTCATCACCTGCACCTTTGATCTGCACCCCACTTCTTGTGTGCATAAATAATTCTTTACAAAAAAATAAAAGAAGTACTGGAATTACCCTGAGCCATAGCACATAAGTGGTCAGAGAAGCAGAACTGGTCAGAGAAAGGTGTTCATTGATGAGACAGTCACAAAGGCCATAGTCAGTCTCATGATGAATTGGGATATCTCTTTGGACTAAGTCACCATCTAGCAAGCTGTTACTGCCACCCTCACTTCCAAAATGACCCAGTTTTCTGTCTGTGAATGTGGGTTTCTCTGGAGGAGTAGGCATGACCTGGATGATCATGTTCTATCCACCCTACACGTTTCCTCCCCTAAAGACACTCAGCTGAGGACTCTCAGCCCGGAAACAAAGGACCAGTGAATGATGCTTTGCCCAGTCCTTTAAATTCCCTGAGTTTTATTTCCGTACTTATTTCTCTTAGTAAAACCCACTTTGCCATTTCAGTGCTGTCTTAGTGCTGTAGCATGCTCTTTCTCCCAAGTGACTGTTCCATTTTGCCCCACGTGTGATAACACATATTCCCACCCTTCTTTTTTTGCTCCTGTATGGGAGTGCCCTGTTGCAGCAGATGTAAAACCATGCAACCCTGTCCTAGTACAAATTCAAGCTGTGCAACTGCAGTTACATTTTCACAATTATAAGCACAAACATATGAAATCACCTCAGGCATTGCTTTGACAGCTCCCCAGGGTATTGCTCAATTCTGAAATACACTATGAAATGGCTTAAAAATATATATATATATATATATATATGCTAGACTACACAGCAGCAGAATACACAGGCAGAACTAAGCAAGGCCACAAAGTAAATTCTTCTTCCACCACTTGACAATATTATAAAATGTTAATGACAGTTATGCATACATAAACGTTCAAACTATTAAAATAATGTTCCATGTAAAAAATAGTGTTAAATGCATCGCCTAAAACTACATTGACCAAGAAAAAAAAAAAAACATTTTTGTATCACTTGGTGAAATGCTTCCCTCCCTGAAATACTTCAGAAGTCAGGATACAAGAAGATAGATTAGTTGGGAAACATTACTGGACAATCACTCTACACAGTCACTATTCTAGCAACTGGAGACAGAGCACTGAACAGCAGTAGCAGTAAGAAAATGCCCAAATCTTGTGGAAATTGTAGTATTTCCCACTTGCTGTTTTTCAGCTGTTCCCACCACTCCTGCGGCCACTGCTACATTGTCCAGCTTACAGAAGACAAGTTCACCTCAAGTATAACCTCTTCTTGTCTTATCTAATCCCTCATAGCAATTCCACCTTTTTTTCTATTTCTTTCTCTTTCCCTCTATCATTTTCCCCATCCTTCTATGTTAGTTGTTAAGTTCTTCAATGACCAGAACTATCATATTAAAAATTGTAGCTCAAGCATAAAATACAGTGCATTTTACATATGTATCTTGCTTGAATTTGCAAAATAATTCATATGCATCAATAATGTATACAGATGAGATATGAACTGATGTGCAAAGAATTATAGTTATGTATCTGTTTCTGTTAATTTCTCAAGAAGAAAGAAAATCGATCCATCTATGATAAGAATAGATAATATATTTTATCACAATTTTTATTTACAATACTCTGGTAATGATTTTCTGGCCCAGAACCTTGAGAAGACATCACAGTTGTGCTCAGGCACAGAGGGGAGAGTAACTGCCACCCTTACCTGAGCCTGCTTGGAACCCTCGAGAATGAATAGTGCCACATCCAATGTCTCTCCTGCTTTCTAGTTCTCTGCTTCTTCCCCTCTCTCTCTCTCCTGCTTTTTACTCTCTTTCCTGCTCATTTTATTTTCTAGGGTTTTTATTAAAGTCATAAAAGAGAAAAGGAACACAATTTTTTTTATGGAAAAATATATAAGGAAAAAAATTCCACTGTGAAGACCCAAAAGTTTTCCTGTGACACAATTTAAAAATATTGAAGAAATATTTTTAAATAAATAATCTTTATTTGATGGAGATAAAAACATGCAAATCAGTGATTTGGTGGAACACATCGACAAGACACTTCCTGGGGGCTAATATATTTCCCTTCTTTTCCTCTCAGCAGACCCCACACCCAGCCCTGCTCTCACCCCAAATCATGGAGAAAGTTTTCTCCACCAGTTTGTAAAGTCTCTGGCCCAAAAGGTGCCTAAACTTTCACCTTTCTCACTCACATTGTTACCAAATCTGCTAGTTTGGGTTGTTCCTCTTTCTGAAAGTCCACATTTAAAATTTTTTTCTGACTTGAATTTCCTTCTTTATCTACATAATAACATCACACAAAATTGGGTCACTGTATACCATTTACTAGAGAAAGTAAATCCTTTCCACTGGAAATGCATGAACACTCAAGAAAAATGTTTCCGTTGGTTGAAAGAAATTTAATTGATATCCTTTCCCATTTCACATGAACTGTGTTGGTAAGTAAATAATCAGTGGCAAAATATAAGTAGACAAACATATCTGTGAATGGAATGAAGAAAGTAAAACCATGTACTTCCAATCATATATTACATGCCATTGATTACTATTATTAGCACTAATTTTTATTTTTACAAGTCAAGTTTTCATAAAACCTGAACATTTTGATACTTAGAAATATCCCAGGTTTAACATTTTTAAGCTGAATGTCTAACCATAAATACTTTCACACTGTCTTTAAGAAGGTTTGACTCACAGCAGCTACTTTCAATGGAACCCAGAAGAGGATAATTCAGCAGACATTGTGCTTAAATCTATACATTCAGAGGAACTAGACATTTAATTTTTTCTGAAATTGAACTTAATTTCATGATGAAGATCTCACTTTGTCCCTTCTATCCCTTCAAGTCTATCCCTTCTATCCCTCTTTTTTTTTTTTTTTTCTTTTTCTTTAAGATCACAGCTAAAGACCCTCTCTGGTGGCGCAGCAGGTTAAAGCACAGCACTAAGAAGCTAAAGCCACTTCAGCATGAGTTCGATCCTGGCCCTGAGGTGACCACATGTTGCCGCAGACCTCTCCTGACCCACCCGCTGCTCCCCTCAGCTTTGTACTTTGTCAGTCTGCCTGTCTGCTCCCTATTCTGTCTTTGATGAATACTCTCACCACCCCTGCACCTCTTCCTGTGCCCCCGTTCTGTATACATAAATAAATCTTTAAAAAAAAATCACATCTAAAAATGAAACTCGTAGTTAACATGCACTCAATAGGAAAGGGCATCAATAACTTGCCACCGAACCCTCTAGACTATTGGCCCATTAGTAATTGAGCATTGTTTCACCTGGTTGTCAAGTGCTATTTTACATAATAGGGCACTGTAAAACACAGTATCTTTCTCATACACAAGATCTCCCATGTTTTGCTCAGAGGTGCAGGGCAGTGAGAGGATTCACCAGAGACAGAGTGGGGACCAAAACAGGCAGATCAAGAAAGTACACTGTTGAGTAGAGTAGTGGACAAGACAGGAGAGGTTCGCTATGCCATGTGGGTTACCGCTGGGGCTGGAGATCAAACATGCACTGAGGTGTTCGAGGCCAGCTGGCAGTGCTGAGTCCTAACCTGTTGTGCCACTAGGGAGGGCCCTTTCTTCTCTTTTTACATTCAGAAGAAAAATGCATTGTCCCAATTCACTTGGGGACAGAAGAGTGAAGTTGTAGTAAGCTTCTATTATCTCCAAGTGAATCTTACTGACAATGGAATAGTTTCACTGTTGTTTGCACAACTGACCTTTTAACAAAGCTCTACTTTATAAATGTGCATACTGTAGGAAGCTTAGCAGTCTCCCTGGTCTATACACACTAGTTCTACCAAAACCCTCCACCGCAGCCTTTCTAATCCCAAAGTCTGCAGGTATTGGTAGTAGCTTCCATGTGAGAATCACTGTATTCTGAGGAGACATTTGACTAAGCCTGCCTTCACTTTTTTCTCCACTGCTCCCCCATCAGTTCAGTCACAGAAGTCTCTGTACCTCATTAACAAACTAGATGCTTCTCTGAGAATTGGGTGAATAAATCTCTTATTCTTGACTTTCAAATCTGTTATTTTCTCTGTTTGGTAGGACCTGTGGGGTCACATGAATGGGGTCCTCCTATTTGTTACACATGCCAGCATCTAGCTTAACAATTTAAGCCACTCTCCTTTCCCTTCCCACCCTTTACTCTTCCATCTTTTCTCTTCTCTTCCTATTCCTCTTCCCTCCCCTTTTTTGGTCTTTGTCCTTCACTATCATCCCTCTCCTTCCTATTCCTCTCCACCTCCTCTCCTTTCCTCCTTTCCCTTCTCTTCTTTGTTTTCTTCTTTTCTATGATAGTCTTAAAATACTATCATATTTCATTTGTATATTTAATTGGAGGCACAGAGTGGGACAGTACCCTGACTCCTAGCAAATGACAAAACGATGTTAGCCACTGACTGAATTTCTAATGCCCAAGCATAGAGTTTGATCAAGAGCAGGGTCTCAAAGAACTTATTTTAAGTGCTTTCTAGGAGACAATTTGTGTAGTATGACGTTGTTGGGATTAAAGTCAATGATTTGTCACAGTCACTGAACCTAGCATGATTCTATTCACACCCCATGTAAAAGGTACTTGTATGTGTGTATTCTCTTTTTGTGTTAAAAAAAAATGTCCTTCACCCACTCTCTTCTCTTCTTATACATCAAATAATATTCTCAGTGTTTCATTTTATATGTACTCCTTAGGTTTAGATATTAAAGAGCAATAATTTGAGTCTTCTGTTTCCCCAGGGCTCAAACTGTTCAGTGATGGAAAGAAGTAAGGAAATAGTATCAGTGAAGGATGAATCCATTAATGTCTCAAAATGTTATCAAAATACTGCCTTCTACAACTTAATCACCAGTGGATATGGCATGTATTTCCAGTTCTGATTTTATTTAAAACTTAAAAGAAAGAAAGAAACATCAGACTGCACAGATCAGTCTCAGCAATGTTATTGCATGGCAATTGAAAAGGGAGTTATTGACTTGAAAATCACTTTTTATCATGCTGGGTATAATCATAGTGCCTTCATATCAACACTTATCAGTGTTCCTTAATTATGTTGCCAGTGAGAAACCCAAAATGAACATTAGAAAAAATGTTCATTTAAAAGTGGAATATATACATCTGTATGGATATTTGTGTGTCTTTGTGTGTGTGTGTGTAATAATATTAATTCATGAATTTCTTAATTTTAGAAACATAAATCAATATGACATTTTGGTTATAATATTGCTGAATTACAAACAGCTTAGTAGCTTAAAACATAATTTTGTAGGATAATTGTTTGCCTGTAATATAAGTGAGTTCAGCTGAGTTCTTTCTATCTGGGAACTCAGCCGGACTAAGTTATCCAAAATGGCTTATCTCTGTTTCCTGGAGCTCAGCTAGAACTGTTAAATATAATGCTTGTTACACTCCATGAGGCCTCTTCATTTGACATGAGTTCTTTAGAGCAGGGGTTACTACGGAAGAGCCAGACTGTAGAAGCTAACAGTCTTCTTTGAGTCTGGGCTGTTAAGTTTCCTAAGATCACTTTTACTCTATTATTAATAAAATCCAGTCACAGATTCAAAATGAGGATGGATTTCTGAGGACCACCTTACATGAGACTAGAAGTCTTTTACTTTAATATCACATATACTAAAGAGTGGTTAATATTTTTATTTTAAAATAAGTGCATATTTCCAAAAAGCAATGTTAGTTGCTCCAATGTGTCATTTTTTTTTGCATTTTTGCTAGTGTCTGAAGTTAGATATGATGACACGGATTTTGATGGCAAGTCAAGATTTGTAATGCGTATTACACAGTGGGAGATTTGGGTTCATTTATAGCAGAAGTATAGCCTCTCTTTGCTTTCCTCTAATTTAAAGAATATTTGGTTGATTTTTAATGTTATATATTATATGAAACTCATATATCACTTATGGGAATATATTTTTATAAAATCACTCAGGAAAATATTATTAGTATCTATCCTTACTAAACCTCAATGTAACCTCTGACCTAGAATTCTACATCTGGATGATTTTTTAATTAACTTTGTTAATTTAAAGAGTTCAAAAATGAGTCAAGGTCCACTATTTGCCTTATAAGCTATAAAATTAAGATAATTATATTTAAAAATCTAAAATGACTTAAAAACAGTACATTAGATGTACTCATTTTATATTGTTCTTTTTTAAAATTTTAACACCTAATTTCAGTATATGTAATACATATCTGCTTTATATTAAAAGAAATAGATTAAATCATGACAATGTCAATACCTGTATATTACTTGCAAATGAAAAAATAACTTTCCATTTATTCATAAATTCTTGCATATGTCTAAGACTCTTGGATCTTAGATAATAAGAGTTTATTGTTAGTGACACATTGATCATCCTAAACTTTTTATTTACATTGAATCCCTTTGAACCTCAAGTCCCATAGGGTGGTATGAAGAGAACCGTGTAGATACTGGGTCAAAAGTTCTCAGGGTTGCGTTATAGCTGAGGTGTCCTAAACTTAGGAAACCCAAATGATTTATAATGGACTTGAAGAAAAATTGTCCAGTCTTTGTTCCAGGGGAGATACCATATTTAGCATACAGGTATACCTTGTTTTATGGAGTTTCACAGTTAAATACTTTTACAAGTTGAAAGTCTGTGGCAAGTCTGCATTGAATACATTTATTAGCATCATTTTTTCCCCCAATACATATACTCACTTCCACTGTGTGTCGCAGTTTGGCAATTATCATAATATGTCACAGTTTGCATGATTAGTATATGAGACTTTACACACTGAGCTCTGATCAGTGATATTTGATGCCATTATTGTGCTTATTTTGGGAAACACAAACTGTATCTGTCTATAATGGGAAACCATCTATAATTGTTAGTGTTCTGATTGTTTCACTGACCGGCCATTCCTCTCTCTCTCCTAGATGACCCAACTTCCAGCAGAAAAACATAAATATATTTAGATTAGACCAACTTCTAACTGGTTAAGTGAAAAGTCATATTTGAACCCAAAAGCTGAAAATGATTAAGCTTAGTGAGGAAGACATGTTGAAAGCTGACATAGTCTGGATTGTAGCCCTCAGTTACAGTTACCCAAGCCATTAATGCAAAGGAAAATGTCCTTAGAAAAATTAAAAACAAAATGCATTATAAAAAATAATTTAAAAAGACTATGGCACGGGGCAAGCTCACTTAATGAGTGTTTAGAAAAATAAATTAGAAGTTCTATTCTGCTGAAGACATAAATGATAAGAATGTGCAACAACCTTACCAAGGATATGGAGACCATTTTAGTGGTCTGGATGGAAAATCTTTTGCAGAAGAAAATTTTGAAACTAGCAGAGGTTGGTTTATGAGATTCAAGGAAGGAAGTGGTTTCCATGACATGCTAGTGAAAAGTGAAGTAGCAAGAGCTTATATAGAAGCTACAGCAAGTTTTCCAGAAGAGCTAGCTATGCTTGTTGATAAAGTTAGGTACATGAGGGGACAGACTTTCACTGCTGATGAACCAGCAGGAGTTGAGAAGCTTGACCAATTTCAAAAGATATTTTACTGAGGGGACAATGCCATGAAACATCACATGTTACAGAGAAAACTTTCATGAAAGGAAGAACTCATTAATGCTACAAAATGCATTGTTGGCTTGTTTTAAAAAACTGCCACAGCCCCCTCAATCTTCAACAAGCAGATCCCTATTAAGCAGTCACCGACATTGCATCAACACTCTACAAAAAGATACAACTAGCTGAAGGAACTTATGGTGATTCACATTTTAAACATTTTTTTATATAAATTTTTTGGCATAATGCTATTATTGCACACATAATAGACCACAGTGTAGTATAATTTAAACTTTCATATGTATTGGGAAATAAAGAAAGAACGTGTGACCCCTGGCATTACTTCAATTTTCTCTTTATTGAGGTCTAGAGTGCACAAATTCTTTAAGATTTGCCTATATCAGTTAGTAAACTGATTTTTGAGCCTCACCATGAAACACTGCACAAAGAACCTTAAAATAACAATCCAGAGATCACCAATGCCTCTGCTGTCAAAGTATGTATAAATATTTAAAATTCATGGAAAAGTGTACACCAAAGGACAGATGTTTATTAACCCTTTCTGTTTATTGTGTTCTATGAATATTTAAAAAAATCATTGATAATTATATTTATTTAGTTATAACTCCAAATAGCTTATAAGAGCCTAGAGAAGCACTTGTAAATTCATTTTTAATAAATTCTCGGGTTACTAGTGAGTTTAAAAAGTGAGTTGATTACTACCCACAAGTCATATAAAGAATTGACAAGTTACTTTTGTGAACAGCAAGTCGCATCCTAACAGCAGAGCTTTGTTAAATTCAGCAAAAATACAGAATAATTTATATTTTTAAATATTTATTTATGCATCCTGGGGTACAGGTGCTGGGGTTAGTGAGAGGATACACCAGAGACAGAGTGGAGAGCAGAGCAAGCAGACTGATGAAGCACATACTGATGGGAGCAGTGGGCAAGACAGGAAAAGTGCTGCACCTGAATATATTTTCAGGCTTATCAAAACAAACAAAAACAAAAACAAAACAAACAAAAAACTAAGCATTGCACTAGCTTGAATTAGAGTATTTTAGATAGTATTTAAAATGCAGGCAAATGTCACTAAATATGGAATCAGGTAAATCTCTCTGTCTTTACCATTGAGAAAAGTTGTTTCCTTACATGTGAACTTTTTGATCTTATTCTTTATATTGCAAAATAGAGAGGACATGATAGAATCAAGATCCTATGTTTAGTCTCAGAAGTAAAGCACAAGGACAGGATTTGATTCATTCAAGCTGCTAATGAATTGGGCTTGGATAAGTTTCATAATATTACTTTTCTCATAATATTACTTTTCTATATGTTAAAATGTCTATAAAATATTTCATTCTTTTTGTTTTACTTGAAATGCTTATTATAAACCTATGAGATATGTTACATGTCTTAATAATTTAAAGTATAGGAAAGGAAGAAATTATTTTGATCATACCATTATTGAATGATGATCATTTTTCCTTTCTGGATAAAGAGTTAATTATAAATACAGATAGTGGAATGAGGGATCTTCCTTGTGGTGTAGGGGTTAAGTCTCAGTGCGATAAAGTTATCACCAGTCATTGCAGCATGAGTTCGATCCCTGGTTACATGGCACAGCAGACATGTCCTGTCTTGCCCACTGCTCCCCTCATTTCACTAGATCTGTCTGTTCTGCTCCCCACCAGCAGAAAACAAATAAGAATACTAAAGAAGCTTTTAAAAGTAAGGATTGATGAGAAATAGAACAATTTTCCTTCCTCTACCAATTACTCTTCCAAATATATAGGAAGTACTTCCTATAATAGATGAACCAATAATTTCAATGTTACACATATGGGTCTTGAATACTGTTGATTGGGGACTTCAGCTTCACCCTCTTAGGGCCACTCTGGCTGCCATTGGTCATTATTTCTCTCTAATTTTTGTGCCCACCCCATTTTGTTATTTTCTTCTAGGTTACTATCTCCCTCATCTCTATACCCCCTTCCTCACTTTCACTAGCATACCATCTCTGAATAAAATAGACTATGTTAAGGTATGGATTTAAAATCAGAATTGCTTAATCATTTTTGAGTGGACATTTCTGTTTCTATGAAGTAACCTTTCTGAAAAGTATAGATTCAAGCTAATGTACACACATTTGTGTTAAACTCTGTACTGAAACATTTTAAAGTCCATTGAAATAGTATAAAACTATCATTATAGGCCATTTTAAATTTTAAATACATATAATATATACAACATTATACAATAATTCCCTGAAACCATGTCAATTCACCTTATGAGTTTATTTAGACCTTTTAGAATGAGGATTAACAGCTGTAAACTCATACAATTTGCTTTTCCATTTTTAGGATTGCTGAAATATATAATGCATGCACCAATATGAAAATCAACAGGACAGATTATACTTGTTTATTTACTGTTATTCCATTATATATTTTATTAAAATATTTTATTTATGCATACAAAAACTAAGGTATAGGCCGGAAGTATGGACATTTGGACAAAGTGCTAACACACTGTGTGATCCTTTCAAACCTACCTCTTTCTCACTGGATCTCAACTGTCATATTACTGAATTTCCATTTTTTAGTAGATGGTGTGAAAAAAAGGCTATAGAATTGGAGATTATAACAACATTTCCTCTGCAAAGTGACTATTGATGGTGTCACTATTGCTGGGTACATGTCAAAAATTAATTGCATCATTTTAAGAAGTGTTAGAAATATTTCTGCTTTGCTGTTCTAGATTATGTGAAGATATAATCTAAGTATTGTTCAAAAACATTTGCTCTTGTGTGAACAATACTGTGATAATATTTACTGATGGTATTGGTGATATACAAACATAGATGACCTGTCCATCTAATTGTGTTTGTGCTCATAATGGGTCATTCTGTAATGAGATTTCAACTAAAGGATAACTGGCTCCTGATGCTAAAATAGCTTCATATCATTGTGTCTTTAATCAATCATAAAAGTGCTCAGGTATGTCTTCAGCATTGCTGAGCTCAAGAGCATAAGTTGTATGACTTAATTTTTGCCTACTTGCTGCTACAAAATCCATTCAGAGACATACTGTTATCCAGGAACTCCACTTAATAGAAAGAGGGTAAGCAAGGCAAATTAGAGCCTTTAGGTCTAATTTCTGAAACCTATGAATATCTGCCAAGATAATCTAAGACCGTAAAAGACAAAACTGATTTAGAGTTGTTCACAACAGCTGATTGTCATGACGATAAGATGACTGACTGACAGACTTAACTGTCTGGAAATGCAGCACCCAACATCAAAGAGACCTTACTGAATTAAACATATTACAGGAATTTGCTTTGATATGTTTATGCACAGAAACATTTCTTATTTTCTTTTTTCACAAAAATGTAAACTGCAAATGATTCTCAGGAAGACAAAGCATATCATCACACAATTTCAAATGAAATGGTATTATAACCTAGACAGAATTATTATCCACCCATTAATTTGCAGCAATAAAATAGCTATCTGGGAGATTAATAAGTTAAATAATAACAGTACGTTCTCTACACAGAGGGAAGTTTCATGGTCTGACAAATTATAATCATAAACTGAAAATAAAAAAGAGCAAAAGAAGTAGGTCCCTCCCTGTTGGCTCAATGGGTAAAAAGGCAACGATTGGAAGTTAACAGCAGCCACTTCAATGCAAGTGCTATCTCTGGACAGGGTGGTGAACCCACATGGCACAGCAGACCTCTCCAGTCTCATCAGCTGCTCCCCTCACCATTATACTTCATCACTCTGCCTGTTCTGCTCCCTACTCTGTCTTTGGTGAATCCTCTCACCACCCATGCACCTCTGGCCTGTACCCCAGTTCTGTATGAATAAAGCATTCATACATGTAATAGTCATTACATAATCTACATAATATCTAAGATAACCACATTTTCAGGGTATCTTGTCTTTAGAGAAATTCTATAAACTTAAGAAAGTTTTCAGGTGACTGAGTTATCTTTTTCTATGAGTCTATGTAACCAATTCCTTGAATAATGTTACCTAGAATGAAGCCAATGTCAGTGATCAGTTTTTTGATAATTAATTACAATCACTTTGAAGTACAATATTTATTTCAATTGATAACCTTAGACAATCATTCCAAATAAACTGTTTGGAATACTAGGTATTTATAAATGACTCAGGGAGACACTCTGGCTAAACTGTTTTATTATCACTATTTTCTGACAACTGTATAAACAAATTTTGTTTGTTTAAGTCTTAAGAACTACTTTAGTTTCCAAGTTTTTCACATTCTTGAGGGACCTCATACTTGTTCTACAAAGCTAATAACAACAATATATTTTATAGTGTACTATTCTTCTGATTCAGTAATTCTTTAGGGGTTAGTTTATCTCATTCTCAATTTTAAATCCTTTTCTAATCACATTATTTTCTTCTGCTTATAGTATACCCAAAAACTGTTAGAATATAAGTCAGAGATGTACTAATTGGCATGGGAAATCTTATATGACATAAAAGAAGAAAAAGCATAGTGTCAGTTCACTTATTGTGATTTTTCTGGAAATAATGGCAGTACAGCTGAACTGTTCCTTATAATTTTAATTTATGATTTATTTATCATTTTGATGGTTACAAAATAATATGTTTTCAAAAATCAGTTCCACAAAGATAGGGTTCCATCTGGAGCTACAGAATCTGTGAACTGCTCTCATTCTGATGGTACGGGAATGTCACAGCCAGCTCTGAGTTTACCACTTTCTTATTTTCAAGTCCTCCACTCTATGCGGTGTTTTAATGTTTTATTGAAGTGTAGGATTATTCTGATTGTTAAATCTGCATCAGGGTAAGTCTGAAACCAAAATTTCCTGACGGGCCTCCTACAGTTTGTCACAAATGATGGTAGACACAGTAATGTTCACAGCGACATGGCAGCTGCCAGAGGGAAGCAAATAATAAGCTCTAAAAATGCCAACTTTAACTTAAAAAGAAATCTATAATTCTCACAAGGTAAGACCCCGCTCACCACAGAATTTTCTGAACAATATGCTGTGGAGTGTGGCCACATATGCCCTTGAAAGTGATTGAATAAGTGCGTTAGAAACAAAGATCATTTAAAGCTTCCTTTGTTTTGGTCTCTAAGCTCTAATCAGACAGAGAGAAGTGCATTTTGGAGAGATAGTTTGCTTTTGAACCAATTACCAATATAAATCCTATGGGGAACTGACCTTTGCAAAGAAATTTTCTAACAACTCATAAAGGTGTCTTGTGGTAATCCCTTGACAGACTGAACCTCAGTAAAGTACAGGATGTTTAGAATTTTCATGTCTCACATAAAAGAATATCATAATGCTATGGATAGCTCTGTCAACTGGGGCTTATTAATTCTGATCATGACTACATTTTTAAATCCTAAAAGCCCAAAGCGACTTCAAAAATGTAACTAGTTTCATAGACAAATCTCTCATGTTGCACAAAGCTTTAAGTATTTTACCCTAGTGTTTCAAGTTGTGTATTTTTCATGTGCGTGTTGTTTCAATAAATGCTTTATATTTCCTTTGTCTTTCAAAGAGACTATACAAAATCACTTTAAAGATATATATGTAACTGCATTTTCTTTAGACAATGTTTGTACATTGAAGTAGATCTGCTAATGAACCTGAAAGAGTGAAATGTTACAGGGAAATGCTACATTGTATTTTATATTTTTACTTATGACTGTATCATTCTCCAAACAAAATTTTCTATCCATAGTAGTAAATCGTATTAATCTACAAATTTCTACTCAGTTAACCAAGCAAGATTTACCTATAGTACAGATTTGTCCTTTAATATGAATAAAAATTGTGCATTTTTTAAAACTACATGCTTTTGTAGTTAATGAAAATATATGCATTTGGAGTGCTTTCCAGAAACTTCAGTATAATCTCTTATTTTGCAATATTTTTGTATGTAGTATCCATTATTCAAGACAAAATAGACATCATAGTTTTCCATCATTCAGAAATCAATTGACTAAAACTGAAAGGATACTAGCATGTTAAAATGTGCTCAATTTGAAAATGAATTCCACTCAAAATCTTACTATACTCAATCGAGATCACTCATGACTCTCCTTTGTATTCTGTGTCTTTTAAAGTCTTTCACTTTAAAAGTATATAATACTGATCCTTGATTTTTTTAAGTTATACAAATTATAATCAGATAAAAATACTATTAATACTTCATATTGACTCTGTTGTAAAGAAAATGTGTTTTCTCATTCTAAACCTCCCCATTCACCATACTGGTAGACTCGTCTCTATGTTATTGGTTACTCTTCTTGCCAGTATTTTCTTTCAAGTCAATATCTTAAAATTGTCATGTAGAGTAAAACAGAAATCAATGCAATATATTTCTCGTTTGGAATTGGCAATTTTTGAAAAATGTATTTGAGGTAAGTAAAAAGTTAAGCAGGAAGGAGTTTTAATGAATTAAAATTCTGAAAGAGTAACAAAGTAAACCATGCAATTTTCCTACCATAACCATGAAAACCATTACATGACATTTTTTAGTTTCAATCCTCCTTAATTTCTTTGGCCTGTCCTGATCTTAGAATCTCAAGTCTAGTGTGTTGACATTATACTTCCTGAACAAATAAAGCTCAAATAAGGTCTCTGTCAGTCTTCATATATTTTGCCTTCTCTACCTGACATGCTCTTTCATGTTTTCACTAATCTGGAAGTGTTTTGATTTTAAATACACAATAGACCCAGCTAAGGAAACTATAAATTCAAAGACCAATATATGTTCAGAGTAGATTTTAGAGATGAACAAAATCTTTGATAATCACATTTTCTCTCTGCTGAAAAATAGATTTCTCCCTTCATTTTTTTAAAATTATATTTTCAATGCATTTGGAAATAAAGTTCTCAACCACTTTATGATGAAGATATGTCTGCCTTGTTGTTGAAAAGAATTCCCTTTTATCATCTTTAATTGCAAATTAACATTTTTGTGAAAAATTTGTTAGGTGCTATTCTCGGTAATTAATTAATTATAGCCAAATTTGTACAGTGCTGGATTATAAACCATCCTTAGTCCAACCAACGTGATAAGTGAAAAAAAAAAAAGTAATTACAAAATCACTGAAGTTGCAATGATTATCATACTGTCCTGAGGGAATACATGTTAACCTAAAAGAAGGAGAGGAGCTTATTACTACAGACTTATATGAGTAAATGTTTGAAAATATTGTACACAGAAGATAAAATATATTTGGAGATGAAAATTGTTGTGTAAATCCAGAAAGAGTTTTAAGTTTTGACCTTAGGTGACTGAGTAGATGTATTATTAAGTCTATAATGAAAAGAACAGTATTGTTCTGTACTCTTTTCTAACTCCACATTCCCACTCCAGGGTTAAATATTTTTTAAATATTTAACTACTAGTCCTGATATTTACTTTCATTTTTATAAACAGCAATTTTTTATATTGCTATACTAGCAGTTGGATGTGAAAGCATCTCCCTGTTAAAGAATGTGAATTTTATCATACCATTGTTTCCAATATTTCAATTTCCTATGTAATACATATATACTTAAATGTGCACTTTGTTTCAACCAACTGCTAAGTTTTTTTATTATTTTGTATATATATATTTTTTATTATTTGTATATATATATGCATATATATGTATATATATATATATATGTAAATAAATAAATTACTTGTCTCTATATCAAAATATATTTAGGTTTCCTTTATATAAAACATACTGATTTTTCCAGCATTTAAGATTGTCTTGGTTTTTTACTTGTTTGATTTCTTTGTATCTCAGTTTGCTTGTTTCAACATGCTTCATGGTACATGATATTTAGTAGTGACACTTTAGAGATGCATAAACATATTTAATAATCAATCACAGGTTTTTCACTTTGCTTTGTCTTCCCCATTGAAAACCCTTTTCTTTCTGCTGTAAAAACTCATCTGTTCTACCTGCTGACAGCACAGTTACATTTCAATATTTTTTCTTCCTTAATTCTAGATCATCCTTTGCCTATTATCAACATTGAATTTCCTGGGTTTTACATTGTATAGTGGCTCTCTACGAAAGGCACAATAAAAAGTAAATATTGGAAATATTTGTATCAGTGAAATTTCTTCTTTTCTACCTTTATACTTGACTGACATTTAATTGGGTATATGCTTTGCAGATAAAAATTATTGTCCTTTGGCAATTTGAGTCATGCTGATAAATGAAAAGTCTCACCCAATTTGAATTTGTTGATTTTCAACATTAATTTTTTGTCGTCTGTTTATTTTTCATATTCCAGGATTTATGATCAGGTATCTTGGATAAGTGAGTCTCATGTATCATTTCTTGCATAATTTTCCATGAGCATAAGAAAATCCATTCTAATCACAGGCGAGCAGTGTCTCAAACTCAGAAATTGGTCCAGAAATTGGCCCAGTGTTAAGTAAAAGTGTCCTTGAGGGTAAGTTGGGGATTTTTTAGACTAGCCTGTAATGTCTCTATCATTTATTTCATAAGGACTCATTGATTTGTGTTGAGAACTGCTTTGTAAGTAATATCTATTTTGCAAATAATGATCCCACCACTAAATAGATGATAAAACTATGTAAATTAAATAATTATTCAACAAATATTTATTTACTGTTGAAATGTACCACACTAAGAAATATAACTAGATTCAAAGTATCTATTCTAGTCAATAAAATATACTTTTTTATCTTTATGACTTTAAACAACTTAGAAAATGAAAATATGTTACATATGTAATGAAAAAGTAAAAATGATATAAATGATTAAAAGAAGGAAAACAAGAAAGTAGAGAACACATGAGTTCTGAGTTTAGGGAAGTTCTCTCTGAATAGGGAAGATCTACACTGTGATTTTAAAGATTTTTTTTTTAAAGATTTGTTTATTTGTACATACAGAACTGGGGTACAGGCCAGAGGCTCAGGGGTGGCGAGAGGTTTCACCAGAGACAGAGTGGGGAGCAGAACAGGCAGATTGACGAAGAACACTGCTGAGGGGAGCAGGGGGTGGGTCAGGAGAGGTCTGCCACACCATGTGGTCACCTCCTAGGCAGGCGGGGATCAAACTCATGCAGAAGTGGCTTTAGCTTCTCAGTGCTGTGCCTTAACCCGCTGCGCCACAAGGGAGGGCCTTAGAGATGTTTTTAAAAAGATAAAAAATGAAATAGTATTCCAGGTACAGGTTGCAGAATATGGGATGACCCTTAAGACAGATAAAAGCATAGTGTTTTTGAAACATGGAAAAGGTCACTACAGCTGAAACTAGGGGAGTAACAAGGGTAGTGACAGAATCTGTGGCTGTAAAGATGGGCAGGTAAGGCCAGATCCTTTGGGTTTTGGAAACTAGAGTGAAAATGTAGCTTTTGCTCTACATGCAATGTGAAATTCTCTTCTCTAGTTGTATTTTTCTAGTTGTAGGTATTTTTGTTTCTTTTGCTCCCTTGCATACACCAAGTGCCAAATACAGAACTACAGTATACAAGGAATTTAATAAACATGTACATTAAATAAATGCATGTTTAAATTTTTTTTGTATAGGAATTTATACCCAAATTCATTCGTATCTCTTTTTTAATTACTATCGTGTTCCTTCATTAGTACTTAATCCATTTGACAATAATGCCAATAATACAGTTGGTGCTATTTGCATTAACCATTCTATTCTTCTTTTTTTTTTTAATTCATGTAGGTTTTTTTTGTTGTTGTTGTTGTTAAAGAAATTAAATTTTGAAGTAAATACATACAGGATTGAATTCCAAATATTTTATGTAACTGGGCAATTTGTTTAGCATTTCTGAGTTCATTTATGAAACAAAAATTATCTTTATTATAAAGTTGTTTATTAATTAACAAAAATGGATACAAAATTACTCCTAGAGTTTCAATAAAGTGAATATTAACAGTATAATTAATATCATTTTTGTATTATAATTATCCTATAACTGACACTAAATCATGATATTCCTGGATGATTTACTACTGCTAGTTATCAAGTGTATTTCTTTAATAAAATAAAAATGTACTTAACTTAGAAGTAGCATTAATATTTTAAGTCAAGTCTATGTGCAAGTTATATAGAACATATCTGGAAATATTTGAAAATTCTTTTAAAAGCCAGCAGTGATGATTATAATATTGAGAAGCAAATCTTATTATTCATCCAACTAAATTATAGAAATTCTAATGTTAAAATGCACATATATGCACACATGTTAATATAACATACATTAAACAAAAGTTTCACAGACTTGATCTTTGATTGTTTATAAATCTCAAGAAAATAGTCTTTTCATTCATAAGCTGCCTTCACAGAGACCATTCGGACTAAATAGAATATACTTGCAGGGAATAATTCATTCACTATCTTCCCCACTGACAAAAGAATTTTGCTGTCATCACATACACACAAAACAAGTTGCAGAATTGAAGAAGCCAGGCTCATAAAAGTTAAAAATTGGGGGAAATTAGTACAAATTAGGGTGTCTTCATTACATGCTAACAAAATGGATCTATCAACTTGTTATTGACACTCTGTTATGAAAAAGCAGTCTGACCTTGACCTTTACAGGTTAAGGAACTTAATTGCAATTTCTGAAAGTTCAATTTCCTCATATATGCTACAGTTTTTCTAACTCATAGGACTAGTTGGAAGTTGCAATTTTTGAACAAATTAATATTTTTAGTTTCTAATATTACAACATACTGTGTGTGTGTGTGTGTGTGTGTGTGTGTGTTTAAGCTTATTTATTTATGCATGCAGAATTGGGTTACAGGCCAGTGGTGCAGGGGCATTGAGAGGATTCACCAGAGACAGACTGGGGAGCAGAACAGGCAGACTGACAAAGTACACTAGTGAGGGGAGCAGCGGGCAGGTCAGGAGAGGTCTGCTACACCATGTGGGTCACCTCCTGGGCTGGGAGCAAACTCATGTTGAAGTGGCTTTAGCTTCTTAATGCTTGCTTTAACCCACTGAGCCACCAGGGAGGTCCATACTATGTTATTGTAAAGCACTGAAATATCGCTATTATTGTCATATCTTTTTAGATTCTACAGAAAAGTCTTAAAATCACTTTGCTCTTTCACCAGATTCTCATTGCAATGTTCTCATTTGCACACCACTACTAAGCTTTGCCAAAAAAAAAAACCAAACCAAAACCAAAAAAAAAACAAAAACAAATCACTTTGACCCTTTTCCTAATCTGAAAATGTTGCAATTGATTGTACTTTAGAAGAGAACTTTTTAAGTAGATCTATAGATCAAAGCAGAGAATCAGTCACCCTTGACTAGAAAGCCTTAAAATCTCTATGCCAGAGGGCTCTACCTGTTGGTGCAACCGGTTAAAGCACCACATTATGAAGCTCACCAAAGCCACTGCAGCATGAGTTCAGTTCCCAACCAGGGAACTGACCCATATGGTGTGGTCGACCTCTTCTGACCCACCCTGCTCCCCTCAACAGTGTACTTCAGCTGATCTGCCTGTTCTGCTCCCCACTCTGTCTCTGGTGAATCCTCTCACCAACCACACCTCTGGCCTGCATCCAGTTCTGTAAGCATAAATAAATATTAAAAAAAATTCTCTATGCAAGAGAGATAAACTTGGAAAAATAAACACTTTTACCAATTGGATTATACTGCTCTGAGTACCAAAGGTCAAAGAGGCTTGAGTCCAAAAGAAATAGCAAAGTTATTAGTGAGTAGTAATTTACACTAACATTTCAAGACATACTAAATATGTATCTTAAATCAATTTCATGATTTGCATGAGTAATGGGTTTATATTTTTATTTCAAATATATTAAACATTAACTTTATTACTTTTAGTAGTAATTTTGAACTCTTTTAAAATGAAATATTATCATTTAAATCATTTTTTCATACCCCTCCACCATAGAGACCTGGGGACCCCTCCATACTCTGCTCTGCACCCCCCTCTCTAATAGCATTGATTATAGTCAAACCTCTATGGATTGTTAATGACCTATGATAACTTTGGTGGTAGGTTTGTGTTGGTAACAGACATCTGGCTATGTTTTTAACCTCTGAATCTCATATAATATTGTAAACCAATGTTACTTCAATTGAGAAAAATCATTCTTATATATATGATTTACAATTTTGGAAATTGTTCTGTCTAGCAGTAAAAATGGAATAGTACTGCCTCATCATATGTGAGATTCAGGTTAGTCTGGGTGAATCTCAGGTCAGTCTGAGCATTTTTGTCCTACTTTAATAGACAAAAATAGAGATACTTCATTTGTAGAGTTTGTCATGATCTGGCAATGAAATACTGGAGAAATTTTGAAAGAGTTCAAAATTCATAGGAAAAGCAATAAAATTAATGTTTAATATATTTGAAATACTGAAGGAGTTTGTACTTCTTTTCAGTGTACCACTGACATTTCCTAGCATCATATTGGACTACCACTAGGAGTTCAGAATCAACTAGTACTAGTTGTCAAATAATCTGATCTCAATTATATGACAAAAAAAAGAAAAATCTTAGAGGAGATGAATAATGACTTCCAAGGAAATGTAATGTCAATTTTGATCTTTACATGCTTCATTGCACTCTTGGATCTAGTGCATCTCTCTAACTACTGGTCTGAAGAGGAGACTGATATTAAGAAGGTGGAATGAAAAAATGGAGAGAACTTGAATTCTTGATAGTAAAGCTCACTCATCTCTGAATTCAACACATTCTGGATATACCACTGTTCCATAATATTTTTTTTTCTTTTCCTTTTTTTTTTTGATTTATTTATTCATACAGAACTGGGGTGCAGGCCAGAAATGCGGAGGGTGACAGCATTCACCAGGGACAGAGTGGGGAACAGAACAGGCAGATCGACGATGTACCCTGCTGAGGGAAGCAGTGGGCGGGTCAGGAGAGGTCTGCCACACCATGTGGATCTCCTCCCCGGCAGGCGGGAGGTGGCTTAAGCTTCTTAGTGTAATGCTTTAACCCGCTGCACCACCAGGGAGGGCCCCCATACTATTTTTGCATGAGTTTAGGCATTCTTTGACTTAAAGCTGAAGATATCAGGATATCATAATAGATTGAAAAAAAAAACTGACTTTTGTAACAATTAAATGCTAATAAAAATAGCAATATTACATGTAATACATCAAAGCATCAGTATTATAATCTGATCACATAGTACAGTCTATTGATTAAAAGTATGTAAATCTGTCTTATTTTTCAAGTTATAAAGTCTCATATAAATGTCAATTTTACCTTCTATTCAGGAGTCTGGGTTAGATATCACCCATAAAAACAACTATCTAGTTAATTTAGACAGAAGTGCAAAAATTTGATTCTTTTAGGGATACTTGAAATTTCAATCAAGCTAATTGAAAAGACTAATTGTCTATTCAAGTGATAACTTTCAAACTGTGTTCTGTGTTATATTGATATTTATTGGTGAATAGTTTTCAATGAATAAAAATATTCACATTTTCCATTAAGTTACATTTTGGAGGAAATAGCTGATTCTGTAGTTATACCTTACAGACCTTATATTTTATAAGAGAAAGATAATATTTCACCAAACATCACTATTGATAGTCCATAATGATCATAATTGATTATATTTCAATAGGCACATGTTGAATATTTTTGTAGTCATTGTAATAATATATCATGAAATGAAATCTACTACTAGCTACTAGCATTGAATGCTAATCAAACCTGAACAAATGGTATCCTCAAATAATACTTTTCAAAAATGAAGAATTTATTCTTTGCTTTAATTTTAAGTAGCTCAAATACTACCTCTAATCCATCTATTAGCCCAGTGGATGATTTTCCAACATTCATAAACATATTTTCTATTAAAGAGACTAAAATGAAGATCCACACTCTCGTTATGCACACATACTTCTGTTTACCATGCTGGAGAAAGAAAGTGTACAACTGCCTTTAAAAATGAACTTGAAGAGTGCAGAGGTTGATAAACAGATAATTGGTGAATTGGCTTCAGGATAAAGGACTCTGACAATGTTTTTAGGGAACTCTCTCCCAGAATAGTTACTTAGACTTTTACTTCCATCTGAAGTGCAGCTGGTCATAACAAAGGCAATTGCAGCCCAGCCCCTGGGGTTCCCTTTCTCTGTCGTCACAATTCGCACCCTGCTGAATGAAATATCAAGGCACTGAACCTTGTCAGGGCAATGAGCATAATGATGGGGACTTGGTGGTATAAATGAGGTTAATAACTTGTGAGAAAGCAGAGCTTTGTTCCTAGATGCTTCACATTTTCTTCTCTGTGCAGAGTAGCTCTTTAGAAATATTGCCTGTCCATGGAGAGCTAATGGCTCTCTTCATAAAGCTAATACACTGTGCTTCAGTAGTCTAGGAACTCATTTCTGAAGTCACACTAATCTGCCTTTCCTCTGCTATGTTTTGTTTTTGCTCCTGAAAGGCTTTTTTTTTTTTTTTTTATTCCCCACTGCTTTAAACTGAGTGTAAAGCTTTCTAGCTGCTTTTTTATGCAGCTTTGTTTTCAGATACTCATTTTTGCAATTTCAATTTTTAATATAGAGAAGCATCTTATGAAGGAAATAAAGAACATTTTGAAAATGCCATAGCCTCACTTCACAACTTCTGCTTTGTTATCCACACGTACGTTTTCCTTCCTCTCTCACCATTTCCGTTCCTCAGCATTTCAAGGCAAGTTTGCTATCAGCTGTTCTTTCTTAACTCATTGGATCCTGTCTCTCTGACAACTCATTTTGCAGATATCCACTCTCATAACAAACAAAAACATCATTTTAGTTGCCAGAGACTACCTAAGGCAACCAGGTCCATTTGATTATTTCCTGCACCAATATGTCCTTTGTCATCAGTTTTTGATTTCTTTTTCTCAGACCCATTCTTTGACTCCCCTCTCCTGCATTCGCAAGATCTGCAAGCTTTTCAGGAATGGAACTAAATAAGCTACCCTGAAGGGAAATCAAATTGCAAAGAAAGAATTTTTTTTTTTTTTTTACTTCTACATTTGTCATACAGCCTAAAACAGGATTAGTCGTGAGCAGCATTTTTGGAGTTTGTCTGAGTTTCTATCTGTTCCTTTTGCTACACCTCAGACATCATGCCCCCAGTAGACTGTCCATTTCTGTAACTAAAACTTTAAGGGCTAGAACTTATATTAAGTTCTTTGGCACAATCAGGAAGAAATAAACTTGCTACTGTATATTTAGTACCTGCAAGATCACCTTGCTTCTTTTATACCCATGATTCTTAAGTTAATGTAAACATTAAAAGTTTGCTAAAGGAGGAATGTAAAGAGTTACAGGACTTACTAAATAATCATTCATTATTTAATGGCAATGTCATGTATTTGGTAGAATAATGCAGAATAACTACTGACCTGGCAGGATGACCCATGGAGATTAAAAAAAAAAAAAAAACTATATGTCTGACTAAACACCACATTAATTTGCCTCTTTCTCTGTACGGAGTGAAGACATGTAATACTTCTAAAACTACTTTCTATGAATAAACACACTCTCATTCTCTTTAGCATTATATAGTTGAGGAAACTGCAGATTAGGTAACATATCAAGAGATATCGGTTTATTCCTTGAGAAATAAGTGTGCTTTGAAAATCTGAAACAAAAACACAAGCATCAGGAATACCATTAACAAAGACAGGTTATAGTGCCTCCCAGGTGACTAGAGAAGAGTGTCGGTGGAGGTCATTCTGATCTATATATTGGAAGTAATACCAAAAATGAGGAGGTGCGGATATAAAAGTCATGTAACATTGAACTTGAAATAATTGATTTATTTTGTGTTGAGAGCAAGGAAAAATGGAGCTCACTTAACTTCATCATAAATTCTCTGAAGGTCTTTCCACTTAGCCTCCTCCTGTTGGTCTGTCTAATCAAGGGTCAGGGAGCTCCATAAACATGAAGATATTGATATCCATTTGTTTTTAACGCTGAAGTGTTAATGTTATATTTTCTAAGATAGAGCTAGAATTAAAATGTGAGTTGATTTTATTTGGAATAAGTCACATTAATTGCCTCCTCATCCCTTTCTGTAGGCACAATATAAAAAATTATAAAGTCTATCATTAGAGGGAGGAAACCAGCACCAGATTCCCTAGGGATTAAGAATAACCTTGAGGATAACAAGGCAGTGACTGCTATAGAAGATATATATATTTTCATAAATCCCTAGAATTTTGCACACACAAAATTAAGAGCAAAATAAATGCAGGTGAAAGAAGATATAATATTTTAATATTTATTTTTATTTACTTATGCATATAAGAACTGGGGTGTAGACCACAGGTCCCCAGTCCAGGAGGTTTCACCAGAGAAAGTAGGGAGCAGAACAGGCAGATCTACTGAAATACACTGAGGGGAGTAGTAGGCAATACAAGAGAAATCTGCAGCTCCCTGACAGGGATGGAACTCGTGCCACAGTGGTTGTGGATAGCTATCCACAGTGGTTGTGGATAGCCGAGATGTTAACCCCTCCACTAGGGAGTCCCCAAGTATAATATTTACTACATACCAGAACTTTACACTTCTCGCTCAATGACCTTGATATTTTCCTCAGTTACAGCTGAAATTATAGACGGTAAAAGAAGATAAATAATATGTACAAAATTAGACCTCCCCCTGGGCCCTCCCTGGCGGGCGCAGTGGGTTAAAGCACAGCACTGAGAATCTAAAGCCACTTCCGCATGAGTTCGATTCCCGCCTGCCCTAGAGGTGACCACAAGGCGCGGCAGATCTCTCCTGACCCGCCCGCTGCTCCCCTCAGCAGTGTGCTTCGTCGATCTGCCTGTTCTGCTCCCCACTCTGTCTTTGGTGAATCCTCTCACCCTCCGCATCTCTGACCTGTACCCCAGTTCTGTACGAATAAATAAATCTTTTTTTAAAAAAAATTAGACCTCCCTGATTTTGTACATATTAGGAGTTAAGTCTCAGAGCTATCACCATGATGATGCCCCACTGCAATTGCCTGAGTCAGATCCCCTGTCAGGAAGCTAACCCACATGGACCTCTCCTGTTCCACCTACTAGTCCACTTCACTTAGCAGTGTATTTCAGTAGATCTGCCTGCTCTGCTCTCCATGCTGTCTTTAGTGAATTCTGTCACCCCCACATCTCTGGCCTATACCCCAGTTTTTCTATGCAAAAATAAATAAAAATAAAATTTTAAAGATATAATATGCCCAAAATCAAACTCTAAATACTCCGTCTTCAGATCACACACTTATAATAATTTACTGTCACCTTGGATATTTCATATTTTACAAATCTTAAAACATTAATGCTTCATGTTTAATGTTTAGAACACATTTTTGAAGGCGATATTTTTCTTGATTTTTTTAAATCTGGATAAGAGTATGAAATAAAAATTCATTTCAGAGAAATAACAGAGAAAAACAATGAACTGTTACCATTATAGAAAGCGGTTCATTCTCTACCTTCATTTGTGCTTTGTTTATATGTAGTTGTTTTAATAATCTTGCATGTTTATCAAAAATATAATGCAAATTAGTTCCCTGATGGCCACTGATATTTACAAGTCTCTAAATATCCATTATATTTTAAATGGCAGTAAGATAATTAGTTTTGAAAGTATAGACGTCAGACTAAAAATTAGTATAGTATATACTAATATATAGTCTGAGTGAGAATAACTGCCAAGGACTGATCAGGCTCTATTTTAGTGGATAAATAACATTTGCACATAAACTGATTAAATAATGATTTAAACTAAAATTAATTGTCACAGGCTTTTATGTCACTAAAATGCATAACTTTATTATTAAGTCAAAATAAATACCTCCTTATATTATTATGTTTTAGAAAAATCTAAATCACACCATAATTGGTAAAAGAAAATAGGTTGTCCTTAAAGGATATTGCAGTGAAATTCTCATTTAACTTTTCATCCAGATACATCAGCTAATGATATTTCACTGGTTTGCTCCGTCACCATTTCTCACTCACTAAGTATACATGTCAAGAATTATGAAGGACTTAAGCTTTTGTCCCCATAGAAAGCTCACAAATTGTCTTTTCATAGTCTCCTAGTGAGGCAGAAATCAAGAGACTTTGGGTTAAATATACATTGACCATTAAGACTTTATTGCTCATGACACAGCAGATAGCATTACTTTCATGCTCCCAGAGCTTCCTCTGGCTCCTGACACAATAGGGATTATAGTAGGAATGACCAGAAGGCAAGTTTGGGTAAATGACGCATATGCATCTTTATTTCTGAGTGATTTCAAACCTAGAAAAACTTCCAACTTTTAACGGGGCTACAACTCATCTGTCCAACCTTCACCACAGAAGGAAATATTATTATCCTAGTCATAAACAAATCTTTATTTTAGCTCAATGGAAGAAGACATCATTTCTATCTTTCATAGGTATTTGCTACATAAAAGTTATTGTAAAGAGAATATGATTTTTTTCCTCAAAATATATAGAAATATAAAGACTCACAGAAAATTGTCTACTAACATTTAACATAATACCATTTCCCATTTTTTGAACTATTAAAAATAATTTCAGATGTGATGGTCCATTTAGGCCTTGATATTACCATGCATCTTATAAAAACAAGACATGTTCATACAAATTACAGCATAAGTGTGAAAACCTGGAAATCAACATCAATGTAACAATATATTAGCACTGGTATGAATATACTAACCACAGATTCCTTTCAGATTTTGCTTATTGTTCAACAATGCCTCATTTTCCATCCTTATTCAAAAATCTAATGTAGGGTCATGCTTTGCATTTTCATTCTTCAATCTGCAACATTTCTCCCGTCTTAGATTGTCTCTCATGGCTTTGACTTCCTTAAGGAATGCAAAACATTTATCTGTAGGATTTCCCTCAGTTTGGTTCTGCTAAGCCTTACCTCACAGATTCAGCACAGGCCTTTTTCAGAGTAATTCCAGTAAGATGCTGAGGCTTTCACACCTTGGAACAGGGCAACTTTTCATTCCCCACAAATGTTCTACCTCTGGTTAACTGTCTAAACTGCAAAATGAGGTGTGGATTTTTCTACTTGATGTTCCACTTTTAAATTAATTAATTAACATTTTATTTTGGTAACATTGGTTTATAACATATATGGTTTATTTATTTTTAAATTTTTGTATTTATTTACATATACAGAACCGGGTGCAGGCCAGAGGACCAACATATATGATTTAGAAATATAGGACCAGTTTCACTATTTCCTCTGCAATATTGCAAATTCTTCATTCACATGTTACCTAGCACATTCATGAGAGGAAAGGAAATGACATTCACTTCTTATTAATGTAAAAAATAAAATAAAATAAAATTACTTTAAGACCTAGCAGAACCAGACATTGTATAAACGGTGTTTTCAGTTAAAGAAATGCCACTGTTTTTGCAAATATAGCTTAGAGTCAATAATACCTGCTTGTGTTCTTCCGTTTTACCTTCTCTAGTATACTTTTACCTTAATTATATACAAATTTTGGAGTATTAAGATTGTATTTTTGAACTGCAGAAGATGCCCAACTACTATAGCTCCAGTTATGTTACATTAAAGCTGACATTCTACTAAATCAATAAAATGCTGTTCAGTATAGTCCCAGTGGTATGGAGTTTCTGAGAAAAAGCAGAAAACAGTGACTTATCAAAAACAGTGTCTCTGAACCATGACATGCCATCATACACCTCCAGCAGAACTGGGACAACTGGGTCCCAAGAGTGGCAGATAAAATTTAGAGTAACTCTCAACCTCTAAAAATGGATATGATAGAGGTGTCTTGCTATCTCTTCAGGCTTCCAATATGATTTTCTAAAGATATGTACACTAAAAAGGGAGGCTGTCTCATTTCTAAAATGCATGTGAATCTTTTACCAAATCTAATTCTAAGCTTTATAAAAAGAATGTTTTCATAAGCACTGTGTTTTTAGAAGTGTCAGTAGAGTACAAGGGAAATGTTCTATGATTCAAATACTCTTTTAAGGAATTCAGGATGCTTGTGTTATATTTTGATTTAAAAATTGCCAAAGTAAATTTAAATACAAAACTTGTAACAGGGGAAATTTGTTAAGTGATTGGAATTGTTGCCATAAGGGAAAATCTTGGAATGGGCTTGATAGTGGCTATAGCTACAATGATGCTCTAAATCTATATGTTTGTGAACCAGCAAATGTTTAGGGACATATGTTGAACTTATTGCAAATTAACACTGAAAAATATTAGGTTTTCAAAAAAAGTTAGCCTTCATTTTTCTTGATATTGACATTGAAAATGTGTTTTTGAGAGGGGAGATGCTCATATTCTTGACTACATATTACAGTGGGTTATGCAATAATGTGACCAGGGCAATAATATATAATGTTCTTCAAAATTCTTTGAGAATTCAAGAATTTTTTTTT
>NW_004567113.1:27610497-27621276 GCF_000260355.1 Condylura cristata | reverse complement strand
AGCTGCATTTGGCATGCCTGTTGTTTTAACCCATCACAAATCACTGGTGGTTATCTTATCTTTCTTCACTGAATATTTTGGTTTTGTGACACTCTCCCATCACCATTCTCATTTCCAATTCCACCTGTTTTATCATTGTCTCCTTTTCATTTATTTATTTATTTATTTATTTATTTATTTATTTATTTATTTATTTATTTATTTATTTATTTATTTATTTATTTTTTCATACAGGCCTAAAGAAAAGCTGATTCAAGAACATCATAGGTCAAGAAATTAAGATTAAGTACTTCCATATTTGACAATGCAAACCTAAGAGCTGTGTAGTAATTATTTACTTGAGGAAATGTTTTCTTACCTTATACCTTTGATACTGTCCTCCTTACAGCCTCTTTGCTTATTTTTCCTGTTTGTGTGGCTTTTGATAAAAGGACTCACTGCTCATAGGAAGCAGTCCCTGTTTGATTCATGGAGTAAGGTAGAGCCCAAAAAATAATGGCAAACATTAGCATTTTACTGCACAGAATGGATTAAAGCCTGGTATTTAAAAAAAAAAAAAAGTCTTGAAAAATATTAAAAACCATAATATATAGAATAATTACTTCTATCCCTGTCCCACTTGGCATTTATTATTTATTTATATAAATAATGGAGAGCATATTAGAGAATATGTGAGAATGGTATTGGATATAAAAAAATGCTCCAAGAGAAATAAAATATATCCTAGATTTATTAGAAACCAGGCAAGCTTTCTGCTGAATAGAAATTTGAGAATTGGTTATAAAACAACAGGATGAATTAGTGAGTCAGGTCCATTTGTAGATTCTGCAGTATTATAAAAATGCTTCTGGTAAAGTTTGACTAGCATGCCAAAATCGTTCTTTCAGTCATGTGCCACCAGCCATATGAAACTGAGTGGGTTGTTGCATTTAAATTGATTATGTGGCAGAATGTACTGAGCAGAGACAAACTGTACTGAATCTGACTTCTTGACCACATACTGTAATGATTTTCTTCATCAGAATTACTGTCACTTTTGATCGGATTCCCTGAGAAAAGCTGAGTTTCATTTTTTAGTCTAATACCAATACAGAATAAGTGCTAGGACAACTTAAAATTAGTTAATCATCAATGACAAATTTTATGTTAATTAATCATATGTGATTACTATTAGAATTAAGGATTAAAGTGATAGGGCAGTATGGAATTAAGAAGTTATTCCTTGCTTATTGAGGGAATTAGTCATGAAAATTAAAATGTTGAAATGTTCTTTCTCAAATATCTACCTAAATGATAAAACATCTTCTCTGTTGGTCTTCATCAACTTGTTCAAGGATGTCTATAAAATAAATCAAGTTTAAAAAGTAATATTTCAAGGACACTATGGAATGTAATTCCAAATAATTAATATTCTTCAAATATAAATATGATATTATAGTGATTATGATTTCTGTGATAAATTCAGAAAGAATAACTTCTATCCCTGTCCCTCTTGGTATTTATTATTTATTTACAGAAATAATGGAGAGCATATATTAGAATATGTGAGAATGGTATTGATATAAAAAATGCTTAATTAATAGCACTGCAACTATTTAAAATAGCATCTTTGAAGTCATTTAGAGAAGTCAAATAACTTCCCCTCTTCCTTATTAGATACTGAAAGGGTTATCTAACATACATATCGAAGTAGCAAAATATTTTTGAATGTCAATTTTTCTCTGTTAAATGTTACAATATTGAGTTAACATTGGCTATACATTAACCACACTTTAAATAATCAATAATTGGATGTTATTGCAAATCATCATCATCATCCTAAGTACTCTGGTAAAAAGTTGTTTATAAACCTACTTCCACTGGAAGTAGTTAAATTCTAACGTTAGCATGTTGTATTAATCTAAATTTATTCTGCATTGTCAAATATATGTGCAGTTGATCTTCATTTCCTGACCTAAGATACTCTGTAGTAACCACTTTCATCAATAAAAAGCTATTATGCTGTACAAAATTGGTAGGTAGAAAGTCTCAAAATATTGTTTATATTATTTTTGCATCCATCAAGATAAAAGAGGGAAATTGCAAAACACATTTTATTATTTGACAAGTACCATGAACTTTCTATCACTACTATATAAAAATCATATTTTATTAAGACAGATTAACAGAAAGAAAAAACATTTCAGTATATCGTAAATTTATAAGGCTGTTCCTTCTTTGTGCATATATCTATAACCTATATTTAAAGCCATTAGATATTATGGACACTCTTATATTGTTTTATGACTAGTCAATAAGCATTCCTTCATGTAGAAAACAAGTATTGAGAGTCATCTCTATTAAGCAAATAATTACATCATGTGTACAAATGAAACTATAATGTTTCCTGAATTCTGAAAATCAAAAGCTATAGACATTGCCATTAGAAAAACACAATTTTACAGTAGTTAAATGACAACTATATCCTATTTAATGCAATTAATTCACAAGCAAAAAACCTAAACAACCCCTTCTTTTGCTTATGTGGTGCATACATGCAAGGGGATATCATTCATCTATAAAAATAATATCGTTGGGCCCTCCCTGGTGGCACAACAGGTTAAAGCACAGCACTGAGAAGCTAAAGCCACTTCAGCATGTGTTCTATCCCAGCCTGGGAGTGACTCACATGGCATGGCAGACCTCTCTTGAGCTGCCCGCTGCTCCCCTTAGCAGTGTACTTCCTCAGTCGATCTTTTCTGTTCCCTACTCTGTCTCTGGTGAATCCTCTCACCACCCCTGCACCTCTGGGCTATACCCCAGCTCTATATGTATAAATAAATAAATCTTAAAAAAAAAATAATACTGTGGGGCTGGTGGTACAAAGGGTTAAAACATCATATTATGAAGCTCTGCCAAGCCACTGCAGCTCGAGTTCCATTCCCTGCCAGGGTACTGACCCACATAGAGTGGCAAACCTCTCCTGGCCTGCTGCCTGGCCGCTCCCCCCAGTATTGTATTTCAGTACATTTGCCTGTTTTGCTCCCTGCTCTGTCTCTAGTGAATCCTCACCACACTTCTTGCTTATACCCCAGTTCTGTAAGCATAAATAAATATCTTTAAAAAAAATTGTAATATTGCAGTAGATGCTACACCAGATTGAAACTTGAAGGCACAATGCTCAGTAAAATAAGTCATATGCAAAATGATAAATATTGTATGAATTCACTTATATGAAATATCTGTAGTTGTCAGATTTACAAAGACAGGAATAGATTAAATGTTGCAAGAGACTGAAAATATGAGGAATTGTAAGTTAGTACTACTAGGCTTAGAAATAGTACAGAGTTTTTGTTGGTGTGATGAAAAAGTTTCAGAAATAATGATTATGGCCATAATCAACATTTTGAATACATTACATTTCATATAGCTATTAAAATCTGTGTGTTTTTTTCCCACATATTAAGCAATTCTACCTGAAGACAATATTAGATTCCACAGGTCAAGGGTTCAGTTCCAAAGATTGTGTGCCTACACCAACTTTAAGAGAGCAATTGTAAAGTTCAGATTGTTGCCTGTGTTTCTTACAGGTTGTGTATAAAATTTTCCAGTGAACCTTTCTATGGGTTCAACTAATTAACAATAGAAACTTAGAGAACACAGAGAAATATTTCAATTGTTAGATTACTGGCTTACTATAAAAATATAAACAGCATATCAGCAGATGAAGATGATATATGTAGCAAGATATGGAGAAAATGCTAGAAACTAAGAAAGAACTCAAATGAAAAAAAAAACAAAGGTATGACAGGGACACAGGACCCAATTTTAATAATATTCATAGTCAAATCTGGAGTTAAATAATGAAATAATTAGTATAATTGTTATTATAAACACTTATTGTCATTAGCAACTATAACTTAAGCACTAAACTATTCATGCATCATTCAAATACAAATTAATGACTGCAAAAAATTAAAATAAAAAGATACACAAACATCTCAAATGATAGATACATAGATGGTCAATAGAAAGTCCCTATTTTAAAGCTAAAAATTCATTCTCCCTTTCTCGAGTGTGTGCTGGACTTAGGGACTTTCAAGGAATAGAAAAATAATGACTCTACCTAAAGTGGAGAAAATTGTCAGACACCAGCTTAACCAAGTAATCAAGTATAATCACAGGTAATGAATGATGTATCTTATTGATATTCTGACATCATGTGCCTTTACCCCCATTATATTTTAACCCAAAAATGTCATAAAAAAACAAAACACACAAAAAAATTAATAATTTTCTCAATAAAAGGTAAAATCTGACAAAATTTCTTCAAAAGTATCAATGTCACAAATGGCAAGAAATGACTAAAAACTGTCACATCTAGTAGACTAGGTAGATAAAATGGCTAAAAGTAATGATATTTCCTAGGCTTGATCTTTAAAGAGAAAAAATGATATCAGTTTAGTTAATAGTATCATACTAATATTAATTTATATACCATAATTATTTTTAAACAGCAAAGATATATTGTAGGGGTGTGTGTGTGTGTGTAAACAGAGGAATAAGTAAGAGAAAAAGAGTGAGAAAGAGAACAATGTGGTAAATGTTAACAATTCTTTTTTTTTTTTTTAAAGATTTATTTATTTGTGCACACAGAACTGGGGTAGCGGCCAGAGGCTCAGGGGCGGCGAGAGGCTTCACCAGAGACAGAGTGGGGAGCAGAACAGGCAGATAGACGAAGTACACTGCTGAGGGGAGCAGTGGGCGCGTCAGGAGAGGACTGCCACTCTATGTGGTCGTCTTGGGGACAGGCGGGACTCAAACTCATGCGGAAGGGGCTTTAGCTTCTCAGTGCTGTGCTTTAACACACTGTGCCACCAGGGAGGGCCAAATGTTAACAATTCTTAAATCTAAACATTATACTGATTTGTAGATTTGACTTTTTAAAATATAGCATTAAAAATAACAATGACGGTGCCCTCCCTGGTGCTGCAACAGGTTAAAAAGCGCAGTAGGCTAAAAGGCAACAATGCAAAGCAAGCTGCAGAGCTGTAGGTGCAGTCTCTTTAGTGGGAGTTCGATCCCCACCCGGGAGGTGACCACATGGCACAGCAGACCTCTCCTGACCCACAAACTGCTCCCCTCAGCAGTGTACTTTGTCAAACTGCCTGTTCTGCTCCCCACTCTGTCTCTTGTGAATCCTCTTACCGACCCTGCACCTCTGGCCTATACCCCAATTCTGTATGCATAAATACGTAAATCTTTACAAAGAAAAATTATATTGGTGATTTTTCCATCTACTTAGAATTCAGTGAAGAAAAATTTTTACTGGAGGATTATAAGTCAAATACTTCTTCCTCTATCACTAAACCTTTTATAACTAAAAATCTTAGGAATTTGCCAAACTCTAACAATTGATATTTTTGCCCTCTAAAATTGACAGAATTAAAAATCTGTGTAAAATATAACTAATTTCCTTATCAGGAAAATATTTGGTTGAAGAACCAAAAGAACTACAAGGGGAGATTTACAGATCTAAGCAAACAGATTTTAAAATGGACGGAAATACTAAGGTTTATGTTGTTTATGGACCGTAACATTGAATTTGTCAATAAATGCTCACCTCACTTGGTTTTGCCAAAATCATACCAACAATATTTTAATATCCACCAAGTTATAAAATAAAGCTCATTTTGAAAAGGGTAAAGCAAATGTTTTAATCCATATAGCAAACCTCTTATATGCTAACCCATGACCGAGAGTTTGCTTGTTGGAGAACTCAATGTGCAAGAAAAAAAAAAAAAAAAGTCCACTCCCTGGAAATTTATAGCTATTGTCTCCTTATTGAATGCCTGACTACTTGTCTAGGGACCAGTTAGAGGATTGTTATTTATATTGCTTGACTGTGTCATTTTTTCACATTCCAGCAATTTGCTGAATATTGTTTCAATGCATGACTGCAGGTACACTGATGTGAGAATATGAGGAAATGCTGCCAGCTGAAGTGGGGGTGTATGTATTAAAACATGGGTATGCTTTAGAAATTCTAGAGCAATTTGCTTTTGATTTGTGAAGGTCATAAGTGAGTATATAGATCAAAATTTGACTTGTTTTCAATAAAGGTCTTGATTAGTCAGTCAATACTCAAGTGCATTCCAGAGAGCAATTCTAAATGTCCTTGGAAATTCTCTTTGGTGGACTGAATCAGAAACATACTACCATAACCATAGAACTTTTTAAAAAGTATATCAGTGCAGAGAATTGTGATTTATCATTTATTTCAGATAGTTCCTGACTAATAACATATATTTTCCTGTTAGAAACATTGCTATTATTTTATGTAGTGCCTGTAACATTTTATTGGATCTGATAAAAATAAATAAATTGGAATTATTGATTTTTACCTAGTTTTCAAATATACTAGAGTATATATACGCAAAGTAATGTTCTTTAAGACACTAGGAAATTCCTACACATCACTCACCCATCTACTATTCTAATGTTTATAGGGTGATGTAGTATGTCATGGATCCCTTCAGTTCTCAAGCTGTTAGTAGGGTTAGCCAAGCAGTCAATGGCTTTGTCTTTAGTCAAGCCTCCTCTGCTGTTCAATCCTGCTTCTGAACATCTTTAAAAACACATAGTGTTGATTCTAAGGATATTCTTATTAAACATCTTATATGTTAAACTATATCTGAGAGTTTGCTTGTTGGAGAACCCAATGACCATGCAACCATGAAGACATATTAAAAATAATCTAAAATAACTGAGTCTTTATACCCACAAAAACATTTTCTAGTGCTTTTCATATACTTGGGATTTTAAATTTTAATGTGGAATATTCTTAACCCCTAAGTCATACCTTTTAAAATTCCTTTAAATGTGGAAACTTTTAATATTTTCATGATATAGAGTTCTTGATGAATCAGACTTTGAAATGTCAGCTCTGTTTTAGCTTTATAATGCTATCTAATCTATCTACTAATTGAACAACTTTTGTATATAACTAAAGTGGAGATAGAAGACCTGGATTTAGATTCTCACTAAAACAATTCTAAAAACAAACAGGTAAAAATAGGAATCAAAGGGTCTGTAATCACTGGAAATTAGGCAGTGAGCAACAGTGATTTAGGAGATGGGAAACATGATGGGATCCTCATCATTGCTCAAATTCACTGCCTTGAGGGAATTTCCAGGCTGCAGAATCTCCCAGGATCCTTTATTTCTGAGTTACATACAAGGTTGTAAATTAATGTTATCTTTATATGCAAATCTTATGCAGAATCCACACATATAGATTGTATCTGAGCATACATGTATGTATGTATGTATGTATGTATGTATGTATGTATGTATGCATGCATATAAGTGGAATCATATCCTTGTCTGGCTAATTAAACTTAGCATAGTGCCCTCTAAGTTCAACTACATCAGTGCAGATAGAGGAATTTCCTTGTCCCTCCTGGTAGAATAAAATATTTATTAAATATAAATACCACATTTTTGTCCACTTATCTTTCAACAGACTAGTAAGTAATTTTCATATTTGCAATGAACATGGGAACTAAGACATCTTTTCAAGATAGTGGTTTTGTTTCTTTCAAATATACCAAAAAGTGGGATTGCTGGAAAACTGGTAGCTTCAGTTTTAATTGCTTGAGAAAATTTTTGCTTATACTGGTTTTCATAATGACTGTGCTATTAGTGCTATTCTTTTGTACACAATAAATTATTCAAGGAAAGATTATCTTTGTAGATTAGTTTCCATTTGTGCTAGGAATAGTAGAAATAAAAATTGAATAACTAAAAACAAACAGACTTAGAAAGGAAGAAATGTGTGATGTGACAATAGTATGGTCGTTTATTGGATAAACTATCAAAAATGGAAATTCTTAAAAATGGCATATTTTAGTTTTATTCTTTTGGAAAAAAAATATTTTTCTAGCCTATCACAAATGGCATAAGTCTGTTGACATCAAGGATTTTTACAAAGTGGAGAATTACTTAAAACATGTTATTTTGAATAATTTCTCCAATGCTAAAATATAATTTTAGGTGTGTTTTCAATATTTAGATATTTAGTTTATTTTTACATTATTTTGTGTCTTTTTCCATCTCAGTTGTAATCCTTGTGGGCTTCCCATCACCAACTCACCCATGTGCCATCACCATAGTCCAGTTCACTTCCCTCCCCCCACCGTTTTTAATCCCATTCCCCATTCCACCACTGTAAAATGTCTCTGGTATATAGTTGTTCTGACAATGCTAATATATTTTAATGATTGATTGGAATGCCATATAAAATATATTTTATGAATATGAAACTCTGAAAGTTATACTTAAATTTGCATAATTCACTTAACTATTGAAAATTACTTCCACATTTGCCATTGATTTCAGAAGAAATTCTTAGCCAGAAAAGAAACAGCAGGGATAAAGAATAGCTATTAGATCCATTAGTACTATCTGAAGAAAAGAATGACAAGTTATTTTAGACTATGTGTGTGTGTGTGTGTATATATGTACATTTTTAAAGACTTTTTTATTTATTAATATAAGAACTGTGGTATAGACCAGAAGTGGGGATGGTGGTGAGAGGATTCAGCATTATAGTTTTTTTTTTTTTTTTATCAAATCCAAGTGTAATGTACAAAATCTTTGCTGTGATTTTCAAAGCTTCCCCATTATTTTTTCACTTTTTAAATTATTTATTTTATTTTTACATCATTTTTCATTTTGTACCTTTTTCTATCTTGGTTGTCAACCCTGTGGACTTCCCACCACCAATTCACCCATGTGCCATTACCATAGTCCTGTGCTCCTTTCCCACCCTATTTTTGATCCCATTTTCCACTCCACAACCATAAAAATGTCTCTGGTATTAAACAATAAAGTGAGAAAGAAAATAGCAATTAATCATTGACTTCATTAAGGAGTCAACATATGATAAATGATATATTAATCAAACAATATAATTTTCTAAAATAACTGCATTTGATTTATCTGTAGCAGTTCATTCAGGGATATACAACTCATCTAATGAAATTTTACTTCACAGTAAACCAGAGGCCAAGCCACTTTTCTATAAGCACTGAAAAATCTTCTATGTGTCAAGTCTACTTTATAATCTTTATTGCTTCATTTTGCAGCAAACAAATTATTGATTAATTGTGTTTCTTTCCCAATAAACAAAAAGTCACTGATTAGGTTTAAACATGCTCTATTATAAAGTATGCAGGGGTCACTAAATATATGGTATCTTTCTCAGAATAATCCTGATAAAAGTTATATCTCATCACGTTTAAACTAGTCCTATATTAATAAATATGACCTATATATATTTATTTCAATTATTTATGGAGGGTTAATCTAGTCCTTTAATTCTTACATCCCATTTACATGAGATTAGAATCTGAGTGAGATGTTAAATATTGGCTGTTAAAAGCAGAAAGGCATAAAAATATTAACAAGAAATTGTATAAGTCAAAAACATTGGAGCATAAAAATCTAAACTAACAACTAAACCAAAAACTTGTTTGCATTTTTAATGAAATTGAGATAAATTGATCCATTTGATGTGACATTATTTAGTTTACTGCTTGTAGTTTTTTAACTCTCATTTCAATCACTTGCTCAAAAGGTCATGTTTAATGTCACATTAGCACTTTTCAAGAATGATTTATTTTTGTTTAGATTTAGCATGACAATATAAAAACTTTCTGGATATTCATTCCAAATTAACTTTTCAAATTTCCATTGGAGGTTTTAATATGCTTCCATTAAGATGTACATCTTTAGTCAATGACATCTAACTGCTAAAAAACATTATACCATAAATAGTGTACAGTGATGTTTACTCATTGAGTCTTCTCCTTTGACTTCAGATTTTAGCAATACATTGACAAAAAAGTAAATATGCCTCATAAGTTTCATTTGATTTTAAGCACAATATATCATTCAGATATTTTTCTATTTGCCTTAGAAGATTATTAAATTAAAACAACGGGTGTTTTAATTTTTTGAACACCTAAGTAACTCTCATTCCTTGCCCCAATTCTCTTTTACTAATCAATGACTTACTTAAGAATAATAGAAAGTATTATTATCTGACAGCTGCAGTGAATTTTACTGACCATGAATATATATACTACCTGTTCTCTGTGTGTGATGCTATGGAAAACAATTCCCCAGAACTTGAGTGAATCTAATGAGAATATATAGTGGCGATGTACTGCTAGCTTTGACACAGTGGTGTCATTTCCTTTTATCACTGAAAGAACCCCAATTTTGGCACTGGTGAGTGATTTATCATCTCCTAAAAAATTCTTGTAATTCAAGCCCAGAATAAATCATAAATTAGCTTAAAAAAATCTGTACTTCTGAAACTCCCTGGACATAAAAAATTTCTCATGGCACAAGAGTTCTACACTTTCTGATTTTACAGGGAGTGGTGGTGAATATGTATTAAACTTTCATGATAACTATCAGAAAAAATTTCCTCTCTTCCTGACTGATCGAATAAAAATGGAAATAAATTGAATCTTTACTGTATGTATGTTTTCATTTCTCAAGGACCATTAGTTTTAACTTGAAGAAATACAGCAAGAAACAGACAATAGAAGGAATGAATCTTTTATTTTCATTGTGCTTCTGTACATTCTTTGATGAATTTTTAATTATAAGATAAAATCATCTTTTTTTTTAGGTAAAAAATTTATGGTATATATCCAATGCATAAATGATCAATGACCTATTCTCATAGTTAAAATAGCTAATATTTAGGAAAATAGTGAGCTCTTC
>NW_004567113.1:27566020-27610397 GCF_000260355.1 Condylura cristata | reverse complement strand
TGTAATTTGATGATGAATAATTATATATGTATATATAAATTATAAGCTATATTATATATAAACAATAATCTATAATTACAAGTTGTCGATAATTACATATTATATAACTTGAATTATAATATAGTAATAAACCACCTTATATAATATTACTATTTTAATCTCCATCAGAGAAATAGACTTGCAATGCTCTCTCACTCACTCAACAAATGACAGTGCTATGACATCATCAGTTAAGATGTTCTTGTCATTAAGAATCAGATACAAAGAACAACTATAAACCAGACACATTTTACCAGGTGGAAAGGGGGATCAAAACTGGGGTGGAAAGAGGGCAACGGGATTATGGTGATGGCGCATGGGTGAATTGGTGGTGGGAACTCCATGGGGATTACAACCAAGATGAAAAAAAATGTGCAAAATGAAGAATGATGTAATTATTATTTTTTTTTAAAGCACATTAAAAAAAAAAAAAAATCAGATCTGGGCCCTCCCTGGTGGCGCAGCGGGTTAAAGCACAGCACTAAGAAGCTAAAGACACTTCCGTATGAGTTCGAGACCTCTCCTGACCCGCCCGCTGCTCCCCTCAGCAATGTACTTCGTAGATCTGCCTGTTCTTCTCCTCACTCTCTCTGGTGAAACCTCTCGCCGCCGCTGAGCCTCTGGCCTGTACCCCAGTTCTATATGCACAAATAAGTAAATCTTTAAAAAAAAAAAATCAGATCCATAAAGGAAGTGACTGGTCTATTCATCTTTCATCCCCTGACAAGAAGAATTTCAACCTTTGAAATTTATTGCCATTATCTGCGTTAAACTTGTTAACATATGTTCTAAAATACTTTTGTATGGAATAAATTTAAACAGATAAAATAAATAGTTCTTTTTATCCTTTGCTTAAACTTGATACATTATTTGCTCAACTGTAGTTAATTGAGTCTCTCAAATGAACACAGGAATGACACTTTAGCTACAAGTTTATAAAAAATAGATATCAGGCCCTCACTGGTGGTGCAGCAGGTTAAAGCATAACACTAAGAAGCTAAAGCCACGTTAGCATGATCCCTGCCCCGGAGGTGACCCACATGGTGCGGCAGACCTCTCCTGACTAGCCTACTGCTCCCCTCAGCAGTGTATTTCATCACTCTGCCTGTTCTGCTCCCCACTCCGTCTCTGGTGAATCATCTCACCGCCCCTGTACCTCTGGCCCGTACCCCTCTGTATGCATAAATATTTTTTAAAAATAGATTTGAAGTTGGCTTTAAAAAGCATGCAATGAAGTAATTTATTCTGCTATTGGAAACCACAGTTCTCCCAGTTAGCTGTCAGTACAGAAGTTAATATTTCACTTGCATCTCTGTGCTGTTCACAAATAAAAGCTTTATACCTTCTCAGGTACTAAGGCACAATACCATTTGCTATGTTACTGATATTTCTTGATTCAAGGATGAATCAGAATTAATTTTGTACATGGTATGACTAACTTTACCCAAACACTATTTTGTTTCTTCCACCCTCTAGAAGAATCAAAATAATAATAATAATAAAATATTTTATGAACCCAAGTATTATTAATTTCAATCTTTCCATTTATTTTTTAAATTATTATCAGAATTGGGTAGTAGCAAATTTATTTAACAAATATAAGACAGTTTTCCTTTAAAATGGAAATGTAGGGCCTCCCTGGTGGCACAAGGTTAAGTATTAGCACTATAATGCTATCAGAAGGCACTGCAGCATGAGTTTGATTCCCAGCCAGAGAGCTGACCTACATGGTGCAGCAGATCTGTCTTGCCTTTTGTTCCTCTCACAGTGAATTTTAGTAGATCTGCTTGTTCTGTTCCCTATTCTTTCTCTTAGAATTCTTTTATCCCCAACCCTACACCTTTGGCCTATCCTACAGCTCTTGTATCAGTAAAGACATACATGCATACATACATGTGTACAAACATACATGCATACATAAGAAAACAAATAAATATTTTTAGAAATAAAGTAGAAATTGTAGTAACGAATTTTAGTTGGAAACTGTAAGAATACAATGAGAAGAATGCAAATGGTTTGACAAGTCTCTTGTTCAAATCTAATGTAATTTATTCAGTATCTAGGCCAAGATTATGGTTAACTATTGTCATGATTGCTTCCAAACAATATGTAAATGAGTTATTTTAGATAGTATGTCCCTTTATAAGTAAAAATATGACAGAACAAAATGCATATTTAAATCTTTAGGTGACACTAGGAGGCTGGTTCCTAGAATATCAGTTATTTATATTACAGGAAATCTCTATATTTTCCAAAGAGGGCACCCTACTTTGCAAATATAAGAATTTCAGTTATTTTTGTTCTGAGTGTAGCAAACAGCATAAAGCAAGGAAAATCTAATATTTTTCTTTTATTTTGCTCCCCATTGAGACTATAATAAATGTTTGAATTGCCCACCTAGAAAGATTTTCTTTGAGGAGAAAGTGCTGGGGTCATTTGAAAAGTCACTTGGTACTATGCTAGAAAGAGAATAGCTTTTCTCTTGGGTTAGCTATCAATAGATAAAATAGCTTTTCTCTCTCCTTGCCTCACCCCACCCCCTACCACTCATGCCCTTTATAATATTTGACAAAAACACTGCTCAAGTGCATCTTGTTTGACAGTGAATGTACATAAAAATGCCCATTTTGTTTAAAGGACTGGTAGTAACCTTTTTGCTATACTAACTACTACTGTGGCACAGAAAGCAGCATGAGCTCTGTTTATATCTCTTCCATTTCATCTCTTCCTGTTTTACTGGTTATATAGACCATGACCACCTGCAATCTAATAAACATTTAACATTAGATGCTTGTGTTGTATTCAAGTAGGTCGTTTAATTTATTGAGACAATGAATGTTACTAAAGTTGTATATTTATAGACAATAAATTTTCTTAAAGAAATAAAAATAATTCAATTGAATAATCTCAAATCCTATAATGTTCTCTGCCCTCTGAAACAGCATCAAAGACAATGTAATCTTTGATCTTAAGATATTCATTTGCAGGCCCTCCTGGTGCCTTAAAGGGTTAGGGCACAGCACTACAAGCCAGCCTCAGCTGCTTCAGTACCAGTTTGATCCCCAGCCCCAGAAGTGATCCACTTGGCATGGCAGTGGCAGACCTCTCCTGACCCGCCCGCTGCTCCCCTCAGCAGCCTCTTTTGCTCCCCACTCTGTCTCTGGTGAATCCTCTCATTGCCCCCTACACCTCTGGCCTGCACCTCAGTTCTGTATGCACAAATAAATTCTTTAAAATTTTTCAATTGCAAATTATTATTAATTTTTATTAATTACCAGTTTCATTTTAAGAGTTAGGAGTTGATAGAACAAGAAAAAAAGAAAAAAATCTACCTTCATTGACTTCATTTTTCCCAATAATATGCAAAACATTTGTGTATTTTCCTTGAATTTACTATTTTTGAACTAATAGAAAAATAAGTCACATAAATATTAATTCTTAGAAAAGGCATACCATTATTTATTGTAAGATAGCATTCACACTCAGTATGTGCACGGTGACCAGGGACAACATTTACTCACAATACTGACAATATGGTAAAAGACGTAAGATTTATTCAAGCTGAAGGAAAAACAGGTTTCAAAACTGACAACTGAGAAACAATATGTGTTAAAGTGTTTAACTGACAATGCCGAAATCCAACAGAATGGTCGACCTGGTGGAATCTTACAATCACTGGTGTAAAGTCTATTTTATTTTGAATTTACACAGAAGCTTATTCTGAGACACATATTGCAGAGCAAGTTCTTGGAGGTTCTCTGGAAATACATACAGGGGGATGTGAAAATGAGGTTAGAAAGACAGAGAATGAGGTATTCACAGTTTTTTTTTTTTTTTTTAATGAAATAAAGAAGTTTGATCATCTGGGAACTTTAGAATCACTGTAGAATAGCTGCCTTAGAATTAATCTCATTTGGGCACTTCCTGGTGGCTCAACAGTTTGCAATGCTACAAGGGAGCTATCAATTCAGTATGAGTTCAATCCCCACCCCAGAGGCGACCCACAGGGCACAGCAGACCTCTCCTGACCCACCCACTGCTCCCCTCAGTAGTGTACTGGTCATGCTGTCTATTCTGCTCCCGGTTCTGCCTTGGATGAATCCTCTCACCCCCTGCACCTCTGGTCTGAACCCCAGTTCTGTATGCATAAATAAATAAATCTTTAAAAAAAGAATTAATTTCATACAAACAGTCAGGTACAAAGATTCCATTTTTTATTGATAGTAAGTAGCTCTTCTGAGACTCTACCTCTTTGGCACTTTTCAGCATAGGACAATAATGAATAAGATGACTCCAAAATCCAGAGAAATGCTTAAGTCAATGAATTGAGATGCTGTCAACTCTAAATTTATCCAGGATGGGCTGAAGAGCTAAGGTAAGCGGGAAATGGGTAAAATATTTAATGTATGATGCCAACTTATTATTTAATAATCTATGAAGTAGGCAAGATATTGGAGAACAAAAGAAATAACCCAAAAGCACAACTTATATGAATGACATATAGCATGATTACTACCCAAAAATTAGTGAGAGGTTAGAAATATTCCAGTTCTCCTGCACTACCCCATGCTAATTTGGTGCTCATATTGTGAATTTCCATAGTACTTTATACTTGTTCAATCATAACAACTAAATTGTCATTTTTATTTGCTATTTGTCTAATTGTATACAATAGTTTATAGAAATCAAACTATGGAAATTTGGACAATATGTATCTTAATATCACATCTAAGTAATAAGATTTTTACTTTTAATAGGTTATTTGTAAATATCAGATGGATGAATGAGTTAATACTACTAAATATAATTTGCAGTGTCATTCTAAAAGTAAAAGGAGTGTTTTTAAAATGAAATTTATATTTTAAATTTATAGTTAAAAATGACTTTATATAATACATCTATATTGTGATCACAGACAGAGATAATATTTCTTGCACTTTTGACTCAGATTAGCCCATACTTATTTGATAGAAATCATAGTAAGGCTATATTATGCCACCACAATTATTTCCACTTTAATCAATTCATGGTATTTTTGAAAGGTACTAATTGTTTACCAGGGTGAATTTAGGACTTGATTGGTGTTATGATCTGATAGTATTTGCTTTTGATCTAAATTTACTTACAAAGTCAGATAAGGATATTTCTTAACTGGAAAGAACAAAAGTACTAAACTAAACAGCAAATGTATTATGATATTCAAGTGATGTTACTTTGAAGAAAGAATAAACCCTGAGGAAAAGTAAAGGAAATCAGCAGAGCACTTAATTAGCACTTAGCTGAACCTTTCTGAAAAGAATGTTTAATAGCACAGATGATATGTAACACTGCTTCTTTTCTAAAAGTTTTGAGTGCTTTGATTTGGTAAAATATTAAAATACAGGCTTTCAGGTTTAAGCAAAAAACAAAAAGAAGGGTCCACTTTAGGTAATTTCTTTTTACAGTGATAGACTTCAAAAAAAAAAAAAAGATACTGTGTCAAAATTAAAAAAAAAAAAAGTTTATTTGGAAATAGCAAAGCAATTATAACTTGAAGCATGCAAATTGTAGCAAACTATAAATCTTCCCAATAAGAAGAATAAGAAGTAGGTTGAATTGACAGGCAAGGAATGCAAGGGGTTGAGGGTGGTGGGAATTCAGGTAGAGTTTGCTTGAATCACAAATAACGGAAGCCTAGCCTTAATAATTCACCAGTATATATAAGCATTCAAACCAAATTCAACTACTTTCCAAGAGCACATACTTGAGATTTTTCCACCAAATTTAGCAACATCAACCTAATCAGGTCATTTTTTGCTTATGTCTCTGGATTAGGCATTGTGGGGAAATCACTCTCTCAGCTCTTATCAATCCAGAAGCTTTTTGCTTTCAAGACCACCTAGTTGAGGTTTTTCCACTTTAAATTTCTCTGCTTCTGATTTAGATTAAAATTATTTAATGAAATTTTTATAGGGATATATAGAATAATGAAATGGTTTGCATATTTGTAATAGGAATAGAAAAAAAAGGGGGGAGAGAAGAAAATCCAGGATTTCAGATTATATACTTATTATATAATGATAAAACTCTGTGTGTGTGTATGTGTACACATAACTCCTAACCAATCATAACTCCTCAATCATCATTTTATTAGTAGAAAGCGAACTATTAACACATGCACACATATATGGACACAAACTGCACACACACTCACACATATGGTACTTTTCACATTAAGCTATTACAAATTTGCTTTCTTTAAGAATATATATTAACTAAGTATATTGTAAAACTTATTTTTAATTTCCAAATCTAGATCAAGTATGTAAACTTGAGAAACCTAATATATACTTGTCTATTTTTATTTAGCACAGTCAATGTCTAAATAGCAGCTGAACAAATCCAATGTGATCTCATGATCTTCTATCATAACGTTATTCTATGTACATATAACCTTTTAGTTCATGTGTATATAAACTTTTTTTTAAACAAATGTTCCTTCAGGTCCACTTTTTGATATTGTTTATATTACAAGTCATTACTTATTGAAATATAAAATACAACATTGTATCTGACTTAGAGGTTTAGGTTATACTTCTTCAGATGCATATTAACACACCTCACCCATGACCCCTCTATATTCCATTGAATTCCCTTTGATTTTTGCTCTATAATTTGTATCCACTACCCTCCCCAGTAGCCTCAATTCTTCAGTCATATTTCTAGGGTTTGTTTTGGTTTAGTTTTAGCTGTTCTTTGTTTCTGTATTTTCCATATGTAAGTGAAATCATATAGTATTTTCCTTTCTCTTTCTGATTTATTTACTTAGCATAATGTTCTAGTTTCAACCATCTTGTCTTGAATGGTAAAATAATTTTTAATAGCTGAGTAGTAGTCCATTGTGCATTATATACCACATCTTCATAACTTTCTCATCGATAACATAGGTAAAACACTCTAAAGATAACATAGGTAAAACACTCTACACATCAATTTGAGCATCTTTTAAGAAATATCTCCAAAATCAAGGGAAATGAGCACAAATAAGTAAATTGGATTATGGCAAGTGAAAACTTCTGCTCATTAAAATGGAAAGACACTACGAAATTAGAGAAATATCCACAGCAGCTCTTCATATTAGAATATATATTTAGTTCTGAGAGGAATTTAGGTAGATGATAAGGATACAGATATAAGACAATTGTAATCAAGACATTACAAGAAATTATAAAATCATTTAAGAGAAGACAAAAGTACAATAAATAAAACTACAACTAAATTTTGAATTATAGGTAGTGATTGGAAAGATAGAAATATCATTTTATCCAGAATCATAACTGCAGAAAATTTTGAAAATTTTAACCGACTCACTACATAGCTATTGAAAACTTACAATTTGTTAGAATCTGTATGTATTAAGCTTGGAAGGTTTAATGATAGGTAGGCTTTTCTCTTCTTGATAGAGCTTATAATGCATGTGATGTAGAAATAGCCAAGTGTATAGAAACAACCTAAATGACCCAGAAAATATAAGTGAATCAATGTTTGTTCTGTTCCCCATTCTGTCTGTGGTGAATCCTCTTACCCCTTACACCTCTGACCTACCCCCTAGTTCTTGTATGCATAAATAAATGTTAAAAAAACTTTAAAAAATATGAGTGGATCAAGATGTGATAATATACATAGTACAGTACTACTCAGTGGTCAAAAGAGATCATTCCATGTCATTTGCAGAACATGGACTGAACTGGAAGGGATTATCCTAAATGAAGCCTGAAGGACAAAGATAAATAACATACAGTTTCATTCTCTATATTTATATGGAATATAGAGAAACAAAACTAAGAGTCAGACAAAAATATATGCCAAAGTCAACCCTTGGAAACTGTCCATCTATCTGAAGTATCTGGAAGAGAGGGAGAGAAAAATGGGGATGATCACAATGGACTATAGTAGAGGACTTGATGGTAGAAAAGAACCTATGCTGAAAACACCTGACAGGAGAGATTCTCTATTGTGGAAAAAAAAAAAAAATGAAGAAGGGTATAAAATAATGGTGTTCAATAAAGCTTACATTTAAAAAGAAAAGAAAAAAAAAGTAGTAACTAGATCAACACAAAAGAAAAATAGGTGAGTATAATATAGTTTTTAAAGTTCATAGCTTTCATTTATGGCAACATCAGTAAACTACTATATGGGTGAATGCATGACACAACTTGAAAAAATTATAACTCCTCTTTGAGATATTTCTTATCAGAGAGGGCCCTCCCTGATGGCTCAGTGGGTTAAAGCACAACGTGAAGAAGCTAAAGCCACTTCTGCATGAGTTCGATCCCTGCCTGCCCCGTCTGCCCCAGAGGTGATCCACATGGTGCGGCAGACCTCTCCTGACCCACTCGCTACTCCCCTAAGCAGTGTACTTCCCCAGTCAGCCTGTTCTGCTCCCCACACTGCACCTCTGGCCTGTACCCCAGTTCTGTATGCACAAATAAATAAATCTTTAAAAAAAAATTCTTATCAGAATTACTTGGAGAGAAATTCATTGTTACTTCTCTGACCATGCAGTTTAAATATCTGTCCATATCTGTCAGTGGACCTGCTCCCCACATGAATAAATGGTAGGTACCCAGAAAAAATAGCCACAATTTTGAGAAAGCATCTCTGATCTGTTAACTCACTTTTTAAAGACTTCAAATATATTTTCACTTATCATCAAGCTTATTTACAATTTTGGGGGGTCATCATGACTAGTAACTGTGATTGTTATTAGTCAACATGACTAATATGCCAATATGTTATTCCAACAGCAGTGTCAATATTATATGATGTGATTTTTTTCACCAGAGTGATTATATAGACATGTTGATGATGAACTTTGGGGTCAACCTAATATTTGAGTTTTGATAGTAGAGATAAAGGTAAAGGAAAATAATAAATTGCAGTTAACATTATATTTTTCAAACAATATTGTTTAAAGGTATATTTTCAGATGAAGGGATTTTTGTCTTTTTGATTTATAGTCAATGTGATGATCATAAGCAATTTGAGCTGTGTGACTCTAATTCATAGAGCTATTTCAGAGACAAGAACAAGAACAATGTCCTGTCTAATTTGTTCCTTTTACTGCTTAGAAAACGAGAAACCAGGAATCCAATTTTCTTGTAACCATGTCTGAAATAGTTGTTTAAAAAAAAAAAAAAAGATCAAGAACTACAAAATACGTTGATGAACCCAGAATGTACAATTACTTAGAGACCTTACTTATTGATATGTTGACTTGTATGTTTGTTAATTCTCAGTTCTTTTCTATATTTAGCAGATGCAACTAGTATAATGATTAAATGCAGGAATAATAACAAAACATTAGCAAGTTTAAAAAGGCAGTCTTTCATTTCAAGAGTGTGCTGATAGAGCATAATTTTTTCTTCATTTATGATTTACCCCACTTCTTCCTACTCCCAACCAGCACGGGCATCTATTTCATTCTTATGCTGAAACAGGAGAATTGAAATGTCACATACCAACCATTCCTCATAGACTTAAAGTCTTTTATTCTTTATCCTCTAGTGAGTGCTGATGACAAACTATCAGGGCTCTGGGGAAATTATCCCAGGTGGTGGCTCTGGAAAGGGAAAGGAACATTGCTCCTAAATAGTGGATTGATTCTGAATGAATGCCTTGTATTAGATGATCCCCAGTCTCAGCAGGATTTTCAAAAGAGATTATTGACTTGCTGCCCCGATGTCTCAGGCCAACAACCTGTAAATCATATGACAGAGACCACGGGGAGTTTATTTCTTTTGGCAGAAAGAAAAAGAATTCAGATCCTTTAAAGAAGATTGAAACGCAAATTATTGATTTTTGAGAGAGACAAAATTAATAGCAGCTTCTTACATCCTATACAGGCAAATCGCATGTCTGAAAAGTTTCCTACCTTTAAAATTCAAATGTAATCCAGACTATATTTTCACCTTTCACCCAAAAATGTGGAAACTGGATTTATTTTGACTAATTTGATTTTGATCATTTTTACTTCTATACTACTCTTAAGAAATATATTATTTGTTGATGTATTCAAGTATATTTTGCCACTATTTTTCTGAAATTTAAGTGAGTTTTTTTGAAACATATTTTTCTCTGAACTTAATTCTCTAATCTTCTGAGGTGTTGTGTGTGTGTGTGTATACAAATATAGTATGTTATGTTCTGTTATGAGCAGTTTGATAATTTATTGGCTAAATTTGAATTGTTTATGATAGGTAAATATTGAAATATGACAGTATTTGCCTGCTTTCTAGCTTCCTGTCTTTCTACCTTACAATATATCCTCCAAAATGCTCTAATTATTCTATGTATCTTGATCCCCATTTTCCACCACTATTACCCAAATATCAATAACTACTCAGTTAATAAGCTCTCTGTTATTTCACATATTGCAAAGAGAAGGGAGACCAGAAGAGGGTCTGTCCTGTTGCATGTACTCCTCTGTGCCTCCACAAGGGGCCTGATCCACTCCAAAGAGGGGCTTAACTGCAATTTACTTATTTACTTATTTTCATTCCCTTTTCTTCCTTCTTCTTCCATTTCTCAGTCTTTCAATCCTTTACGTTAACTATCAATATTCGACTATATTGTATATTTTAAGTTAGTGTCATTTAATATCATTGATGTAATTTTGTGAAATTAAATTTGACATCTGTTATATTTTGGTAAACAAGGAACAGAAAACAGCATCCTTCTTTTCCCTAATCTTTATTAGTTTATGTCTAATACCACTCCTATTTTTCTTATTTCTAAAGAGAAGAAATACCAATAAAGCACTGTTCATAAACAGTGGTTGCATACTGTTTATGAACACTGTTCATAAATAGTAGTTAAATGCATGATCTGGGAAATTCATACTAGTGGATTCAATTTTAGCACATGTTTACTGAAGACAACTGTTCATTTTTCACACTGCTGTATATGATCCAAAACATCATATAATCTCAAAACAGAATATTATTTTTGCACACACACAAAATTCAGACTTTTCATTCAATGATATAAAATTCTATTATTGGAACTAACAATACAATTTTAAACTGATCAATGACTAGAATTTAAAACTCGAAGTGATTTTTACATAATTATGTCATCTTGTTTCAACACATTAGGGAATCTAGGTGTTTTAGCTCATTTTTGATTTAGTATTAGTTCCCTTGTGCTGAGTGTCCAAAGATTTCTCTGGCTGAAAGTTGTTACTTTCTTATAGAATCCATTTATTGCCATTATATTCCAAATCCATACATATCGTGATTAAAAACCTAGATTAATCTCTTCGGTTCTTTATAATAATCTAAAAAAATAGTGAAAGTAATTTATTTTTTTCATATAAGCTTTTTTTTTTTAAGTTTTAAGTAGAGGTATGTCTTTCATTACCTTTATCCCATCTGAATAAGTGGGAAATGTTACATGTACATACAACAGTTAGAATCAAACTTTTGTGAGTGTATTATATGAAATAAAGACTAATTATATCCTGTGGAACCCCAGAAATGAGAAAATATACTGATGGTACAAAAAAAAATTCTAAATACAAGAACACATTTTTGTTAGTAAGTTTTAGTTAGATTTTGCTGCAAAACAAATTATGCCACAATTTAATGGCTTAAAACAAGTCTTTTATTTAGACAAATCTTCAGTTTGTGGGCAGTACAGTTCATAATGAATATAAGGCCACTCTGCAAATCTTTGGGGAAACAAATGTAGCCTTAGTTAATTACCTGTTAGTTAGTGGGTGATTGACCTGGATTTCTAGTTCCCAACATTAAAACAAACAAACAAAAACAAACAAACAAAAAACATGTCCAGACTTACCAAACTATCCTTCAAGCAAAGTACAACTTGACTTCCCTTGATATTTCTCATCACACTATTAAACGCATGCACAGTGCATCCCCAAATTCCATTTGTTAGCTTTTAGTTTCCTTTTTAGAACTTTTCTGTCTTCACAGGTAAATCAGATGCATTTTTCCTTGTCTTTCAAATAAACTATTTAATAAACTTTCTTATGTGTATCTATACTTTATTTCATTGATAACTTACTGATCACTTTTTTTTTTTAAAGATTTATTTATTTGTGCATACAGAACTGGGGTACAGGCCAGAGGCTGAGGGGTGGCGAGAGGCTTCACCAGAGACAGAGTGGGGAGCAGAACAGGCAGATCGACGAAGTGCACTGCTGAGGGGAGCAGCGGGCGGGTCAGGAGAGGTCTGCCACGCCATGTGGTCACCTCCGGGGCAGGCAGGAATCGAACTCATGCGGAAGTGGCTTTAGCTTTCAGTGCTGTGCTTTAACCCACTGCGCCATCAGGGAGGGCCCAACTTACTGATCACTTTTAATGTGGTTATAACTTACTGATGCAAATGACTCATTTCCCACATAAATAGTGTGACTTAACTTTAATTCACAATAGAGTGTACATAATAGTGAATCAGGTATAGTTTTAACTTAATGACTGAAATAATTAGTTAATGAAGTCCAGATCCTGCATCAGCCTGCTTATTTTCTCCTTATCCAGCCTATGGTGTATTCTCTTTGAAAGCAAATTCACTGTGTGTGTGAGTGTGTGTTTTATTATTGTTGTTGTTTTCTGTTCCGCCAAATAGCATTTCATTTGCCTTCTCATAATTTCTCATTGTCTATTTGTGCAATCACTGCATGCTCCAATTCTCAGCTGTCTTATAATGAAATTCAGTAAGTTGACCGTTCTACCTTTGCTATGGTTATATTAGCATGGAATTATATGAAATGAGCACTTTCCTACTTTGTTTGCTTCATAAATATACTCAGATGTTTTTATTCTTCATCTGAAATGCATAACAAGAGTGGAGAAGAAAGGAGGTATACCTTATCAATATAACTGGGTTAATGTTAAAAATGTGGAGTCTTTTTAAACAAAAATTCAAACTTCATGTGGATCACTCATTAACAACATCAAAAGTACATAAAATGATAAAATCAGTGATTTTTCTCAACAAGTATTATTTTTACAAGAAAGGACTACATTCTCTACTTTGAAAATAAATAATTTTCCAAGGTTTTTAGGAAATTATCTTATGTTCCTTATGTAACCTGAATTTGAGTGGAGAGGAAGGAAGAAAAACATATTCTAATCCTGTAGTTTGAATAATTTTAACAGAAATACTAAGAAATCTTTGCTTGTTTGAACATCCCCTTCCAATTTTTGTAATTAACTTCATTAAACTTCAGACAAAACTACTCTTGTAGGGTCAGCAAAAGTGACTCTAAACAGGAACACCTGGTTCTGTTCTGGAAAAAAAATAATAGTCTAAAGCATGTTCAATGGGGAATTGATTGTATATGGTAGAGATGTTTATCAATGTTGAGTGCTTGCAATTGGGAAGCATTGATCGAGTTTAGGTTTTATTTTATTTTTTCTGTTCCTTAAGAACTTCTTGCTTACCATTTTTTATTATCTATAATTACTTTAATTCTTTACTTGCAACATTACAGCTACAATTTATTTTTTTTTTTCTTTGTGTTATCTTGTTCAGATGCAGGCACTTAACTTACTCTTCCCTAAATTTTTGGATACACTGGATAATCAGAAGCACTGAAAGGTATTCACAAAATATTGAAAAATACCAAATTTCTGAATCATAAATGCCTATGAAAATGAAGCAATCTTCTGAAAGGGGAAGAGCATCATTGATTTACTAATAACAAAGAAAGAAAACAATTGAAATATAAGATTTAAATAACAGTGCACAGAACAGAAAACATGTCACTCATTTTGGGAAATACCTACGTTTATGTAGAATGAAAAACACCATTTCACAGTGGCATATAAATAAAGAAATGAAAATATTGGGTTAGTATTTTTCACAATCCTTAGCGTTCCAATTTCTACTCTGACTTTATAGCTACTTTGTTTTTAAATGTCTAAATATATGAGTTTTCCCAAAGTATTCTTTACAATTAAACTCAAACTTACAGATTTAGGATATGTTCTGAATATTATTACCTTTTTATTCTAGTTTTCAATCCCATGATGAAGTCTATTTTCCTATTTTTCAATGTTTTCTTGAAGAAAAATATTGAATCCATGTTTGTTTAAAATTATATTGTGTAATTAGACTTTGGTATAAATTTCCTATATCCTTTTAAACTTCTCATTTTTATCTTTCTCCTTTAATTTCTCAGTCAATTATTAAAATAGTTTAGTAATACACTATAGTAGTTAATTTTAAAAACATTATTTTAAATGAATTAATGTTTGCTTTGTATATTTTGAGATTGAAGTTGTAATAAATATGCTAGATGTTATTTCTTCCCTAGGAATTGAACAATTGTCTCTAGAGTGATGATTTTACTTCATACAGTTAAGCATTGAAAAACATTATCTCTTGGAATATTGAGGATAGAATTCCTTTATCAACTTCTTATATTATTGCCATTTTCTTATAGGTGATCTGTTTAGCTCTTGAATTGGTGCTAATATGTTATTTCTGTATCCATCATGTATATATTTAAATGTGAAACTCAATATCATTCTTAAAATTTGTTTGAGTATTAAAGCTGAAGCTTGGAGCTTTGAAATACTGTCAAATATAATCTATGATTACTAATTTTCCTTTTCAACTTTATAGAGATAAGTGATTCAAGTAGTTTACATTCTCTATTTATCTTTTGAAACTTTTATTGAACTTGGTTTTACCTTCTTCCTGCCTCTGTCCTAAGCTGCAAAATGTTGAGGATAGCAATACTTCTGGATATCTCAAAGTAGAAAATTGAAATTGTTATTTCTTTAATTTATGGAGAACCAAGCTAGCTAAGCAAAATCTTACTGAGCAAAACAAAGTGTTGAGGATTTGGAATGTATTTTGTGGGAGTGATTTGCTTGTTACAGAGTCAGAGCGGGTTGCCCTGATCTTAGAAGTATGTTCCTTAGTTGAGTCCTTTAGAGTTGCTGATGTTTAAAGTACATGCCCAACACTGATTACATTTCAGAAGTGTGATCACTGAAACAATCAACACTGATTTTAAAAACTGAAAGTTTAAAATCAGTTGTAGAAATTACCTAGAAATTTAACTATAAGCAATCCATATTTTCCTAGAAATGAACATTAAAACAATCATACATAATTACATCTGACATAGATCCCATGGTTCACTAATCTCTTCAAATATGTCTATGTACTATTTTATAACCCATACGTTGAATTTGTAATTATTGTTGTGTTTTTCATGTTTAGAAGGTATGCATTTTTTTCCACATTAACTTTTTACCAGCTCATCTTTGACATCTTAAATTTATTCATTAAACATATTATATGCAGATGTGTTTATTCCCTGTAATATAATTTTAGTGAGACACAGTCTGTTTACTTTTTGATTCTTTTTTTTTACTGTGAGTTTCTTTTATATTGGAATTACATCTGAGGTAATACTTTAAACTATGTTTTGAATTAAATTCTGCATAGGGAAATTCATATAATTTCTAAAGTAGTTAGAAATGACGCAGGATCAACTCACTTTAAATCCAATTATTTATCAGAGTATTTTTTAAATTACATTAGAAACAGTAAGAATGCAAATTTGAGAGTGAAAAAATGTGGCTATAGATTCTGTGGAGACTTTTTCTTTACCTTAACACAGTTCCAGGTTTTAATTAGATCATTAAGTTTGCTTTCCTCCTAGGAATCTTAGGGTTGATTTCTTACACCACCATATTTATATAAGCTTTGAAATTTACTATTATGTTTAAGTCCTATAATATTCCCAACATAGAAGGCCTTGATCTTATTTAGTGCTCCCCTTATATAATACATCTGTCCAGCGATTAGCAGAAACTCAGTATTTAAGTTGGTTTTAACACTTTCTATCAGTCAGCATTCAGTTTCAATTATTAAAAATTCTTTACATTTGTAAGAACCTGGTGGGTGTAATTATAGATATACCTATTTATATATTTAAATTGACCTCTCTATTCATATGAACATAGATATAAATATAGAAATAAAGATATAAACATGGGTTTTATATATATATATATATATATAAAAGATTATATATATATATATATATACACACACACACACCCACATGGATCATATATATACACCCACATGGATCATGTGCTTTAGACTCACCCTAATCGTTTAAATGAATTTTCCCATTTTATACCAAAATAACATGTTTGAAGATGACACAATTATGATCTTTGTTTTTATATGAATGAAGGGTTAGGGTAATGAAAAAACTAACTAACTAACTAACTAACTATATATATATATATATATATATATACACACACACACACATATATATATTTTTTGAGAACTGAAATTTAAACTTAATTATCATATACCAAATCTCTAATAATTAAGTATGGTATGATTTGATTTTAATAATAATATGGCAGTCTAATCATTAGATAAGTAAAGCATTTTCATAAAGCTGACATAAAAATAAAGGACCATGTGTCCTATTGTCAGAATTCCTTGTGATTCAGGATGTGATTTAGAATTAAGCTCTCTGTACCATATTGGTTACAACTGCAAATTAGGAAGCAAATATATGTATATTCTTTCATAGGAAAAATGGGGATTTACTTGTTAATTGGCTTTGAGATTCTAGGATTAAAGGTTTAAGTACTACCTTTATTAAGGATAAAAAATAATTAAAGTTCTAATCTCAAATAATCTTAGGATTATAGGATGTCTCTTAAATTTATTTAGTGGTTATTGAGATAAACTGCTTGTTAGTAGTCACACATCCGTCTCTTTCCACCTTCCCCATCTATGATTTCATTACAATTTTTGTCACTGATCAGTGGAAGAATATTTCCTCATGCTTTTTTGTAAGAACATAAAGTTCCAGTATTTGGAACAGAATGACTGTAGTTTACTTTCATTGGGGACAACTTGCCTATTTTATAAAACATAAGACTAGAAACTTGTCTAATCAGTGGTCAGATTTTGGAAGAGAAAGCAGTTTATACATTCTTCAAAATATAATTTCTAAGCACACCCAGAAATTATCATTGGTAAGGGGAAATCAAAACAACTTGCTACATGGTTCTAGACATTTCTGTTATTCCTCTGTTCTAGTCTGAAATTAAAGACTCTTAGAAATTAGTTTCTTGAATGGGTTCCCATAATTTCTGTTCTAATTATAATCCACTTCAGCAATACGAAGTGTCCCTCTTTATTTGTTCCATCACTATGTTTTCTGAATGTTCAGTTTTCAACAATTTTTACATTTAATTTGCAAACTTTTTTTGAATGAATTTTTGTGAATTTTCGTTGGAAGCCATAACTTCAAATCCTTTTATACACTCAAACATAATTGTGTAAGTATAAATGGTTAAAGGATCAGTTTACTTGATTATTTCCCACACATATAAACTTCAAATTATTGAAGGAAAAATACCCTGAGATATGTATTGACATGTAAAATATTTCAATCTTCCTTACTCATCATTGTCATTGGCAAAAATATCATTTAAGTTTTCTTTCTTTCTTTTTTTTTTTAATATGAGAAAACCAACCTGGTTTGTCCTCCTCAGCCCCATCTCCATTCTTCATACCCAAATGATCACCAAGTTTAATTGATCATGCATTCTTTAAATCTCTAACATACTCACTTCTTTACTAGCATAGCTAGTTCTCAAAACCTTGCCATTTTTATCTGGCCTGTTGTAACTCATGTTTTAGTTTAGTTGTTTATGGCAAGGTATTTTCACATATCCACACAAACAGATGAAATTGAAGAAAGGTCTCTTGACACTGGACTGGGGAAATGAAAGGCACATATGTAGTTGTTGGTCAAGCATAAAAGGCAATTCTTGTATTAGGAGATGAGATTTATGAAGAGAGGAAAAGTTACTTTCAGTTAGAAATTTTGCACACACACACACACACCCATCTCATTCCTAATGTATATCAAGTAGTAAAACACTTTATTAGACACTAGATATTAGTTAGGAGATTATTAGGTACAGTATTTACCCAAATACTTCCTTAAGTTAAAAGAGGTAATCAAAACTATGCTAACATACATAGGCACTGTTTTGATTTCAGATAATCATTAAATTAAAATTTAAAAAGCACCTTTATGAGAAATAATAATATAGGATGTCTAACTACCATGAGAGATCAAGAGAAGTTTCTTTAAAAAAGAAATACCAGTGCTAAAATTTATGGCCGAATTATACAGATGAAAGAGCAAGGTTGGGAAAGAGGGGTGGCTGTGTGAAGAATGAATAGTATTCTTATATAGGAGGAAAAATGGAACGTCAAAGGAATTACCAGAAACTAAGTGTAGGTGCAAAATTAAAATATGTAGGGTATGTGACATTATGTGGAAGATGAAATATATATATTTCAAAATCTTAAGTCATACAGTATTTTAAGTGATTTTGTTACACAAAACATACATGTTTATTTATATATGCATGCACACAAACACAGACACCAGGTCAACAAGGGAAAAGGGCCAGGGCTTAGAGAATACATGGTATACATGTATGAGCTAAAGTTCCGTAGTGGGTGATGCTATTATAATCTACAAAAATCATAGAGAAAAATAGGTACAGGTATCTTGTATCTCTGTCTTAATTCCAAAGCAGATAGAAATATGTATATATAAATATCCCTGCATAAGTTTTTAATATTTAAAATGAATAATGGAACTGTACTCTTCCCTAAACCTAAGCATTGAACCTAAAGATTGTTATTTCAGTCCAGATTTTTCTAAATTTGTGGCAGTTCTTCTGTCCCTGGCATAATGTCTAGAGTGTATCCAATTCTCCCAAACAAAATAATTAAATTATAAGTGTTACAGTGTAGTTAGTCTAATTGTCTTAAATCACAGAAGAAGAAACAAACTTTGGGGTAAATATACCTTCAATTATTTTGGAAATCAAAGACCAGATTAAACATTTGATGCTGATTTTCATAATAAATTTGTGAGATTATACAAATTAAAAATGGAATAAAAATCCAACATATACTATAATAAAAACACTAAAGCTTTTAAAGTTTTTTTCTTCCATCTATCATATAATTTTTTTTTTTTCCTGTTGAGTGAGTTGAAAATGAGTTTGGAGAATTTTTAAGATTTTATTATGAATACCCTGTATGAGTTTTTAAATCATAATCTTTTTTCCCTTTTTGATTACCTATATATTTGATTTTGTTTCTCTTTTTTGGATTACTGGAAATTTGGCTAATAGCTATTCTTTATATATAGCAATAATTCATCTAGTAAGTTAAACAAAATAAATTTGGACACTAATTAAGAAAATATTTGTGACTAAATAATGGCATTTTACTGCTAATTGCTAGAAATAAGACTATCAAAAGTTGCTTACAACTCTTTGTTGATGAATTTCTCTTCAAATAGTTATAACTATTTACAGTAAATACTGCACATGTCAATCTACTGGTGCCATTTATTAATTCATTTAATGAGTAGATGTTAACTATGTCCCTAACACAGGATTCACAGGAATGAATTATTCTTCTCCTGCTCTTAGCCACCAATGTAATTTTTGTGCAAGTATTAACATGACTCGATCCAGATTATGGTGGCTACTTGAATAATTAGTTGTGTATGATTATAAATTCTACATGTATTAATATGTAAAACCTCATATATACATTAGCTTTTTGCTATGTTTAATACTCTTATTTCTCTCACATATCACAATGTGTTTATTAGTGTCATCTGAATAAATGTGCAAAACTATTTAAACAGTGTGTGCCAAAACAGGAGTAGGCATTATTTAAAAAACGGTGACAATGAACCTTATAATACTCATTTATAACTATGAAAAATGCAAAACATTTTTTGCATTTGTTTTTAAGTGTTGTAGAAAAATAAAAACACATGCACATAAATATTATTTACTTAAAGAAGTTGCAATGAAGTATCATTATGAACTTAAACATTTTATATTGAAAGACTGCAAAGAATACACTCAACTTCAATGTATGCACTTGACTTATTATATGTTTTCACTCCATATGGACATCTGTTTTAAGAAATGTCTGCAATGATGATTTAAGTGTAAGTGTTAGTGAAGTGTAACATACAATCTGCTATGAATTAAATATTATTTTCTGAAAAATAATGTTTTTTTCAATGTATAAAAGATAAACTACAGATAGATAATGGATTATATGCAGAGATAGACAGAATTCTAATATTATCACAAGAGATAGTTTTATTTGACTGCTTAATAGCTAAAAAAAATAGTCTTACCAATTCTACATCAGAATCTATATCATGGTACTATTCTCTTATTTGCCCAACTTTATAAGGAACATCACTGTCCCCTATTCTTGCATTGGATTTTAAAAGGGTTCATTCTGTTAATCCAGGTTTTATAATTACGAGAGAAAAAAATGTATACTGTAATTTCTTAAAGTTCTGATGGCAAATATAGATTTGATTATTTTCATATCAAAATCTACAGCAACATTTTTTTCAGAGGTACTAAAAATTGGTGTCCAGAAAATTCATCTCTCTACGTTCTCTTAATATCTACTACACCAACTTTTTTTTTTTTTTGTCTTCTTGGTGAAATTTGTATTGTAGGGTTCATGAAAATGTTTTCATCAGATAACAAATCTAAAATTCATTACCTTTAGCATAAAATAGATTTCTGATAGGGATGTGATCTTATGTTCCACACTACACAGAATTCTTTTTAAGAACACAGATTGAAAATTTTCTGACTACTATTACTATTACATTATAAGAAATTAAAAATATATTTGTATTATTACTAGGTTAAATAGTTGGCATTCTGCTACTTTTATTCCCCCTTTATATTCCAGTAAATAAATAGTCTATCATCTCTTATCCTCTCTCCAACAGTTTTATCATCTCTATAAATATAATTTGGTGTACAGATCTCCTCTAAGCTTTAACTTAGCTATTTTGCAGCATCTTGAACTTCTAGGAGAGATAATGACCTCTTCTAAAACTAAGCATAAAGATACTCTTTTCCATACTTCGACTACAATAAAATAATTGGTATGTTCTGGACTATCAAAGCAGATAACAAATTGATTTTCTTGAATACCATAACACCTATCAGTTTTGGACTCAAGTATAAGGTCTCTTCAGATTCAGCTTGCTAACAAATGTCAATAATCACCATTTCTGCCAATCAATTAAGTTTTTAGTTTTTTTTTTTTTTTTATCAGTCAAAACATCTCCAGCAGTACAACTTTAGCGAATATTAGATGGAATAACATTTATACAATCTGCACAGAACATATTTGTGTCCAACGATGAAGACCAATTCACTAACACCTGATGGAACATAAAAAAAGGACAGTTTAAGCAAGCACTGTGAGACTCAAAATTTCTAAAAAGAAAATAGTGAAAGATTGGAGTGGTAAGAGAAATCAGGAGTAAGAGATGACTAAAATGTGAATACAGAAGAAGGAATGAAACTGACAAAGAAAATGTCTTGAACTTGCAACAGGAAAGGGAATTGCAAAGATAAAACAAATTGTGGTCAGAAAGGACTGTTCAGAAGCTTATGAATTCCTAATGATGAGTTAATAAAAGACACAATTTTTGTGAGTAGTTAAATAAAGGTGGAGATAAATAAAACTTGTTTAATTTTTTATTCTTAAATAAATGTGAATGGAGGTTGTTGCAAGTATCTCCAAAGAAAATGCCAGTGTTACTAACTTGGTAAGAAGTGGCTCATATTTAACATACTAAATATAAATAATGAAAATAAAATCCCAGTGTTAAGTTCATCGAAGAAAAGAGATAAAAGTGAGAAACAAACTCTATGTTATCTAATTTTGAATTTCCATGTGAATGCCCTATTTTGTTGATCTGAGGTCACATCTCAAACACCACTCAAGTTAGTCAGATATGAAACTTTACAAATCTTAACTACTTGGCCTTTTATAAGAGAAGACTGCAGGAGCTTTTTATTTCTTTATAAATTCTTTTTGAAGTAAGATGTTGTAACTGTGACTGTACCAGGGAAAGCCTAAATCGTTTTTGAATTATATTTGTAAATGCCCAAATAAGAGCAATAGCACTTATGCCAAAAATTACAAATGCTTATAGGTGAACATCCCTTTATTTTACCCCAAAATAATAAAACAGAAGTGGACATAAAGAAATAACGTAAGAAAAAAAGTCAAGCATAAATTATACATAATTTCTGTACATAATATTTAGTATTAGATCAAGTAAACAAAGTTTGTCATATGACTGACCATGATTTAAATATTATTAGTAGGAACACAAAATACTAGATGGTCTCACTTGTGGGTGGAATATAGAGAAACAAAGTATCACCCAAAAATAAACTCTTGCCATCTTATTGCAAAACTGAGAAAACTGGAAAATAGAGGAGGAAGGAAACCCAATGGAACATAAGGGCGATTATTAGGTCACTGATTTTGGAAATGGTGTTAAAACACATTTGTAAACATTTAAGTATATAGCCTCCAAAGCAGCTACGATGTAAACCAACTTTATTTCAATAAAAAATAATTTGAAATAAATCAAAATTAAAAAATAAATCTTATGACTTCTTACTGATATTCAAGGTCCCTTGCTTAGCAGAAAGTTTCTTTTTAAAAAGTCCTTAAATATTCCTGCATGGTATTCACTATAGCTTTAAAATTAGATGGGAAACAAACGTCTACATTTTTATTGTCCTCAGGCTAAAATTTATCATTTCCATAAATTTGTAAGTATGTGTTATATTTTGGAAGTAATGAAGCAGTAATACCTGAAATTTTGTTAACATTACAGATATGTTTCTAAGCAAATTAGTTATTAAGTTTATTTTGAAATAAGTTTAAGCTCAAAATTAAAAAAAAATCCAGTGGTTATTAGATCCTTCTGTATTATTTTTAATGATGTTGTGCCATGAGTTATTAATTACTTAATGATGAATTAACTAAAATGTCATACTGGGCTCTATGGAAGGAAGATATCAAAAGAGAATTAATTAAAAACATTAAAAAAAATCGAGAGACAAGCCTGTGATAGGTAAGGAGCAGAGGAAGCTGAGTCAAATTATGATGCTGATGTGAAGCCTCTAAAAGGATACCTGGAGGAAAGGAGAAATGGTAAGAACCACCCCAGGTCTGTGATGCCCAACTAAGAAAGCCGTGACTTATGCATGAAAAGCCAAACATAAAGATTGATGGAGAAATCTCATCTTGGTGGCACTGTTCTGAATCTTAACTGATATGATCAATCAGTGAATGGGCAGCATATGATTGCTGAATGGGTCCTGAAGTCTGAGAAAAGTGAAACTGGGAGTCATTTGTACAAATCACAGATTCTCTCCTGAATGGAGAGATTTGATAGTGGCATTGCAACAAACTTCATAATAAATGTATTTCTAGTTGTTCCCATGGTTTGGTAATTGTATTTAAATATATGCATTTCCTTTAAAGTCCCTCTTGTACATTGAAAAACATTATTCTAGCATGTCTGTAGACTTGCCCTAACAACGGCCAAAGGATCTAGGGTTGAAAATATTGTTATGAGCTCTTCACTAAAAAGACATAAATCAGGAACATTTTATATTATATAAGTATATATAATATATTATCACTTCAAGTGTTTCTAAACATTCATGTTTCAGTGGCTAAATCACACATTACTTGAATTGAATAATCTTCCTGAATGTTTGGTTCAGCGAACTGTCATGAACTTGTCTACTGACTGCTTGTAACAGTTGTCTGAAATAATGTTTTCTGTGAGATTTCAGGCAATATCTGTATTTGGCATCAGAAAAAAAAAATATTTTTAAAATGTGCATAAAAAAGCTATTTTTACTTTCACGATTTCACTTCACAAAGAGAAAAAAAAAAGAGGTAAGAAAAATCCATGTATTCCAAATTCGAAATCCAAGAAGAGGAAAATCAGTTTGAATTTTTCACTAAATCAGATTATCCAATTGTTGAAAGCAATATATTTTTAAGCATATGCATGTACATAGCCTATTTTCTGAATTAAATTAACATTAAAATCAATGCATGGTTTATTGAGATTAAAATTTTAACTTCAAATGGAGGAAAACAAGAAAATCTACTAAATCTAGAACAACAAACTTCCTTTCTGTGGCTAGCGGAAATAAAATCCTGTTAGATTCCATCACTATCTTTTCTTATCTGAAAAATACATATTTTCCCTCCTATATATGTCTATTATAACCTCAGTAACTTCATGCTTATAGTCTAAATAACAAGTGGGCTCTAAGATATGCCTGAAGACCCATACAAGACCCCCATTTCTGATACTTATAACTATAAATCATCTATTAACATAGATTACAAGATCTTATATAAATATACTATATAAACAAGATATGCTTTTTAAAGGATTATTCTGTGTGCCTGTGAGAGTGTTTGGAGATAAGGCTGAGATTTGAATTTGTAAACTGAGTAAAGTAGATTGCCCTCCCCAATCAATCCCTCATGTACCTAGATGGAGCCATCCTCTAAAAGTGGTTTAGAGGAGGGAACATTTGCTATGTCTTAATGTTTTTCATAGGACAGTGGTATCTGCCATTCCTTGTTTTAGGACTTAGACTAGAACTAATATTTACACCATACATTTGTTTGCTTCTCAGACTTAAGCTAGACCTTTGGATTTTCTGGGTGTGCTACTTGCTAACTGCTGATTTTACTACTTCTAAGCCACAATAATCATATAAGTTAATTTCTCATACTTAAAGATCTGCACATATATCTACTTCTATGTTAATATAAACACACATATATGATAGTAGGTGGTTGTATCTTACCAAATATTATTTATATAAAGATCATAGATATGCAATCTATCCATTCACATTTAATGTGAATGTAAAGTGACCATAAATATATACTCAGAGTTGTGAATATACATATATAAATAAATGAATGTATTATATATGTATACTTGAATAATATATATGTTTATAGATATAATAAGTATTGTATATAGATATGAATATATGATCTATTCATTCATCTATCTATAAAGGAAAAGATCGTCCTGCTTATGTTTTCTCTAAAGATCATTGAATAGTACACTTTTCTTTCAGTCTATGAGTAATATCATTTGGTGGAAATTTCTCCTTTTGGACATAGCAAACAGTTCATTAGATGATAGATTTGATAAAAAGCTAGGAGGGCATAATGGTATCAAAAGTGAGAAAATAAGGCAGATTTCTTATCGACTATGATTCACGCATTTTGGCCTGAGGAGTAAAAAGAACTAAAAGAACTCAAAACTTGATCTTTGTCTAAAACAGACCAGTGTTTCCTGATTTACAGACCCAATTTTCCATAGATTCCAGCAACATCTATTCTATCACTGCAGGAAAAAAGCTTCAGTGCTGAGAGGTTTGTGCCAAGTGATGAATGGATACTCAAAGGCCAACCCTGACATCAGAAAAATAGATTTCTCTACAAACTGTGATGTTTGAGATTTGGGTTTTCTTGGAGGGAAATTTGTTGGTGAGGAGAAATTCTCATTTTCAACATTTATTTCTCAGTCGGTTTTTCAGAGAGTATGTACAAAAATCACTTCAAGGAAGAAAGAGAATAATCATTTGACATGTCATGGGTTTAAAGGTTGAGCTAAACACAAAGATGGAAATATAACCTGAAAGCTCGAGTGACAGGGGAGATCTTTGGGAGCTTCCTTTTTATATTATACGTTAAGGTACATAAGAAGGAAAGATACTAAATTAAGTAAGATTGTGGCAGATGATGCTTAGAAATGCCTAGGCAACTGATAATCATTAGAATAAATACCAAAACACTTAGCTTTAGTCACAGACTTTTGAAGATCAATATGGTTCTTGGTCTATATCAAAAACTTGAAATGGAATATATGTGCAGCCTTGCCTGAGTCCAAAAATCTTAATGCAATCATTTCTGTGAAAAGAAGGCTACAACATATTGCTATGATCTACCTTTTCATCACTGACTTCTTTATTACTATTATTGGTCATTGTTTTCATCTCTGGAAATTCAGAAAGACAAGTATCCTGATTTTGTAGACCTTAGTTCAGGGACAGACAGACTAAAATTAAATTAACTTACAAAGAAAGCAATTAATTAGAGATATAGGTAAGTACTAAGCAGAAAATGCTTGAATATTTAAATGATGAATTTGGTTGGAAATATCTGCTTATAAGAGTAGCCCGGGGTACAATTTTAGAAGAAATTTAAAGGATAAAATGCAACCAATATTAAAATGATGGTGAGTAAATAAAATAGCATGGGTAAGAGATAAAAAGGATAAACAATTTCACTTACTTTGAGAATGAAAAAAAGGGGAAGTATTGTTAAGAATACTGATATCAGAAAACTTTGATAAACTTTGATATTTGGGATTGAGGTTTTCTTAAGGGGGGGGTGTTGGTGAGTAGAAATTCTCACTTTCAACGTTCATTTCTGAGTAAATGGACATGTGGGAGAGATTTGCAGACATCACAGCATCAGTGCATCATATAACCTTGTAAATATTTTGGATGTTTTTTGAAAAGTATTAAGAAACCACTGAAGGATTTTATTTAATGCAGTAACTAGAACAAGTTAATTTTAAAAGATTTCTCTGATTCTGCATGGAATCAAGGGGATTAGCACCCATTATGGTGTTTAACACTTGATAAGAAGCTCAATACATATTTATTGAATGCATAAATTTGTTTATGAATAAAGAAGTTGACAAATAGTGGATTTGAAATAGAACATTGAGTTTCACCAGGAACAGTGCCCTAACTACAGTTTGATCAAATTATTTTGTCAATATGCCTGAAGCACTTTCTATATAATCTATATTGAAAATTCCACAGTCACTTATAATCACAGGGGAAAGCAGAGAAACAATGAGCTGACTAGGAAATATGTCCAGTAAGTTTCATTATTCTACTGCATTGCTACTGAAAACCATTCCAAAAGAGAACCAGTAAGTGGTACATTCCCACTTAATTTTGAAGCAGTAAGTAGTACAGTCCCAGATTTCTACCCAACCTGATGTTCATTTGCAGTTTATCATCACAGTCAGCTGTTTCTTAGGTAAAAGAAACATTATGTACACACAGTGATACGGAAAGGAAGTTGAGACAAATGAGAGAAGCAGTACAATTTGGAGGAAAGGAAAATAAAAGCACGCACTAAGACAAATGGAAGAGATTTCCTTTTTAGCAATTGAGTAGGCTTTTTAATGGGCCCTCCCTGGTGGCTCAAAGAGTTAAAGCTCAGCACTGCAAGCTAGCAGCAGCAGCTTCAGTGTGTTTGATCCCTGCACCAGAGCTGACCCCCATAGCACAGCAGACCTCTCCTGACCAGCCCGCTGCTCCCCTCAACAGTGTACTTCATCAATCTGCCTGTTGGTTTCCCCACTCTGTCTCAAGTGAATCATTTTACCACCCCTGTACCTCTGGCCTGTACCCCAGTTCAGTTTGCATAAATAAATATTTTAAATATATATATATATATATGTATGTATGTATGTATGTATGTATAAGAAACACAATAGGGGATTTTGTCCAGTTTTCCGTAAAAAAAAAAAAAATAGAATTTCATGCCTTGTATGTCAGTATCTACTAAGTAGTTTTTTTTTCCTCTTAGCTCTTGAATTTTCTAGTTTTAACAATTTATTCTTAAAAATTTTCAAATTAAATAACCCACACTGTTAGCTTTTTCATCATTTCATTTGTCTATAAACAGATGTTTATAGGATGTTAATAAAGGTTAAAAGTGTCAGCCATAGAAAAATATTGATGATTATAGATGATGCCTCTGCCCCTGCCATCAGCAAACTTTACAGTCTATGTGTTTATATTCTGTAAGGTGTAATTTCAGTAGTGCGTGATCAACAGCAGTGGAAGAGACATCAAACTAAACCTTCAAGGAAACGTGTTTATGCCAAGTGGATAGGGTCATACACTATTCTTCATAGTAAAATTAAAACCTAAACCAAACCCTAAAAGTGGAGTAGGGTATAGCCATGAAGATTAAGTGTTATTATGACATAAATAATCTGCAGAAAGCTATACTATTAACAACTTGAGAAAATATGAATTCCAGTTTACAAGAAAGAAAAATTATATTTGGGTGAAAAATAGTATGCAATAGGTTGTGTGCATTAATGGTAGCATGTTTATGTGAGGAAGGTTAAAGGGTAATTTAAGAAAAAAGAAAAGAAAATGTATAATAAGAAGAGTCTGCATTTCCTAGAACTTGTCAACCATATTATCATGCTTATCCATTGCTTAATTACTTTTCAAAATCATGGGAAGTCTTAATCAGAAGAGACATACAATCAAAACCAGTATTTTTTTCAAAAACAATTTTTAAAGATCCTCCCTGGTCGCTCAGCGGGCTAAAGTGCAGCACTGAGAAGTTAAAGCCACTTCCACATGAGTTCAATTCCCGCCTGCCCCGGAGGTGACCACATGGCGTGGCAGACCTCTCCTGACCCGCCCGCTGCTCCCCCCAGCAGTGTACTTCGTAGATCTCTCTGTTCTGCTCCCTACTCTGTCTCTGGTGAAGCCTCTCGCCGCCCCTGAGCCTCTGACCTGTACCCCAGTTCTGTATGCACAAATAAATAAATCTTTAAAAAAAATTAAAAATACAACTCTGACTGTGATGGAAATGATAAAATGAGGGCAAAGAGTAAGGGCACTTGAAATCTGTAATCTTTCAATTATTTTAGTTTAACATCTCCTAGCAAGAAGGGCATATGTTAATAAGTGCTGCTGTACCAATAACGCATTTTTCTGGTGGAACTCCTTTTTATGCAAAATAAATGTTGTTATGAGCTTTAAATTACTAAATTCTATTCAAACCTGGAAAATACAAATACTTAAATGAAGAACAACTTGAATATTCAGAAGGCACCTTTTTTATTCTGAATATTTAAGTGCACTATCAATACACACACACTCACACACACACACATATAATTGTTGTACACAGATAATCTCTTTCAAAAATATAGTTCCCCTCGGAATGCTCTTCAACAAGTAAAATTTATTTTATAACATTTAGAAAGGTATTCATATCATAATAGCATTTACCAGCAAGCACCAAAGAACTCAAACTAATGCAGAAAAAACAAGGAAAAGGAAATAACATAAACAATAATCATTGAGGGAGCCAATAAATGGCTTGAGTCATATTTGTAATGATGTGTGTAAATGTCAAGGAAAGTTTTATGAAGAAAGCCAAAGACCTCAAAAATGTGCAAAATGCAAAGACTAATTCTATTGTGCTTACTTGTTATCTAAACAGCAGATTCTACGATTTTCCTTCACTTCTGCACAAGTAAGATGGGCTGAACAGAACCATTGACTTTCACTCCTGCCATTACCTTTATCTGGTCCCTAAACCACTAGCTTAACAAAACTGCATTATATGTTTCTTTGAAGCTCATATCACTTTTTAGAAAATATCATCCCATTAATAGTAATACATTTAGAAAACAAATTTCACTATACGTGATGGATCTTTATAGTAGTTGTACACTTTATTCAGCATTTTCACTTCTATGATTTTTTTTCCTAAAAGGCAGAAAAAATATTGCATCACTATATACAATTATGTCTTGAGAAGCTATTAATAAAAGGTTATAGGGGATTAAATAAATATTAAAAAAGAAAAGCATGTTAGTATAGATATATATGATAGAGGGAATTTTGAAAATATTTTAAATAATTCCACTAAAATCAAATATACAGCAAAAGCAGAATATGTTATGATCTTAATCTATAAATGCATATGCTACTTTAAAAATGTAACAAATATTTAAAAACATAAGAATATTACACACAAATATTCACTGAATTTGGATCTTAATTTCTTGAATATACTAATATATTTGAGTTTTACAGATTAATCTGCACATTTATGGGTGAAAATGTACAGACCAATTGGATACAGGCTTCTAAAAACTAAAATTTAAATTTCTTCTGAATTCTAACTTAAAAAGATGACTCACTCCTTTTTTTCTCTAATACCTTTACATCTCCAAATCACTTTGAACTCCGCACTGAGTATTTGCGATACCATAGTATATGCTGATGACCCTACAGTCAATCAAGTAACACATACCTGGTTGGGACAATTTGAGTATCTGTTTTGTTTGTATACCCAGGATCCATGTTCTAAGTTTATTTTATTATTATCATTATTAATACAGTGTATTATCAATGAAGTGATAGGGAACATAAGGACAGTCAAGAAGAAGCCAGGTGTAAGCCTACAGGTGTCATTTCAAGGGAGAGTTGCACAAACATGCTTAATTTTTCTTCTTATGTATAACAACACCAACAGTCTGGTCATTTATTTCTTAATGCATGAGTTACAATGTCAGTTCCAGAAATAGAGATGGTTAGCACTATAAGCAGTAAATGCTGATGAACTAAAACAAAATAAAAAAAATAAATAAGCAACACTGAATATGGAATGATGTTTTATACTTTTTTTAAATTTGCTGATTTAGTTGAAAAAATGTCTAATGAACAAATTCAAATTAGAATAGCAGCCTACATAATTTCAGTATTTAGAGTAGAATAAGTTTTGGTAGTATTTATCCATAAAGTCCTCCAGCAATCAATTGACCACATGATATTTGTATAAAGACTGAAAGTTTGAAATTTAATTTTTAAGAGTTATTTTTTCACTCTTGGTGCTTTAAATCTTAAAATGATTGTGGTTAATTCTCTTGAAATTATGATTCACAAAGTAATAAACATTTATGTATCTGTACCCACCACTGCTGAGAGACAAAGATAACAATCATGGAGTGATTAGAAAAGGGCTTTCTCATTATATTAAATGATAGTAATTTCAATTTTTCTTATATTTTGCAGTGGCAGAAATATCCAGGTTGTTTTAGAAGGTACATCAAATTTTCTTGCACTGTAGCTTCCTAGCCAAGATTAAGAATCACTACAAATCTTTATTGATGACTTTTTTTTTGGTTTGAGCACTTCTGAGAATGTTTATTAGCTAAATCCTCCATAAAGCAACTGAATCCAATTATCTATTCACATAAAACAAAGCTTAGAATTAGAATTGAGATGACTAATGTATTGTAAAAATGTATCCAGATTATTTTTGTTATTGACTTTATTGCTCATCATGTTGACTGGTTATAGCTGACAATGAATATAGTTATTAATGTAATCACTTGTTAAATAATTTAAAATATGCGACAATGGCTTATTGTATTATTGCTAAATATTTAACCTATATAAAATAATTATTCAGAACTTAAAAGCAGCTAATATGCACAAATGAGCAAAAAGGGCAAATCAGGGAAACATTTCTTTGCTGATAGCTTGATGAATGACTGGTAAAGACAGTTATTATGCATTTGATCTTTCCCTAGGCTAGACTGAGCCTAGACTGATATTCCAGAAGACTATTGAATTTATGCATTTGTAATGAGCTGAAAAAATACATCAAGGCAACTTGTTGACATGAGTTTTTGTGTGTCAAGCAGATACCACAGCAAGCCTATGGGGAATTAGATTGTTAACAGATAAGGTTTAAAATAAAATCTAATTAATATTTGCATTAAAAAAATTGACAATGTGTTATCCTCTAATGTTGCACTGGAAACTGATTTTAACTGGCTTACAGTCTATGATTGTTGAATTTTTAAAAAATTTGTTAAACTGTTGCTAGTTTGAATTGCTTGCTCTTGGAAGATATAAATCACATATATCAACAGATGTTATAAATAGCTATGTTTTTTTCTTACAGACTTATGTCTTTGTCCTTAGTTTCAATTAACCAGGTGGTTACTAAGTGAGAAACCTCTGTGCACCTAGTAAAATAACTTAATGGAGAATGGGTACAATGACCATAAAACAACTGGGAGATAACTTATTTAACACTTTTCTCCATGTCCTTCTACATAAACACAAATGGAAATTTCAAGTCTCTTGGAATATTGAGATGAGAGTATAGCATAATCAGGGAAATTAAAACCACATTGAGAAACCACTTTGTAATAACGAGAATCACACACACACACACACACACACACACACATAAAGAAACAACAACAAAAAATGTTGGCAAGGATGTGGTGAAAAAGGAACTCTCCTACACAGCTGGTGGGAATGCAATCTTGTTCAATCACTATTTACAGCTTTGTGGAAGTTCCTCAGACTACTAAAAGTGTAACTAGTATGTGACCAGCAATTCTATTTCTAGGAACCTACCCAAAGAACACAAATATGTTAATTCAAAAAGATATCTGCACCCCTATGTTTATTGCAACACTATGTATAATAAATAAGGTTTGGAAACAATCCAAATATCCAAATATAGATGACTGAATCAAGAAGTTGTAGCATACACACTCATACACACACACACACACACTATGGAATACTATTTTGCAATCAATAAAAGATAAACTAATACCATTCACAGCAACATGGACAGAACCAGAAGGGATTATGCTCCGTGAAATAAATCAGAGGAAGACAAAAAATACTGGATGATTTCCTTATAGGAGGATGTTAGGGTGCCGATAAGGGATCAGTGGAAAATAATAATAAAACAAAACAAAAATACAGTCAACAGGTAACTATAAATCAGAGACATTCTACAGGTAGGGGGAAGGAAAGGGGTCAAAACAAGGGTGTGAAGAGCACAAGGGACTATGGTGATGGTGGATGGGTTAATTGATGGCGGAAATTCTATGATGGTTACATCTAAAAAAAAGAAAGCAAATATTGTACAAAAAAAACCCACAACAAATTGATGGTATTTTAAAAAAAGAATAGCAAATTAATTCAGACTTTTCACAGCTTCTTTTCCTTGAAACAAAGAATGAATTCTACCAAAAATGTAAGCTGGCTTTTGATAAATTTTAGATCATTAGGAATGGTTTCTATCCATAGCTACAATGGTCACTAATTGAAATATATAACAGCTAATAGTGAGGGATATTTGTTTAAAAAGTGTGTAAGAACAATTCAACAGATAAATATTAAGTACAGGTTTGTAAAATATTTTTAGAAATTAGACATGAGTGAAAAACCAATATTATGTCCTTTATAAGAGACATATTTTTTTGTCATTTTACACATATGAATTGTCAAGTCAGACCTAAAACTAAAGCATAGTTTCCAGACAAAAGTTAACAAGTTTAAAATCCTGACATTCTCATGTTAGAATCTATGAGCTTCAGCTAATAAAACTTTTAAAGATAACTAACTTTGGGCATATTTGGTGTTTACATACATTTTGATCATGTTCTATGTTGTTAAACACATAGAGAATATTTAAATTTCTCCAGATGGTCCATGTCCAGAGATGGCCAAATTATTTCAATTCATGGAACTAAAGTTGAAAAACTTCTTAATTATTCCTATTTGGAAAACTGTGGTGACCAAGACTTTTTTCTTTTGTTTCCATTTTTTTTTTTTGTATTTTTGTTCATTACATTGGCCTAAGGAATGATCCATTTTAGATAATCAGAAATGAGTACTATGTGTCAAAACTTGATTTGGTCCTACAGTTAAGGGAAAGGAAAAAATCAGTGATAAGCTTCTAAAGTTATTACCTTAGCAAATCAATTATCTACTGTGAGGGAACAACAGTGAACAGCTTTCTGGAAAGATGAGGGAGAAAAGCAGTGAGAGAGGATTAATGGAGCAGTTAGCACAGTATTGATTAGACCTCAAACTAGCAAATTTAAGTCTGGATCTTGCTAAAAAGGAGTAAAAGTCAATTTTCCCAGAAAAATAGTTAATAACTATTTGATGAGAAAAATTTTAAGACATTGCATCATATTATGTGGTAGAGAACCACATAGCTGGATAAATCAGACATATAAGGACATGCACATATATATCAATAAAGAATATAAATGAGATAAATTCCAATAGCATTATCCAATTTTATTTTTTCAGATTTTATCTTCTTTTGTTAGCCCGCTCATTGTCAAGTAAAACATTAAAAAGTCATAACATTCATTACTAAGAGACAATGCAAGAGGGAGGGATAACTTGTTTCTTATTCAGACTTCAAAGTAGTGGGATTTTGAGATTTATATTAGAAGTTTGTTTACAGAGTAATAAAGGATATTATAAACTGGAAAAAAAAACAGAACATTGGATTCAACTCAATATTTTACTGTGCTTCAAAAATTCTGACAATCTTATATTTGAAGGAATTATGCATTATAAAATAAGGTATAAACTGATTCATATTGGTAATAATATCAAGAATGATACTATAAACCAAACTTTAATACATCTGTTACTTCCTAAAATCTACAATAAGATTATATGTATATAATCTTATGTATATGTATTAGTGTATATAATCTTATGCATATGTATATAATCTTATGTATATGTATTATATGTAACACACATGTTTAGAGGAATGCTCTTTGCAATATATATGATAGACAAGCATATAATGATACAGCCATTTGAATAAAAATATGAAGGTATATAGTATCCAAAGATATCTATGATGATGACATTTATAGAGCAAGACGAGGATTTATGTTTGAGAATGCACTTTTAGGAAGAATTTGAAATTTTTAAATCTTGTATATCTTCCAATTTAACTGTTAAATATTAATAAGGATACAATGTGAAATAGGAATTTAGTCCATTTTGGTTTACAATGCATGTACATTCTGACCTTTAAAGCTCTTAAGTTTTGTTTTAAATTCAAGAATGTTTACATTTGCATTTTTAAACTTAATTTTCTTTTCCTTACATTTTACTTTTAAAATTCATATTCACAGAATTGAAAATAGAAACAAACAAACATAGATAATTATGACATCTCATTGAAGGTAAACAGTTGCATTTTACAGCACACTAATGCAGTGGTTGGATGCGCGTGATATTTATTTTAAAATAATACAATTACTGTTGATTGTTATATGCCATCTTGAAATTAATTGCTTAGACTATCTCATGCCTTTCAGTATTCCATTTTTACTTGTTTTTACTTGGGATTTCATTGCTAATCAATAATCTTCACTTTAGTATTTAAATTTATACATCATGAAACCAAAAATAAAGGCTTTTGGATATACTACAAACAGGAAGAGGAAATTTACAGTCAATTTATATTTGTAGAACTTAGAAACAAATCCTTATTTCATATTTAAACTATAATTCCTTCATTGAAAAAGGAGTAAAGTTTTATATAAGGCAAGAAGACTATGATAAATATTTACAGTTGCATAGAGGTTTTTTCTTCAGCTAAATATTGTTCTAGATTTTGTACAAATAGTCTAAGAAAAATAGTTACATAATAACAAATTAAGATTTAGTGTTATGAAGAGCATACTCCATGTATTTGTGAATATATATCCTTTAGAACTTTCAGAGTTTAAACTACAAATATCTTATTATGCCTAGTAGTAAGTTGATATGGCCAAAGACATGCATTCTGTAATAATTCAAATGCACCATTATTGGACAACTGTACAATGATTGAAAGCTCAGTGGTAGTATTCATTTTAAACAATTAAGTGTTCAAGTAAATGAATTAATCAACTTTCCCTGCAGTTAATTCAGTTGCTTGTTGAATTTTGAATTATTTTGTTATTTGGTCTTTTTTACAAGTAATTTCATGCAGTTGATTTATTTAAATTTCAAAATTTGCCTAGTACCAAAAATAAATTGAATAGGTAAGATAAAAACTAAATACGAGAATAAAAATAATGATAAAAATATTTAGTAAAATATGCTGGTAATTCTTAGTTATCAAAAAGAAAAATGGAATAAATGCCTAATGAAATTATCAAGTAAGACATACCATACTATTTGAATAACACATTCTAAATATTTATTAACTGTCCCTAAATCTAGGAATAATACCTTTGAATGCAATGCTAAGAAGTCTCAAGGTTTATTTCCAGTAATGGTCAGATTTCAGTAACAAGCTGAACTTTTTTTTGGTCTTTCTTTTCTTCTGTAATATTTGCTTATTTATTAAACAACTATAATTTATAGAAACCCTACTCTAAAATAGTGTAGTAAAGTTTTAATTAAGTACCAGAAAAAAAAAATGTAACCTGTTCACTAATGTGTATAATCTTAGTAGGAATTTTAGTCATCAAAAATGAAACAATATTCCCTTAATAGTGTTCACTTAGAAGATTAGTAAGAAAAAATAGAGAATGGTTTCAACAATGTTTCTTAGTTTTAAAAAGCAATAATGTATTTTATAAAAGAGTGGATATAAAAGTAATAGGCTTGATGGAAAGGGGTATGACATGAAATAGAATTTAACAGACTGTGTTCAATATGATGGTAAAGACTCAAATAGAAATCACATCAAATAGCTGAAATTAATTTTTTTAATGGCTTGTTGTTTGTTTTGAGCTCAGCCCTCGTAAAGATTGAATGCTGTATCTTATAAAGCAAATACCTGGCTTTTAAAAAGTATTTGGGTTAGACTTGACATTTACTATTTTAGAAGCAGAAACATTCTCAATTAAGTCTATGTGATTATATATCTGTAAATTAATAAAAAAACAAAATTACTTATGTTCATAGAAACCTGCAGCTGTATTTCATGCATTTCGTCTTACTACTTAGTCATGCATTTGCATCTGGATATTTATATTAGAGAAATAAATGTATTAAGCCAGATATCTGTCCCTGATAATATAATGAATATCCTGTATTATTGGCTATTTCTCCATGCCAACAATTTACAGGCATAGAAATTTACTGTCATATAGAGCATCATTTTTTTTAACCATTTAAGAAAATAATAATGGAAATTGATTTATATGAATGGGAATTGTCATTTTAATTCAAATAATCTAGACCAAATATTGATGTGTTAAATTACAATTGGACTTTCACAGATGCTGTATCAGTGAAACATCTATTCACACAAGTCTATTTTTGAGAACAAGCAATATATTACACATTTAATACACAATTCAATATTCCACAGTGTATCAAAAATTAATATTACATGTAATATTAAAATACCTAAAACTACTAACTTTGAGAATTTTAATTAGGGTTTTAAAGCAACCTATTCATAGTTCTTTTTACTGCATGGCAGCTACTAGTAAATATAGTATTGGTGAGGACCCCAGAGAGGATAAATTGAATGAGACAAAAAGCTTTTACCAAAGTAAGGGGATGTGAAATAATTCATTTCTATAGCACATTTATAATCATATCACAAAAAATGTTAGTTCTAAGGAAAAAAAATCCCAAAAATTAAAATAAAATGGCAGTCAAATGCTGGCTAGTGTTTTTTGTTTTTGTTTTTGTTTTGTTTTGCAATTATTGAGACATTTTAATATTAATAAAATAAACTTTAAGTTCTACATTTATGATATCTCTCATAAATGCTAATATTTTAAATGCAAAACAAATAAATTGTTTTAACATTATTTTCTATCAGGTATTTTTGACTTATTCCCTCTCAAAGATGGTAAATTAAATTGAATGAAACAAATGTATGTTTACCAAAATAAGAGGGCATATAAAATAATGCATGTTATAACATGTTTATAACAAAATAAAAATAATTTATAATTGTTTATATTTTAAACATTTTTAGTATTAATACTTATGGCTTGCTTTCTTACGGAGGCTCAACATGTATTCATTCTTATATTTAAAGAAGTATCTGAGGCCCTCCCTCGTGGCGCAGCGGGTTAAAGCATTGCACTAAGAAACCAAAGCCACTTCTGCATGAGTTCAATTCCGCCTGCCCCAGAGGTGATCCATATGCCGTTGCAGACCTCTCCTGACCTGCCCTCTGCTCCCCTTATCAGTGTACATCGCTTCAAACTTTTGTTATTTGAGTCAGGATATTTTGTCAACAATTTCTTAATTGTAATTTGCAGGTGATTTTTTAGTGCTACTCTATTATATTGATGAGATAAGTGTACTATTAAACCTCTAGCAGCTAAGAACTAAATTATACATTCTTTAATAATTTTTAAATTTAGTAACAAAATTAAAAAAAAAAAAAACTAGTATTATTGAAAGAAATAAATCATTTCTAGTAAGGTTTGACTCAAATGATTTTATCCTTGGAATATTTAATTATTTAGGACTGAAGGTTAGTTTGGGAATAGAATCCATAAGATCTGTATGATGATAGTTTGCCAAACAAAAATTCAAGAAGCATATGCACATTCAAAGATGCATGGGTCAAAAAGATATAAAGCCACCTATTTCAGAAGACAATAGGACATGAACAAATTTAGACCAGTAGGAGTGAGGCTCCTCAATACTATAAAGAAGTGTGTTGGTTTTATGAACTAGACATTGGAGTGGGCTAGAGATGGAAACAATAGAAAGCCAGTGTTTGCTTCATGAAATATTTCATCCTAGGGTATACTGTTCAAGGTTTGGCCTTTAAGAATGTAAGGAATAAAATAAGCTAGAATTATCAGAAACATGAACTCCCACTGAAATAAATTTCTGGAACATTTAGGTATAGCCTCTACATTTCTCTTTAATTTTCAGATAACTTGACATGTGACACATATAAAGGAGATACTTAAAGCATTTGTGGCTACATTTCCATTTCTTAGGATTTTAACATGAAGATGTCAGAGGTATGGTAACAATACATTCATTAGGTGTTTTATGCTCACCTATGTTCATGCTGTAGACAAAACTACCAATCTATTTTAATAGATTTTTCAATCCTCAGTTTTATAGGTAAAAATATCAGATCCCTACAGCTTTTAAACCTAGTAGGTTAGTATGAACTCAAAGGAATATGAGTGCATATTATTATTACAATCTCCTAAAAATATGAACTTGTCCACTTTACTCTTCAACTGCTCAAAATACAAAACTTACAACTTAAGCCCTTATTGGGACTAATTTACTAACAACTTGTTTAGAAATGGTAATATTGATATCCAATATTAGAGTAAAGGGATAGTTGACCTTGACAGTAATAAGCTGAAAGATGTTAGTGACTAAAGTCCTGGCATGTTTCTAATTATTTGAGTTATAAATGATACTGGAATTTGCAGTCCAGTTTAAATGTCAAGTGAAGTACTACCAAAAGTTTGCATACAGAGATTTCTTTAGAACTTAAATTTCAGACTTAGAGAAGAAGTAAACTTTCCCCACAGAAATATGAAGCTTATCTGTAAGAGGATGCCACTATTATGTAAGAAATGGTATTTCTCCTACAGACACATATGCCATGCTTCAGGTTACAAACAGTAACACACAATTTTTCCCCACAATGTTTATAGCCCATTTGGAAACCCTTTGGTCACTCAAGGGTAAGGAAATTAAATAAGAATCTAGCTTTTATGTGCTTACATCAGAATAGTTTGGTTAACAATACATTGCTTATATTTATGAGCCAGACTCTTAAGTATTCCTTTCTATAATTTGTGATTCATGGATTATAAGGACTCATTCCTTGTTCAGATAGCATTTTTTTTTTAATTTGGCACCTTATATGAATAAAAGCATTCAATGGGTCCTATGTTGTGAATTTGGTCAGATGCTATTCAAGTCCCTTGATGAACAGCAGGATAGAGGAGTCAAAAATAGAAACTAAATGGGTTCACTCCTATATGTATGCAGATACTGAATGAAATGAAAATCTTATTCCATATTATTTAAACTCAGGAAACAAGAGTTAAAGGAGGGGTTGAATTGTTTGTGCTTCAGGTAAATGAATGGGCAAATCCTTGAGACAGTGTTAATCCTAGAGATTAGGTGGAAATATTAGTATGAAATAAGATGTGGTGCATTATCTTCCTTGATTGTTACCAGATTGTAGTTATTAGAATAATAATAAAATACTTTTCTCATAATAAAATCTCGAAAGATAGTTATAAATTCCTGAGTGATAAGGGGAATCCAGGTACCAATTTAGGGAGAAATTCCAGTTGGAGAGTAAAGGCTCTGATATTTCTAACAGAGCGTTGAAATGAAAATAACTGAATGCCCTGACAAGAAATTGATCACAAAGATATATAAGTGAGTAAAAACCCAGAAGATTTTTAGTGACCAGTGATAAGACACTGGGACAGACTATATTTAAAGATCAAGTTAGATTATCATTAGAAATAATAAAAGCCATACCATATTCTGGTAAATGGCAATATAAGTATAACAAAGTTCAGAATCAGAATTCTAACTTTTTAGAGGTTTTGTGGGTATAATTTCTATAGTGAGAAATGACCAGTTTTGTTACTTCCTGTCCTGCCAATGCAATTCTGCTTAGTAACCTTTCTACTATGCAACCTAGCATTGATTAAATACTTTATAGTAACATAATGAGGAATTAAATACAATGATACACATGATGCGATTGAAACAATGTCTATAAAATATAAAATATTTGTGACATCTATTATAAGAGGAGGATGCAGAGAAGCAAGAGACTATGCCAAAGAAGGAGTAAGTGAAAATGAGATTGAATGATATACATTTGCCCTACAATAATGTATATTCAGAACGAATAAAAAATCCAGTAATTATACCTGTAGATGTAATCTTGGTGAAAAGAGCAAGATTGAATAGCAAATACTAGCGTTGGGCCAAGAAAGAGAACTGGGAATTACTTGGTTCTGTGTTCAGAAACATTAAGGTACAAATACATATAGATTTTTCTAAATTGAGAAAACATAAAACATTATAACAAGCACCAGCTGTGAGTACTGAGAACCTAGTAGTAGCAATTCAGGGTAAAAATACAAAATTATGATAATAACAACTAGACCACAGAACTAAATGTATATATTAGCCTTGACCTCCAGGGAGTTTGTTATCCACAAAGTGACTGCTCTTGACAGTACTCATGTACTGTCAACTGTGAACTCAAAAGAATGTGAATACATATTCTGTTGGATATGCCAATCAGTAGGATAACAGAAGAGTTTTCAATAAAAGTCAGAATTCCAGGCAGGTTTTATCAATAATAGATTACAACACATACAAAGACATGATCCATCATCATATTCAGGATATCACGTGTGAGGCCATTGCTGTCTAAGGAATTCTTCTAAATTCCATAGCTTAGATTTTTCTCAGTGATTATGAGGGTCTCTTTAAAGTTTATATTCACTGACAGATTTGAAATGTATTTGTATCTGACATTTTACCATTCTGCTAAACTCAATCTATATTTAAAATTGTCATATGTTTTGTGTTTTTGTATTTTCCTTGTTTAGATATAACACAATATGTCTCCTCTAAACTCCTCTGTTGGTTACATACACAAGGCTAATTGCAATACTATTAAAGTGATTCAGTAACTGACAATTCATAAATGAGTGCTCAAATTACATCTCTCATGCTGAATGTTGTTTCTACTTAAATGGGATGCAATTTTGACCACTCATGAAAAAGTAGTATGCTGTGTTCTTTATTTCATCTGCTTCTTCAACATTTTCTGCATTATAGATCATATTTAGTTCACTAATGCATATAGTATTCCTTTTGGAATTTACCATATTTAACTACTCAGTTATTCATATAAATTAAATTATAATTTAGAAATTATAAAATAGTAAATAATAACAGGAGCATTGATTCGTGTAACAGTAGTGATTTGGCTATTGGCCTGAAGACAATGAAGAAATTAATCCCAACAAAGCAGCAATTTTTTCACATCTAAAACAAATATAATAATGCCCGATTTTAATAGTATTATAAAAAGTGACTAAAAAAAAGTATATGCAATTTTTGACTTAGTGCCTAATTAATATTATTCAGCCAATAAATTAGTATATACATATACATGAATAGATGGTAAACTACACCCTATATCTGTATTGGTGGTAAACTACACTCTGACTTAAGTATTGGATAACTGTCACAAAATGAAATGATAGTTTTCATCCTGCAATTGATTATTTACTAGTGTTGAACTACACTCTATTAGAAGAAATATATAACTCAGTGTCAGATTAATTTTTGCCTCTTGAAATTATAAACAGACCCATGTATCAGTCACAGTTATGGAAATATTGTGTATGGTCAGTTATAAAGTATTCTCATTTAATCAGTGTAACCTCAGTATTTTAAAGAAGGCTTCTACTTTGTAATATTAGCATTAATACTAAAATATTTACATTCTAAAAATAAGTTAATATCTACCTTCAGATGCAAATATCTAATGTCTATGATTAGCTGATATATACATGTATTTATAAATACATATAATTGGATATAAATAATGTCAACTGTGAAAACTCTTTTACATACAAACCAATATAAATATCAGCTACTTAAAAATAGAGAAATAGTCAAAAATGGAATATTACACACCAATAACCCAGATAAATAAACTAATAAACTATAAAAATCATAAACAAGGTATTAACAAACAAGATGCAGCAATATCTTAAAAGGTTCATTCAGCATAGTTAAGTGTTTCATTATTTATTATTTATTATATCCCCAAGAATGGCTCAGCACATGCAAATCAATCACTGTGACTGTTTTTATCATTTACTTAATGAAAGATAAAAATAATAACCACCACAGCAGAGGCAGAAAAAACATTTGATAGCATTTAAAGCCCATTTATTTTCAAAATTTTCTACCAAGTGTTTATAGAGGGGATATGCCTCACTGTGAAGAGTAATATGACAAACTGACTGCTACCATCATATTTAATGGTGAAAAGCTGAAAACTTTTCCTCAAAGATCAGGAACAAGACAAAAATGTCAATCATACAAGTGAAAAATCTTAGCTTAATTAGATGATAAAAAGAGAAAAATCCATCAAAGAAAATAAGAAATAAAATGGTCACTGTACATATATGTGACATACTAGCTACAGAAACCCTAAAGATTCCTTCAAAACGCTGATAGGCAGGCAACTATAAATCAGTGCCATTCTTTAGGGGAGGAGGAGGAAGAGGATCAAAATAGGGGAGGGAAAATCCCAAGGGACTATGGTGATGGCGCACTATGAAATTGTGATAAAAATTAGATGGGGACTATACCTGAGAGGAAAAAGGTATTTGTACAACAATTCTGAGTGATGAAATATATCTGCACACACACACACATACACACACACGTGTATTTTTTAAAATTAAAAACTATTAGAAACATAAACTTAGTAAAGTTGCAGGATACAAACATTAATATACAAAAATTAGTACACAAAATACATTGTATTTCTTCTGTAGACTAATATTTAACAACCAGAAAGAAAATTTAAGAAAATCACAAACTCAGGCTCTGGTAGTACAGTGGGTTAAACCACAGTACTATGAAGCCAGCACAGCTGCTTCAATCGAGTTTTATCCCTACCAGGGAGGTGACCCACATGGCACAGCAGACCTCTCCTGTCTGCCTCCCTCAACTGTGTACTTTGTCGATCTGCCTTCTCTGCTACCCACTGTCTCTGGTGAAGCCACTCACCCTCTCTGCACCTCTGATCTGTACCCTACAGATCTATATTCATAAACTAATACATCTTTAAAAAAAATCCCAATCTCAAGCACATCAAAATAAATAAAATACCAATAACATATGATGAAGGAGATGAAAAACCTATAGACTAAACAATGTAAGCCATTGCTGAAATATACTGAAAAAGACATGAATTTCTAGAAAAGATCCTGTGCCCCTGACCTGGAAGCTCACACATCGCCTATATGCCTATGTCCATAATACTCAAGCAATCTAGATACTCAATGTAATCCCTATCAAAATTCCATTGAAATATTAAAAATTAAGAAAACCTTTGTTCTTGTAACTATATGGATTGTCCTTGAGGCATTATGTTGAGTGAAATTAGTCAAACAAAAAAACACATATCATATGATCACATGTGTATGTGAGATAAGTTCATTAGCTGTAGGGACTGATGATTTCCAGGTTGTTTGTACAAGATGTATTAAGCTGTTATAGGATTCCAATTATAAAATCAGTTGTCAGGATGTATTTTTAAAAAGATGAAAAAGAGAAAAAAGGGATATTTTTAAAAAACTGGACAGTCCCATGCAAATGAAGGAAATAGACCACTATCTCACAACATACACAAAAATGAGCACACAGGGGAAAACACAAACAAACAAACAAACAAAAACAGGTAAAATACTTACTGACATTGACCTCAGTAATGTCTTTACGGATCCATTTTCAACAGCATTAGAAACAAAGACAACATAAACAACTGGGTCTATGGCACACTAAAAGTATTCTGCATATTGAAACAATCATTACAACAAACAAAAATCCTATTGAATAGATGTAAATGTTTGCACACCATACATCTGAGAAAGGGTTGGTGTCCAAGGTCTAAAAAAAAAAAAAAAAAAAATATAATTAAAAACAATTCCAAATAGCCCAACCAGAAAATGGACACAAGAGTT
>NW_004567113.1:27557286-27565920 GCF_000260355.1 Condylura cristata | reverse complement strand
AAAAAAAAAAAAAAAAACTCATATAATTCAAGAAGAAAGCAAATAGCCCAACCAGAAAATGGACACAAGAGTTTAACAGGCACTTATCCAAAGAAGATACTCAAATGGCTTAAAAAATATGCATTCTTGCTTATTGCTACAAGGTGAAAATAAAAAATGAAATACCACCTCACACCTATCATGATGAAAAAGGAACAATTCTTGGTGTGTGGAAAAAAGAAAGAACCCTGGTATAATGTAGTTGGGAATATAAACTGTTCCAATCCTTACATAAATAATTAGGAAGATTTTCCAGAATATTAAAAATATTTGTGCCATGTTATACTGAAATTTCTCTACCAAGTATCTGCACAAAGATTACAGAAACACTAATTTAGACAGACATGTTCACTCCTGTATTCATTGCAGCAGTATTTACAATAGACCAACCATTGAGATAAGCACTGTAAAACAGAATAAATTACATACAGCTTGGTAACCCATCGTTGCTGCAATAAAGATAAAACTTTTTTTTTAATAACTTTAAGATTTTGGAAACTCAAAATTTAAATGAACATTTAAGAAAAGATTTTAACAAAATTGGCATGTAACTTAGTAGCAATTGTCAATTGTTTTTAGTATTTGAGGAAGAAATATTATTTTTGCCCATTGTGGTCTTTAGGAAGTTAAAAAAATAGTTACTAAAATATTTTCCAAAATTAAACATTGCTATGCCAAAGGGCAAGTGTTTTCATTAAATGCCTTGTTTTCTGCTTAATTCATCAGACATACAGAGATGCCATCAGAAAAGCAGGACAACATTATACCATTGCTTTTATTTCATTTTCTTGCCACAGATTCTGGGAAGAACACAGCACAACCATGGTGAACCTAACTGAATATTATGAAAATGAAAATCAGTGAAGCTTATATTCATGCAAGTATCTATAGCAATAGAATAAATGTGACGGATGTTAAAAATTATTAGAAATCATAGAGGATACTTTTCTTACCAAACATTTAAAATGATTACTTAGAATGAATTGCACATGAAGGATATAATGAAATTATTGATATCAGGAAAATAGAAATAGCCGGCCTATCTATGTCATTTTTCTTCAACTAATTCTACATTTTCTTACTGATTATATTGTCAGGTTACTATTAAGTGCTGGAGAAACAACTAATAACTATATAAACAAATGCTGAACTCAAAGAATGTCTTTGTAGTATGGTATCATCGGAGCTAAGTTGCAAGGTTTTATCAATAATATAGGCATACTTTTTAAATTGTCATTAATAACTAACATCATTTTTAGTGATAATAAAAGGGATATTTTTGAAATTATACCAAATAACACCTCTGCCAGAAGTTCTACAAGAAATAGTTGAAGTGCTTGGTCTTGAAAGTAAAAATAATTCTTGTTACTTGTTATAAAAAGCCCCTTTACTCTCCTACTATAATGATGTAGATGACAATGCAGAGATTATTTTATTTTTGAATATAAATTACATTTTTTCATTGTCACACTTATAGACTTCAGGCTCAATAACATTGTCCCTTCAACTGATTATATAAAGAAATGAATGTATGCAAAACTATAAACTATGAGTTAGGTAAAAAATGTGATGTTTCACAGCCCCTCCCATGTGGCGCAGCGGCTAAAGCACAGCACTAAGAAGCTTAAGCCACTTGAGCATGAGTTCGATCCCTGCCTACCCCAGAGGAGCTACACATGGCGAGGCAGACCTTTCCTGACCGGACAGCTGCTCCCCTCAGCAGTGTACTTCATCAGTCTGCCTGTTCTGCTCTCCACTCTGATGAATCCTCTCACTGCCCCTGAACATCTGGCCTGTACCCCAGTTCTGTATGCATAAATAAATAAACTTTTTAAAAAAAATGATGCTTCAAAAATTGTTAGATTTATTTTCTTTTAGCATTGTGCTTCAGTTTGTGCTTCTCTGAACTTATATATCATCATCGTGACCAAAATTCAAGCACTTAAGAGGAAAGTTGTTTTATTTTTTATTCTTAGCTGCTTTTATAAGAGAAGATAAGCATAAAACCTTCTTGCTGGCATCATTTTCAACAATGTCCTCTACAAGTAAAGTATTGCAAATGAACATGAGCAAATGATTCATGTCACAAAAGTGTAGTCTAATGACCACTAACATAATTTAGATGGTTCCTGATAAGTTGCAATAGCTACAAAGCTTTAAAAGTATAAATATCAAAGCTTTAAATTAAGATTTATTCGTGTACACCATTAAATCAAACTCACTATTTAAATAATGATGATGATAGATCATTGATTTTAACCCTCAAAAACAGCATTTGGACAGAATATGTTTTCAGTACCTTTTCATAGTGTGCTATCTTATAAAACCTCTTTTCTGGTTGTCTCAAAGTTTCATTTCTTCTCTGTTGATATATAACATCAATAGAATATTGGTTGGGGCTAACTTATTCATTATAGGAAAGTGGAAATGACCAAGAAAAAATATATCAAGAAAAATCTAAGTCTTTCTGTACTTTATGCAAAACTATTGCCTCTTAGCTAGAATTCACAGATTGTAAATATCCTCTCAGGTTGTGAACCAAAGGTAAAGTTAAACATATGCTGCTAACTTGATTATTTTGAAGGTACTTAAGAATAATACGTATAATTGGTTAATCAATTACCCACAAATTATGAAGTTGTACCAAGTACCCTTGAAAAGCATTTTTATTTATTTTGATCAGAGTAATTGTTCATGAATAAAACAGAAAAAAGTTGCATTTGTTTGCTTTATATCTTAGTTTTCACTAATATTCAATAATAATAATTATGAGCTTTATTAATAATTAATGTCTGTATTTGTTGTTGGATGGCAAGATGACTTGACTTTGATAAATCCAAATGAAATATAATAGAGGAATTATTCATTCCTTTCATCCATCTGTAAACTGAAAGGTACTTATTGGGTGTGCTAGCATGGAAAAAGGCTATGTGACTTGTATAGGGTATAAAAATGAATTAAATTATAATAACTAAATATGTATGATGAATAAAAAGTGTTCTTGGAAACAAAAATCCAATATTAAGATACATGTTCAGCTGCACAAAGAACACTAACAGATGAATTGCCAAAGAGTTTGATTTATAGATTGATTTTGCTCATTCTTATTTCATGTTCTGTATGAGTGTCAAATACTTCTTTGATCTGTCTTCATCTGTTTAGACAAACTTTGCTTCCTGAAATGTATTGTTGGCACTGTTATTAGTACATCTGGGTGTGTTTACATACAGGATAACTGTCACCTTTTGAGATGAAACATTTGAAAAACAAACCATCCTATTTTAAGACATTTTCATTTTATACTAAAGGCAGTATATGTGCAATTTCAAGTAAACTTTTGTAAAAAAAATAAAATAAGGAAAAAATAAACTAGAAAGACAAGTGAGAGTTAAACCTGATTTTATCGTAGGAGTAGGAAAGATTTATTTAATTTTGTTTTAATATTTTTAATAATGCAACTTAGAATAGGGAACTATATATAAAGCCCAAAAATATTGGAATCATGATACTCCACTTGCAAACATTGGAGATCTAAGATCTAAGTAGAATATTAATCCTGACAAATTCATAATTGTTATTATTATTTTATTATTTATTACTTCCTAAGATGATGTTACCTGGATGATGTAGGTGACAGAACTAAGTTTTCTAATCTTAATTATATATGTGTGTGTGTGTGTAACTTTTTTTTTGTATATGTCAAAAGGGAGATGATTCTACCAGTAACCCAAGAATGGAATTAAATTGTAGTATCTATAATATTGTGTGTGCAGCTTCTGTGGTTAACAGAACTATATGTAGTGGAGACAATGATACTAAGAAATGATACTATTTTTAGAGGAAATTATATATGCGTGTATACTTATGTACATGTGCATATACACATGTATTATATATATATATATATATATATATATATATATATGCACCCACATATAATGTATATTTTCCCTTAGAAAATATATTATTAAAATTTTAATATTGGTATTATTAATGACAAATTTTCTTCTGTTCTACCTTATTATATATTTTATATTATTTTAATATATATTACTCACTTTATACTCATTATATGGAAAACGTTCATTCCACAATTTATATATTAATCTCTTTAACTTATGTCAGAAATTACTATCATTTTATAACCATTTGGTCAAATAAAAGGAAATGTTCCTATTTCATATTTTTTTCCCTATATCCATGTCTCCGACTCTAAACAACTTGACTCTAAACTCTAAACAATTGCTGTTCAATGGAAACTTCTACAATAGTGTACATGTTCTATGTATGTAAATAGCCAGGAGCTCTATGCATCTATGTAATTCCTGAAATTCAATTAGTGCAAATGAGGAATTATTTTTTTTAATTTTTACTTATTTAAAAATAATTTAAATTTAAATACACATGTGTGGCTAGTGGAAATGATATTTCACAGCACAGTATCGGACATACTACCAACTACCTAATTTATATATTCTCTTAGATTTTTATAATGTAAAACTTAATATATAATAAATTCAGGACTCTTGATTTTCCAGATTACTAACCAACTTGGTTCTTCTTACTTTCCAATATATAATTTCCAATTTCCACTCTTTCTTTACTTATTAGACCTTAATGCTACTATATTACTAGTATTTCTTTATACTATTACATATAATCTATTGGATTATGTATTTTTCTCTGATTTTAATATAAGGAACACAAGGATAGATAAGGCCCTTACCCACCTTAACTGTCACTCTATCAACAGAGTTACTGATAGTGTTATAAAGTAAGTTTTGAACATTTTATATAAAGCAATCTCAATATCTCATGAATGAATACAGTATTGTTAGAAAAATATTACAATATTAGGGTCATAAACTAAGACTGCTGATTAAGTCATTTGTACCTAGACATTAATTTTATCGGATCTGAGTAATTTAGCTTCAGGTAAAAGTGACTCAGTTTCAGTATGCATCTGTGTATAAATAGATAATAAAAATATCTATTAAAGTATTTTAGTGCCAGAATGATATAAAACTTGTATACAGTATAGAGTCAATAAATAGTGACAATATTATGAATAAAGTAATAATTGTCATTATTTCAGTTCTAAATTTGAAGTGCTGGATAACCTTAGCCAGGTTTCTTATATTTTTCTGGGCTCTGTTTATTCATCTGTTCCATGGAACATTTTATTGTTTTGATCTCTGTTTTTAGAACTAGCAAACTATACAATTTTGAAGATGAATTCATTATCTAGTGCATATTCAAATGAACTAAACGTGTGCTACATATGAACATAAAATAAATTTTCTTACTGCTACTCAGTAGCTTCGTTCAGTACTTTAGAAAATTGACATTTTTATGTCTCCTCAGTTTAATATGCCTGAGAAAAACACAATATTGACTATGTAAGGCAATCAACTAATGCATATGTTCAGTTGGCTAAGTTCAAATTTCATATTATTTTCATTATCTGGTTGTCTTTAAGATTTTTTCATATTTTAACTTTTGAAAATTTTGTCACCTTGACAGAAAAGGTAGTAACACATAATGCTATCTTAACTCAACCTGGTACAGACTTTAATGGCATTTAATGATGTTAACTGGTAACTTTATAAGAAACACAACAGCATCAATAGATCAAAAAGCAAAAAATTATGCAAAATTCTGATTCATGATATGAATTATATTCAGAAAGCAATGAAAATAAGTAAGACAGTGGTTTTGCTTGGACTGAGTATTTTAAAACCCTAACTGCTGCATAAGTCCATTAATCATCAAGTTATAGTAGCGGGATCTGGCAGTTGGGTAGAATAGGCCATTTGCATTAAAAATCTGTCAATTTAAAATGTAATAAAAACAAAAAAATCAATAATAATACATTTAACTTCAAATAGTCATCACAGTACTGCAATAGCAATCAGTCATATTTACCAAGGCCACATATGTAATAATCCTCCTGATCCCTATATAATTACTAGCTTTGCCTCTTGAATTATCAACAGCTCTCATGGCTTATTGCCTCATACTTGCTTAATAAGCATTTGCAATCAATAATCTTGCCACAGAGTAAGAGGCAACCAGCCAGCTTGGATCAGGGTGTACATGCTGCAGAAGTGATCATTACATCGGTGTGAATGACAAGGAGGTGGCTGTGCTAATGGGCTAGACATGGAGTAAAGAGGTAATTTAGAAAATCTGTTTACTGGAATGTATGGGTCTTACCATGGTTGGTGGTATCTCAGCTATGTAGAACAGTCACCCTTGAAAACTCATCTTCAGATCCACCCCAGATGCATGCTTAAAGTGATCTTCATCTCCAGCAGCTGTCTTCTCTATCTTGATATCAGCATAACATACCTATGTTGCCGGAAATGCTTTTTATCTGCATAGAAAGCAGTTATTTTCTTTATTCACATGCCACATGATGGAGAACAGGAATCCTTATGCATATATGAGTCAGTGACATTTTGATGACAAGAGTTTAAGGACAAATTGCAGCTGTCAAAGTATTTGAAAATCCCTTTTAATGTTATTCACATGAAAAATGAAATTATAAATCCCAATGGTGTGTTCTATGGATAGCAGTGCTTTGCACCTTTAGAACTAAAAAAATTCTCATGTTTTCACAAAAGGGACAATTGCAAACACTATCATCAGGCCAACTTTTTAAATTTAATTTTTTTTAAGATTTATTTATTTGTGCATACAGAACTGGGGTACAGGCCAGAGGCTCAGGGGCGGTGAGAGGCTTCACCAGAGACAGAGTGGGGATCAGAACAGGCAGATCAACGAAGTACACTGCTGAGGGGAGCAGCGGGCGGGTCAGGAGAGGTCTGCCATGCCATGTGGTCACCTCCCGGGGCAGGCGGGAATTGAACTCATGCTGAAGCAGCTTTAGATTCTCAGTGCTGTGCTTTAACCCGCTGCGCCACCAGGGAGGGCCCTAAATTTAATTTTTAAACTTGCAAATAGTAATTGTGCCCATTATTGCTACTATTAAACCTCATTTGGCTATAATTTAAAAGACTAACAGAATATATAAAGAAGATACTACTTTTGCTCTTCTAGTATATATCCATAGTATATATCTAAAGCCCTCTTCAATTTCCATTTGAGCCTTCACCAAAGACAAGTGAGTATGATAAGTTTTCATGTGGCCTTGAATTAAAGAGTAGGAAAGAATAAGTATCACTCTCAGGAATACAGCTAAGAATATAAATACACTAAGACAAATGGTTTTCATTATAGAAAAATATCAGGACTATTAAGTTCATTAAACTAGCCAAGGCCTACAGCAATTTCTATAACACTAGTATATTGTGTATCTTCATAATTATTCATAGTTTTCACTAGTTTCCTATTTCAAGAATTTGGGAAAGAAAAAAAAAAGAAATTGATAATATTACATGTAAATCTCAGACTTGTAAGGGAAAGGAGAGTTATAGGCTAGATTTTCAATAGAAAATCAATAGAGGCTGAGTTATCTATTGCATGTTATAATATAGTGGAGAACATAGGGAATTATGCTGGGCCAGTATTTGACTGTAGATTTTAGAAAGAGATATTCATGGTTGCTTTACAAACTGCAAAACTAGCAAAGGAAAACATGCTCTTATTGCTTACAGCAATTCCTCCAATCTCCTATATACAGGCCATATCTACTTGCCATTTCCACTGTCACTAATATCTTAAATTCAGAATACTTATTATTAAATTTATCAAAGATTTTCTTTCCATGTTTTCTGTCTTCCAAAAGTACAGACCAATTTCTACTGGCAGGAAAATATAACATTCTCGTATCAATGTCATTGTCCAAATAAATAATTAAAATAATTAGTATATAACTACACATGTTTATTTGTTCAAACCAAGGTCCATAATCATAATCATAAAAGTCTGTCAGATCTTTATATGTTTTTTGATTTTGTGTTTTAATCTCCTCCATAGAATAGTTAATGCAAGCATAGTTAGGATTCTCTATATTTTCACCTTCTAATCAATACTGGACAAAAGTCTCAATGTCCATGTGTCTGTGTAACTTAAGTTGGCACTAAGTCATGTTGGCACTACTTTAATTTTTTGAGCTAAAGAATATTGAGTTAAATATTATAAATATGTGATACAGTCAGTCACACTGAAGGAAAATTAGTGCCCTGTACAGAATATAATATGCCTTTAGGAATAGTTCAGGTATAAAAAAAAAAAAAGGGGGGGGGATGAGACATGATATATACCAGTTTGTCATAGAAGACTCCAGTTTTAAAAAAGTCTAATGTGGCCCTCCCTGGTGGCGCAGCGGGTTAAAGCACTGCGCTGAGAAGCTAAAGTCACCTCCGCATGAGTTCGATTCCCGCCTGCCCCGGACGTGACCACATGGCGTGGCAGACCTCTTCTGACCCACCCACTGCTCCCCTCAGCAGTATACTTCATCGATCTGCCTGTTCTGCTCCCCACTCTGTCTCTGGTGAAGCCTCTCACTGCCCCTGAGCCTCTGGCCTGTACCCCAGTTCTGTGTGTACAAATAAATAAATCTTAAAAAAAAAATGGGACGAGCACAAGGGATTATATGATTATGGTGCATGGGTCAATTGGTGGTGGAAA